>NC_092776.1:12469497-12798663 GCF_047496795.1 Chiloscyllium punctatum | reverse complement strand
TGGGGATGGGGAATGTGAGGGAGTAGGGATGGGAAGGGAGTGGATGAGGGTGTTGGGATGGGGTGTGTAAGGGAGTGGCGGTGGGGAGGGTGAGGGAGTTGGGGTGGGGAGGGTGAGGGAGTGGGAATTGGGAGGGAGTGGGATTGGGAGGGTGAGGGAGTGGGAATGGGGAGTGTTAGGGAGTGGGGGTGGGGAGGGGGAGGGAATGGGGATGGGGAGTGTGAGGGAGTGGGGGTGCAGAGTGTGAGGGAGTGGGGATGGGGAGGGTGAGGGAGTGGGGGTGTGGAGTGTGAGGGAGTGGGGATGGGGAGTGTGAGGGTGTGGGGGTTTGGAGTGTGAGGGGGTGGACATGGGGAGGGTGAGAGAGTGGGGGTTGCGGAGTGTGAAGGAGTGGGGGTGGGGAGTGTGAGGGAGTGGGGTTGTGGAGTGTGAGGGAGTGGGAGTGTGGAGTGTGAGGGAGTAGGGATGGGGAGTGTGAGGGAGTGGGGGTGGGAAGTGTGAGGGAGTGTGGATGGGGAGGGTGAGGGAGTGGGTGTGGGGAGTGTGAGGGAGTGGGAGTGGGGAGTGTGAGGGAGTGGGGGTGGGGAGTGTGAGGGAGTGGGGTGGGGAGTGTGAAGGAGTGTGCGTGGGAGGGTGAGGGAGTGGGGATGGGGAGGGTGAGGGAGTGGGAATGGGGAGGGTGAGGGAGTGGGAATGGGGAGGATGTGGGGATGGGGAGCGTGAGGGAGTGGGGGTGGGGAGGGCGAAGGAGTGTGCGTGGGAGGGTGAGGGAGTAGAGATGGGGAGGGTGTGGGAGTGGGAATGGGGAGGGTGTGGGGATGGGGAGGGTGAGGGAGTGGGAATGGGGAGGGTGTGGGGGTGAGGAATGTGAGGGAGTGGGGATGGGGAGTGTTAGGGAGTGGGGGTGGGGAGGGTGAGGGAGTGGGGATGGGCAGGGTGAGGGAGTGGGGATGGGGAGGGTGAAGGTGTGCAGATGGGGTGGGTGAGGGAGTGGGGATGGGGAGAGTGAGGGAGTGGGCATGGGGAGGGTGAGGGAGTGAGGATGGGAGGGTGTGGGAGTGGGGATGGGGATGGGGAGGGTGAGGGTGTGCGGATGGGGTGGGTGAGGGAGTGGAGATGGGGAGGGAATGGGGATTGGTTAGTGAGCGAATTGGCATGGGAAGGGTGAGGGAGTGGGGATGGTGATGGTGAGTGTGTGGGGATGGGGAGGGTGAGGTAGTGGGGATGGGGAGGGAGTGGGGATGGAAAGGGTGAGGGTGTGCGGAAGGGGTGGGTGAGGGAGTGGGGATGGGTTGGGTGAGGTGGTGGGGATGGGGAGGGTGAGGGTGTGCGGATGGGGAGGGTGAGGGAGTGGGGATGGGGAGGGTGAGGATGAGGGTGTTGGGATTGGGAGGGTGAGGGAGTGGGGATGGGGAGGGTGAGGGAGTGGGGAGATGAGGGAGTGGGAGTGGGAGTGGGGAGTGTGAGGGAGTGGTGGTGGGGAGTGTGATGGAGTGGGGGTGTGGAGTGTGAGGGAGTGGGGGTGTGGAGTGTGAGGGAATGGGCATGGGGATGGTGAGGGAGTTGGGGTGTGGAGTTTGAGGGAATGGGCATGGGGAGTGTGAGGGAGTGGGGGTGTGGAGTGTGAGGGAGTGGGGATGGGGAGTGTGAGGGAGTGGGGGTGTGGAGTGTGAGGGAGTGGGCATGGGGAGGGTGAGGGAGTGTGCGTGGGGAGGGTGAGGGAGTGGGGAAGGGGAGGGTGAGGGTGTGGCGATGGCGAGTGTGAGGGAGTGGCGATGGCGAGTGTGAGGGAGTGGGGATGGGGAGTGTGAGGGAGTGGGTGTGTGGAGTGTGAGGGAGTGGGGATGGGGAGTGGGGGAGTGGGGGTGGGGAGGATGAGGGAGTGGGGATGGGGAGTGTGAGGGAATGGGGGTGGGGAGTGTGAGGGTGTGGGGGTGGGGAGTGTGAGGGAGTGGGAATGGGGAGGGTGTGGGGGTGAGGAATGTGAGGGAGTGGGGATGGGGAGTGTTAGGGAGTGGGGGTGGGGAGGGTGAGGGAGTGAGGATGGGAGGCTGAGGGAGTGGGGATGGGCAGGGTGAGGGAGTGGGGATGGGTAGTGTGAGGGAGTGGGGATGGGGAGGGTGAGGGAGTGGTGATGGGGAGAGTGAGGATGAGGGTGTGGGGACTGGGAGGGTGAGGGAGTGGGGATGGGGAGTGTGAGGGAGTGGGGATGGGGAGTGTGAGGGAGTGGTGATGGGGAGAGTGAGGATGAGGGTGTGGGGACTGGGAGGGTGAGGAAGTGGGGATGGGGATGGGGAGGGAGTGGGGATGGGGAGGGTGAGGGTGTGCAGATGGGGAGAGTGAGGGAGTGGGGATGGGGATGGGGAGGGAGTGGGGATGGGGATGGGGAGGGTGTGCAGATGGGGAGAGTGAGGGAGTGGGGATGGGGATGGGGAGGGAGTGGGGATGGGGATGGGGAGGGTGAGGGAGTGGAGATGGGGAGGGTAAGGGAGTGGGGATGGGGAGGGTGAGGGTGTGGGGATTGGGAGGGTGAGGGAGTGGGTGTGTGGAGTGTGAGGGAGTGGGGATGGGGAGTGTGGGAGTGGGGGTGGGGAGGATGAGGGAGTGGGGATGGGGAGGTGCGGGAGTGATGATGGGAGGATGAGGGAGTGGAGATGGGGAGGGTGAGGGAGTGGGGATGGGGAGAGTGAGGGAGTGGGCATGGGGAGGGTGTGGGAGTGGGGATGGGGAGGGAATGGGAATTGGTTAGTGAGCGAATTGGCATGGGGAGGGTGAGGGTGTGGGGATGGGGAGGGTGAGCGAGTGGGGGTGGGGAGTGTGAGGGAGTGGGGGTGGGGAGTGTGAGGGAGTGGGGATGGGGAGTGTGAGGGAGTGGGGGTGGGGAGTGTGTGGAAGTGGGGTTGGGGAGAGTGAGGGAGTGGGGATGGGGAGTGTGAGGGAGTGGGGGTGGGGAGTGTGAGGGAATGGGGGTGTGGAGTGTGAGGGAGTGGGTGTGTGGAGAGTGAGGGAGTGGGGGTGTGGAGTGTGAGGGACGTGGGCGTGGGGAGTGTGAGGGAGTGGGGGTGGGGGGTTGAGGGAGTGGGTGTGTGGAGTGTGAGGGAGTGGGGGTGGGGAGTGTGAGGGAGTGGGCATGGGGAGGGTGAGGGAGTGGGGGTGTGGAGTGTGAGGGAGTGGGGGTGGGGAGGGTGAGGGAGTGGGGGTGGGGAGTGTGAGGTAGTGGGGGTGGAGGGTGAGGGAGTGGGGGGTGAGGGAGTGGGGGTGGGGAGTGTGAGGGAGTGATGGTGGGGAGCATGAGGGAGTGGGGGTGTGGAGCGTGAGGGAGTGGGGGTGGGGAGTGTGAGGGAGTGGGGGTGTGGAGGTTGAGTGAGTGGGGGTGTGGAGGGTGAGGGTGTGGGGGTGGGGAGGGTGAGGGAGTGGGGTGTGGAGGGTGAGTGAGTGGGGGTGTGGAGGATGAGGGTGTGGGGGTGGGGAGGGTGAGGGAGTGGGGGTGGGGTGTGTGAGGGAGTGGGTGTGTGGAGGGTGAGGGAGTGGGGGTGGGGAGTGTGAGGGAGTGGGGAGGGGAGTGTGAGGGAGTGGGGGTGTGGAGTGTGAGGGAGTGGGGGTGGGGAGGGTGAGGCAGTGGGGGTGGGGAGTGTGAGGGAATGGGGAGTGGAGTGTGAGGGAGTGGGGGTGTGGAGTGTGAGGGAGTGGGGATGTGGAGTGTGAGGGAGTGGGGGTGTGGAGGGTGAGTGAGTGGGGGTGGGGAGGGTGAGGCAGTGGGGGTGGGGAGGGTGAGGGAGTGGGGTGGGGAGTGTGAGGGAGTGGGGGTGGGGAGTGTGAGGGAGTGGGGGTGTGGAGGGTGAGGGAGTAGGGGTGGGGAGTGTGAGGGAGTGGGGGTGGGGAGGGTGAGGGAGTGGGGGTGGGGGTGTGAGGGAGTGGGGGTGTGGAGTGTGAGGGAGTCAGCGTGGGGGGGTGAGGGAGTGGGGGTGGGGAGTGTGAGGGAGTGGGGATGGGGAGTTGAGGGGGTGGGGAGGGTGAGGGAGTGGGGGTGTGGAGTGTGAGGGAATGGGGGTGGGGAGGGTGAGGGAGTGGGGGTGGGGAGGGTGAGGGAGTGGGCGTGGGGAGTGTGAGGGAGTGGGGGTGGGGGGGGTGAGGGAGTGGGGGTGGGGAGGGTGAGGGAGTGGGGGTGTGGAGGGTGAGGGAGTGGGGGTGGGGAGGGTGAGGGAGTGGGGGTGGGGAGGGTGAGGAAGTGGGGTGGGGAGGGTGAGGGAGTGGGGGTGGGGAGGGTGAGGGAGTGGGCGTGGGGAGTGTGAGGGAGTGGGGGTGGGGAGGGTGAGGGAGTGGGCGTGGGGAGTGTGAGGGAGTGGGGGTGGGGAGGGTGAGGGAGTGGGGGTGGGGAGGGTGAGGGAGTGGGGGTGGGGAGGGTGAGGAAGTGGGGTGGGGAGTGTGAGGGAGTGGGGGTGGGGAGGGTGAGGGAGTGGGGGTGGGGAGGGTGAGGGAGTGGGGGTGGGGAGGGTGAGGAAGTGGGGTGGGGTGTGTGAGGGAGTGGGGGTGGGGGCGTGAGGGAGTGGGGGTGGGGAGGGTGAGGGAGTGGGGGTGGTGAGGGAGTGGGGTTGGGGAGGGTGAGGAAGTGGGGTGGGGAGGGTGAGGGAGTGGGGGTGGGGAGGGTGAGGGAGTGGGGGTGGGGAGGGTGAGGAAGTGGGGTGGGGAGGGTGAGGGAGTGGGGGTGGGGAGGGTGAGGGAGTGGGGGTGGGGAGTGTGAGGGAGGGGGGTGTGGAGTGTGAGGGACTGGGGGTGGGGAGGGTGAGGGAGTGGGGGTGGGGAGGGTGATGGAGTGGGGGTGGGGAGGGTGAGGGAGGGGGGTGTGGGGTGAGGGAGTGGGGGTGGGGAGGGTGAGGGAGGGGGGTGTGGGCTGAGGGAGTGGGGGTGGGGAGGGTGAGGGAGGGGGGTGTGGGGTGAGGGAGTGGGGGTGGGGAGGGTGAGGGAGGGGGGTGTGGGGTGAGGGAGTGGGGGTGGGGAGCATGTTGGGGATTGAAATACGAGAATGAGAATTTTAAAATCCTGGTGTTGCTGGAATGATTTCCAGTGTAGATGAGGAATCACTCTCAGTGACGGGGTGAACGGGATTTAGTGCGAGTTCAGATTTTGGAGCAGAGGTTTTGAGGAGCTTGAGTTTATGGCGAATGGAAGATGGACTTTGTGTGAAGACCAATGGGATGTTCAAGAAAGTAACAAAGACAAGTCTTTCAGCAGCAAATGGATGGTCAACCAATCAGTCCAATTGTTATTGACTACAACCCCCATTCATAAAATTCCATCAGCTCTAATTGTTTTCCTTTATTTCCAGGTACCTAGATGGTAACCAGTTCAGTTCAGTTCCCACCGTACTCTACACCTTCAAACATCTTCAGCTGGTGTAAGTATCTGGAGGGTGACCCAGAGATGGAGGAAGGGCAGGATGGCAAGACTGGGGAGATGGGGAGGATGGTAGAGAGTGGTTTGCCGGGAACAGTCCGAAACACATGGATTGGGAAACAGGAAGGTTTGCTTCATGGTAACCCACGTTAGGAACACTATTTCACATCACAGGACCCTGTATGATGCTGGATCCTCCCAAGCCCTGCAGAGGGCACGAAGGTAATGCTCCCAGAAATGGGAGCAATGAGGTAAATGGGGGCATCCTATCTCCAATCTTTTTCCAAGGGTTACCAGGTAGGGATGATGCCTGAGTCCGGTTACAGACTAATGCCAGCACAATGAAATTCCTGATGGCAAAGGTGCACTTTGTGAAGGTGAGAGAATTCAGCCCTCTCAGTCCTGAAGTGGTGAGTGAGTGCACACACCAAGCATGCCCCCTATCTGACATAAGGGAAGATAAATTCAAAACCATCATGCACAAACAAAGGGGGGGTATTTCACGGCAGTAGTGGTTGAAGAGGACACACCCCCCACACACTGGATTAGTGGTGCTGGAAGAGCACAGCAGTTCAGGCAGCATCCACGAAGCTACTTGGATGCTGTGCTCTTCCAGCACCACTAATCCAGAATCTGGTTTCCAGCATCTGCAGTCATTGTTTTTATCTTGTTGATTTACACCCCACACACACACACACACACACACACACACACACACACACACCCACACACACCCCCATACACACACACACACACACCCACACACACACCCATACACACACACCCACCCACACACACACCCATACACACACACACACACCCACACCCACACACACACCCACACACACCCACACACCCATACACACACACACACCCACACACACCCCCATACACACATACACCCACCCACACACACCCCCATACACACACACACCCACCCACACACACACCCATACACACACACACACACCCACACCCATATACACACACACACACCCATACACACACACATCTACCCGCACGCACCCACACACACACACACACACACCCATACACACCCACACACACGCACACACACACGCACACCCACACCCACACCCACACCCACACACACACACTCACACCTAACATGTGCAATAATTCCCTTTAAATATCATTGGTTACGCTGCAGGTAGGTCACGTAACCCGGAGTGTGAAGAATGCTCAGGACCTTCTTTTTCATGATCACAGTTAATTTCTGGCTTGGGTGATGTTCTGAAGTGTAGTTACTGTTGTAAGTGATATCCAATTTGCACGCAGTAAGGTCTCACATGCAGCAGTGATAACAATCTGACTTCGGTTGAGAGATAAATATTGACCAGGGTAGCCCTGGTCATCTTTGAGATAGTGGCCATGAGATCTTTGGCATCCACCTGAGGGAGTAGATAGGGCTTCATTTTGCTCTTCATCGAAAATTCAACATCTCTGACAGTGCAGCACTCCCTCAGGACTGTATTGGGAAGTTTGGCAGGGATTTCTTTATGTTAGGAGTGGGTCTCAAACCCATAACCTTCCACTCTGGCAGGTGTGTTGTCCCTTTGTATTATAGCCTTTGTATCATATTCCAGTCGCTGAATATCTGCTCAAGTCGACAGCCTGATATCCCAGTAGAAAGTGTGAATCTGCTCCCCTAATTTAGAGCAAATGAGGCAGCACGGTGGCTTCGTGGTTAGTACTGCTGCCTCACAGTCCCAGGGTCCCTGGTTCAATTCCAGCTTTGGGCAACTGTCTGTGTGGAGTTTGCACATTCTCCCTGTGTCTGTGTGGGTTTGCTCTGGTTTCCTCCCACAAACCAAAGATGTGCAGGTCAGGTGAATGGGCCATACTAAATTGCCTATGGTGTTAGGAGCATTAGTCAGAGGGCGGGTGGGTTGCTCTTTGGAGGGTCAGTGTGGACTGGTTGGGCCGAAGGGCCTGTTTCCACACTGTAGGGAATCTAATAAAAGTGCCAATGTTTCCCTGACAGAAATCAAGTTGCAATCTTATATTGTCTGTAGTTTTCAATCTTCGATGTTAACCGTTTCATTCCTCCCACCACAGGGACATGAGCAACAATAGGATCAGTTCATTGACCAACACCTCCTTCATCAACATGAGCCAGCTGACTACCCTGTGAGTACTTGGTCAGAGACAAAAAAAAACTGCAGCTGCTAGAATCTAAAGTAGACAGGCCGGAGGCTGGAAGAGCACAGCAAGCCAGGCAGCATCAGGAGGGGGAGAAGTCGATGTAACCCTTTCCCCCAGTCCCACTTCCCTCCCTCTGTTTATTTCTGAGCTCCCTTCCCCCTCCCCAACCCTGATGAAGGGTCTCACCCGACACGTTGACTTCTGCACCTCCTCTTGCTACGTGGCTTGCCATGTTCTTCCAGCCTCCTGCCTGTCTACCCTGTGAGTGCTTATAACCCTGGATGGAACTGATGTACCACCTCCTTCTGTCCACAGTTGCCAACTGCATTTGCATGTATTCCTGGAGATTGCATCACATGACCTCCTGCCCACTACTCGCTCGGTGCGTTGAAAGGCTTGTTTCTTCCCCTCTAATCCCAGTAGAGAAGCAAATGAAGTAATTTTTTTTTGAAAATCATTATTTTCTATTTAATAGGGTTTACTAAACTGAGGGTCGCAAACCCCAAGTGACATCATGGAGGCAGCAAAGTGTCCAGCTCAGACTGATTTTTGACAACTGTGAGGTCCCTTTAAATGATTGTGTGCTTATTTTGTTGGTGGATGTGTCCTAATCGACTTCTCCCAGAGTCCTGACCGCTGCCATAAAAACAAAACCCAGTCCAAAGGAAGGATTCTACCCAGTCAAATCCTCGCAGAAGTTTTTATGTGCCAATGGGATCGTTTGAGGTGCAGGTGATACCCACTGTCACAGCTGAGATATCAACATAGACTGTGGAAGCTACAGAAGGAAAGAGAAGGTGGGCTGTGGAACAAGGAGCAGTAAAGGAGCTGTCCTACCTGTCCATCTTCCTTCCCACCTAACCGCTCCAACCTATCACCATTACCCCCACCTCCATGCACTTTCAGCTACCTTCCCCCCCAGCCCCAGCCCTCCTCCCATTTATCTCTCAGACCCCCTTGGCTCACCAGCCTCATTCCTGATTAAGGGCTCATGCCCGAAACATCGATTCCCATGCTCCTCAGAGGCTGCCTGACCTGCTGTGTTTTTCCAGCACCATATTCTTGACAAGGAACAGTAAAGTCTAGCTGTTTTTGCCTGAATGTAATTGCTACATTTTCATCTCCTGTCTTTTATGTTCCAGGATTCTCAGTTACAATTCCTTGCGATGTATCCCAGCCTCGGCATTCCAGGGTCTTCACTCCCTCCGGCTCCTGTAAGTCCTGATTGGAAGATACTCACCATGTTTTCCACACAGTAACCATCAATTAGCTGGATTTTGTGATCAGTTCAGGTGTCTAGGGGCCGATTGGCCTCCTGGCAATAAGCAGTGCACTGACTATAACCCTTGTAACCAATTTTGGCTTTATTTTACTCATACGTGGGGAATAAGAGAATGACCAGGGAGAAGGTAGTGCTGATCAGGGATAGTGAAGGGAACTTGGAGTCTGAGCAGATAGAGGAAGCCCTAAATGAGTTTTTTGTTTCGGTTTTCACCAAGGAAAGGGACCTTGTTGTGAATGAGAACTTTGAGGAGTTGGGATACAGTCTTGACCAGATCAAGATTGATGAAGTTGATGTGCTAGAAATTTTGGAAAACATTAAGATTGATAAGTCCCCAGGGCCAGACCAGATTTATCCTAGGCTGCTCCGGGAAGTGAGAAAGGAGGTTGCCAAGCCGCTGGTGAGGATACTTGCCTCCTCACTCTCCAAGGGAGTCGTACTGGAGGATTGGAAGGAGGCGAATGTTGTTCCTTTTTTCAAGATGGGTAATAGGAAAATCCCTGACAATTACAGACCAGTCAGTCTTACGTCTGTGGTCAGCAAAGTTTTGGAAAGAATTCTGAGGGATAGGATCTATGACTATTTGGCAAAGCACAGTGTGATTAAAGGCAGTCAGCATGGCTTTGTGAGGGGCAGGTCATGCCTCACAAATTTTATTGAGTTCTTTGAGGAGGTGATGAGAAGGTTGATGAAAGTCGAGCAGTGGGTGTGGTGTATATGGACTTCAGCAAGACATTTGATAAGGTTCCCCATGGTAGGCTCATTCATAAAGTCAGGAAGTATGGGATATAGGGAGATTTGACTATCTGGATTCAGAATTGGCTGGCTGACAGAAGGTAGAGAGTGGTTGTAGATAGAAACTATTCTGCCTGGAGGTCACTGTTGAGTGGGGTCCCGCAGAGCTCTGTTCTTGGGTCTCTGCTCTTTGTAGTCTTTATAAATGACTTGGATGAGGAGGTTGAGGGTGGGTTAGTAAATTTGCAGATGACACAAAGGTTGGAGGTATCGTCGATAATATAGAGGGCTACTGCAGGCTGCAGCGTGACATAGACAGGATGTAGAGCTGGGCTGAGAAATGGTAGATGGAGTTCAACCTGGATAAATGCAAAGTGATGCATTTTGGAAGGTCGAACTCGAATGCTGAATATAGGATTAAAGACAGGATTCTTGGCAGTGTGGAGGAACAGAGGGATCTGGCTGTGCAAGTGATTAGATCTCTCAAAGTTGCCACCCAAGTGGATAGGGTTGTTATGGAAGCATGTGGTGTTTTGGTTTTCATTAACAGGGGGATCGATGTTAAGAGCTGCAAGGTTTTGCTACAGCTCTACAAGTCCCTGGTGAGACCACACTTGGAATATTGTGTCCAGTTCTGGTCGTCCTACTATAGGAAAGATACAGAGGCTTTGGAGAGGGTGCAAAGAAGGTTTACCAGGATGCTGCCTGGACTGGAGGGCTTGCCTTATGAAGAAAGGTTGAATAAGCTCGAACTTCTCTCTTCCTCCTCTCCGGAGAGAAGAGACCTGATCGAGATGTACAAAATAATGAGTGGAATAGGTGGAGTCAATAGCCAGAGACTTTTCCCCAGGGCAGGATTGACTGGTTCGAGGAGTCATGGTTTGAAGATATTGGGAGAAAGGCACAAAGGAGACGTCAGAGGAAGGTTCTTTACACAGAGAGTTGTGAATGCATGGAATGCGTTGCCAGCTGTGGTGGTGGAAGCAGAGTCATTGGGGACATTTAAGCGACTGCTGGACAGGCACATAGAGAGATGTGAATTGAGGGGTGCGTAGGTTAAGTTGTATATTTTACATTAGGATTAAACCTTGGCACAACATCGTGGCCCAAAGGGTGTACTTTTCTATGTTCTATGTTCCCAATTAGCACAGGCCTCACTGTGTTGCAACACTATGAGCTGCCAGAGGAAGTGGTGGAGGCTGGTACAATTGCAACATTTAAGAGGCATTTAGCTGGGTATATGAATAGGAAGGGTTTGGAGGGGTATGGGCCGGGTGCTGGCAGGTGGGACTAGATTGGGTTGGGATATCTGGTCGGCATGGACTGGTTGGACCAAAGGGCCTGTTTCCATGCTGTACATCTCTATGACTCAAATACCCCAACATGAGGTGAGTTGCTGAAATTGCCAAACAGCCCTGGATTGACTTGTGTCTAACTTGGCACTAAATTAACCAGAACCCCCCAGCCGGCAGCACCTCAAACATTCTCATCCCTATTTTCAAATCCCTCCATGCCCTCACCCTCCCTGTCTGTGTGATCTTTTCCAGCTGTACAATCCTCAGAAATCTCTGTGCTGCTCTGCTTCTGGTCCCATGTTCATTCTCAACTTTCAGTCACAGGAGAATTGGTGGCTGTGTCTTCAGCCACCTGGACCCCAATCTCTGGCATTCCCGCCCCAAACCACTCTTTAAGAATCTCCTTAAAATCCTGTCTTTACCCAAGCTTTCATTCGTGTGTCTTGTAACCTCCTTTTCTGGCTCGGTGTCAGATTTGTCTGGTACGCTCCTGGAAAGAAATTTGGGATGTTTTACTATGTTACAGTTGCTATGTAAACGCATGTTGTTGTTAATGTCGCACTAAGGCTAGATATCAGGAAATGAAAGGGGTTGGAAATTTTCTGGTACATAGGAGAGCGGCAAATGAGGGAATTAGTGGCTTTGTACTCAGAATCGCTGCATTCCAACAACAGACTCTGCCTTGATGGGGGATGGGAGATTAGTCAGAATGTGAAAACAAATGAACAGAGGAATTGGAGCAGGCAATTGCCAAGGAGGTGTGTGTGTGTGTGTGTCTGTGTGTAGGTGTGTGTATGTGTTTGCATGTATATGTGTCTGTGTGTGGGGTGACGTGTGTGTGTGTGTCTGTGTGTAGGCGTGTGTGTGTGTTTGCGTGTGTGTCTGCGTGTGTGTGTGTCTGTGTGTAGGCGTGTGTGTGTGTTTGCGTGTGTGTCTGCGTGTGTGTGTGTCTGTGTGCGGGTTCGTGTGTCTGTGTGTGTATGTGTGCATGCGTGTGCCTGTGTGTGTGTGTCTGTGTGCGTGCGTGTGTGTGTGTGTGTGTGAATACCAGGCAGAGCTGCTGCCTATATCTGAGGATCAGCCTTCCTGCTGTGCTGGGACGGAAAGATACCTGTGATGGTAACTAATTGCCTGTCTCAAACACAATCTCCTTCATAGAGTGCAGCTGACTTTGAGTGACCGGGAGGATGGGCAGTGACAGCAGGTCAGAGCCTGAGAGAGAATAGCAAGGGACTATCTCTAAAAAGCAGGTTCTTTTTATTCATACTAATTTCTGACTCTGTGGTCACAAGTAGTGTTTATCTGCTGGTTCCTCATCTCCAGATTGCTGCTGAAATTCACTTCCAGAAGGGCCTGACTCTCTGTCTGTCCCTTGTTCTCATGCCAAAACCATGGGCAGTCAAGAAGAAAGGGAGGACTGCCGATGTTGGAGATCAGAGTCAAAAAGTGTGGTGCTGGAAAAGCACAGCCCATTGGGGCATATTGCTGAGTCCAAACTCAGTCTGTTCAGATTTCCACTCCCATCCACACACTCACATGCACGCATTCACACTCTTGTATGTCAACTCGATGTATCAGTGTCGTTACATTCTAATCAATATTCTCCCTCTCCCCTTGAACCCTGGTGAAAACATATTACTGAGAAGTAATATTTAATATAGAGTCTTCAAGGCCTGGCCTCTTACCTTGATCCTCAGTGTGTTCTAGGCTGCCATACAACGTGTAGCACTATTTCCTGTGCACAGATTACAAGTTTCCTATTCTAATTTGGGGTGGCGCAGCGGCTCAGTGGCTCAGTGGTCAGCACTGCTGCCTCACAGCACCGGGGTCCCAGGTTCGATTCCAGCCTTGGGTGACTGTGGAGTTTGCACATTCTCCCTGTGTCTGCGTGGGTTTCCTCCGGGTGCTCTGGTTTCCTCCCACAGTCCAAAGATGTGCAGGTCAGGTGAATTGGCCATGCTAAATTGCCCATAGTGGTAAATGTAGGGGAATGGGTCTGGGTGGGTTGCTCTTCAGAGGGTGGGTGTGGACTTGTTGGGCCAAAGGGTCTGTTTCCACACTGTAAGTAATCTAATCTAATTTGCTGAGTTTTGAAAACAAATAACTCTGTCGCTATTTCATATTATTGTTACTGAAGATTTTTAAAAATCCAATTCTGTCCCCTATCTCCTTTCAGATCCACAGTAGCAATGAAAAATGCACATCTATTTTGACCCTGCGCAGTAATTTAAATTTGCTGTCTGCATTTTTTTAAACGTCCTCCATGCTATTTGTTTCAGTGGCTAGCTCTCTGCTGCCACAGACTGCACACAAAGGAACTTACAGCAGAAGTAGGGGTCATATATTAAGCATACAGACAGTACATGAAGTACGATAACATTACTCCGAACAGTTCCTCTCTCAACCATTTTCTCTTTCTTGTCGCTGTGCTTTCTCTCACCTTAACTTTATCTTTCTTCCATTATTCAATTGTTTTAATAATTAATTCATAATTAAATTGAATTATCCAACTCACTATTTAAGAAGAGAGAGAGACACTGAAACCATAAGCTCGTTAGTGGATGTAATAAAAGTAGTGAATGTTGGAATCTGTTAATAGGGATACGATATCAGGGAATTTAGAAAAACTGTTTCTGATTTGAGTAGATTAGATTCCCTACAGTGTGGAAACAGGCCCTTCGGCCCAACAAGTCCACACCGACCCTCTGAAGAGCAACCCACCCAGATCCATTCCGCTACATTTACTACTTCACCTAACACTACGGGCAATTTAGCATGGCCAATTCACATAACCTACACATCTTTGGACTGTGGGAGGAAACTGGAGCACCCAAAGGAAACCCACGCAGACACAGGGACCATGTGCAAACTCCACCCAGACAGTTGCCTGAGGCGGGAATTGAACCCGGTCTCTGCCACTGTGAGGCAGCAGTGCTAACCACTGTGCCACCTTGCCGCCCATATCGCCAAGTCACATCGATTTATGAAAGGCAGGCTGCCTTTGAGAAATTGATTGGAGTCGCAGGTAGACACGGTGGTGAAAAAGACGTTTAGTATGCTTGCTTTTATTGATCAGTGCATTGAGTATAGGAGTTGGGAGGTCATGTTGTGGCCTTACAGGACATTGGTTAAGCCACTTTTGAAATACTGCAAGCAATTCTGATTTACCTGGTATAGGAAAGAAGTTGTGAAACTTGAAAGGGTTCAGCAATGACTTACAAGGTTGTTGCCAGGGTTGGAGGGTTTGAGCTACAGGGAGAGGCTGAATAGGCTGGGGCTGTTTTCACTGGAGCGTCGGAAGGTGAGGAGTGACCTTATAGAGGTTTATAAAATCATGAGGGGCATGGATAGGGTGAATAGTCAAGGTCTTTTCCCCACAGTAGGGGAATCCAAAACTAGAGGGCATTGGAGCAAATTACTGCAGAAGCTGGAATCTGTACTGAAAACAACAAATGCTTCATCTAGACTCAAAACATTAACCTGCTCTCTCTCCATGAATACTGTCTGACCCGCTGTGATCTCCAGCATTTGTTGCTTTCATGCGACGGCATAGATTTAAGGTGAAAGGGGAAAGATTTAAAAGGGACCTAAGGAGTAACTTTTTCACGCAGAGGTGGGTGTGTGTATGGAATGAGCTGCCAGAGGAAGTGGTGGAGGCTGGTACAATTACAGCATTTAATAGACATCTGGATGGGTATATGAATAGGAAGGGTTTAGAGGGATATGGGCCAAATGTTGGCAAATGGGACTCAATTAATGTAGAATATCTGTTGCATGGATGAGTGGACCGAAGGGTCTGTTTCCAGCTGTCCATCTCTATGACTATAACTAAGTTTATTGAGATTGAAACAGGCATGTTCGTTAAGGGGAAGCATTCCTGATGAAGGGCTTATGCCTGAAACATTGACTCTCCTGCTCCTCAGATGCTGCCTGACCTGCTGGGCTTTTCCAGTTCCATACTTCTCACCTCTGACTCTCCAGCACCTGCAGTCCTCACTTTCTCCCAGGTCTCTGATTATAGTCCAGTGACAGTGCCATTATTATATTTAATAGAATGTCCAAGGGTCAATGCTATAGCCTGAGCTATTTACAATCTATAATCAATAATTGAGTCATGTATGCAAGTTTGCTGACAATGCAAAGTTAGGTAGGAACCTAAGCTGTGAGGAGGACACAGAGACTGCGGAAAGATATAGACAGTCAAGTGACTTATCAAGAAAATGGAAATTATCCACTTTGGAAAGAAAACAAGAAAAGCAGAATATGATTTTAAATGTTGAGAGACTGGGAATTGTTGGTATGGGCAGAACCAGGGATATCATTGTACATGTACAACAGGAAGTAACATGCACATAAGGCAAGCAGTTAGGAAAAGCAAATGCTCTGTTAACCTTTAGCACCAAGGAATTGGAGTATCAGAATAAAGAAGCCTTACCACTGTTATACAGGGCATTAGTGAGATCACAGCTGGAGCATTGTGTGCAGGTGTGGTCCCCTGAATTCAGGAAGGATATACTATAGAGTCATAGAGATTTACAGCATGGAAACAGACCCTTTGGCCCAACCAGTCCATGCCGACCAGATATCCCAACCCAATCTAGTCCCAGCACCCGGCCCATATCCTTCCAAACCCTTCCTATTCATATACCCATCCAGATACCTCTTAAATGTTGCAGTTGTACCAGCCTCCACCACATCCTCTGGCAGCTCATTCCATACACGTACCACCCTCTGTGTGAAAAAGTTGCCCCTTAGGTCTCTTTTATATCTTTCCCCTCTCGTCCTAAACCTATGCCCTCTAGTTCTGGACTCCCTGACCCCAGGGAAAAGACTTTGCCTATTTACCCTATCCATGCCCCTCATAATTTTGTAACCTCTATAAGGTCACCCCTCAGCCTCCGACGCTCCAGGGAAAACAGCCCCAGCCTGTTCAGCCTCTCCCTGTAGCTCAGATCCTCCAACCCTGGCAACATCCTTGTAAATCTTTTCTGAACCCTTTCAAGTTTCACAACATCTTTCCGATAGGAAGGAGACAAGAATTGCACGCAATATTCCAACAGTGGCCTAACCAATGTCCTGTACAGCCGCAACATGACCTCCCAACTCCTGTACTCAATACTCTGACCAATAAAGGAAAGCATACCAAAAACCTTCTTCACTATCCTATCTACCTGCGACTCCACTTTCAAGGAGCTATAAACCTGCACTCCAAGGTCTCTTTGTTCAGCAACACTCCCTAGGACCTTACCGTTAAGTGTATAAGTCCTGCTAAGATTTGCTTTCCCAAAATGCAGCACCTCGCATTTATCTGAATTAAACTATATCTACCACTTCTCAGCCCATTGGCCCATCTGGTCCAGATTCTGTTGTAATCTGAGGTAACCCTCTTCGCTGTCCACTACACCTCCAATTTTGGTGTCATCTGCAAACTTACTAATTGTACCTCTTATGCTCGCATCCAAATCATTTATGTAAATGACAAAAAGTAGAGGGCCCAGCACCGATCCTTGTGGCACTCCACTGGTCACAGGCCTCCAGTCTGAAAAACAACCCTCTACCACCACCCTCTGTCTTCTACCTTTGAGCCAGTTCTGTATCCAAATGGCTAGTTCTCCCTGTATTTCATGAGATCTAACCTTGCTAATCAGTCTCCCCTGGGGAACCTTGTCGAACGCCTTACTGAAGTCCATATAGATCACATCTACTGCTCTGCCCTCATCAATCTTCTTTGTTACTTCTTCAAAAAACTCAATCAAGTTTGTGAGACATGATTCCCAAGCACAAAGCCATGTTGACTATCCCGAATCAGTCCTTGCCTTTCCAAATACATGTACATCCTGTCCCTCAGGATTCCCTCCAACAACTTGCCCACCACCGAGGTCAGGCTCACCGGTCTATAGTTCCCTGGCCTCTCTTTACCACCCTTCTTAAACAGTGGCACAACGTTTGCCAACCTCCAGTCTTCCGGCACATCACCTGTGACTATCGATGATACAAATATCTCAGCAAGAGATATCTCAGCAAGAGGCCCAGCAATCACTTCTCTAGCTTCCCACAGAGTTCTCGGGTACACCTGATCAGGTCCTGGGGATTTATCCACCTTTAACCGTTTCAAGACATCCAGCACTTCCTCCTCTGTAATCTGGACATTTTGCAAGATGTCACCATCTATTTCGCTACAGTCTATATCTTCCATATCCTTTTCCACAGTAAATACTGATACAAAATATTCATTTAGTATCTCCTATTTTCCAGCCGTCCCTGTACCTGCGAACATCTACCTCCAATCAGCTTTCAAAAGTTCTTGCCTAATACCATCAAAATTGGCCTTTCTCCAAATTAGAACTTCAACTTTTAGATCTGGTCTATCCTTTTCCATCACTATTTTAAAATGAGTAGAATTATGGTCGCTGGCCCCAAAGTGCTCCCCCACTGACACCTCAGTCACCTGCCCTGCCTTATTTCCCAAGAGTAGGTCAAGTTTTGCACCTTCTCTAGTAGGTATATCCACATACTGAATCAGAAAATTGTCTTGTACACACTTAAGGAATTCCTCTCCATCTAAACCTTTAACACTATGGCAGTCCCAGTCGATGTTTAGAAAGTTAAAATCCCCTCCCATAACCACCCTATTATTCTTACAGATAACTCAGATCTCCTTACAAGTTTGTTTCTCAATTTCCCTCTGACTATTGGGGGGGGTGGGTCTATATATACAATCCCAATAAGGTGATCATCCCTTTCTTATTTCTCAGTTCCACCCAAATAACTCCCCTGATGTTATTTCCAACAATATCCTCCCTCAGCACAGCTGTAATGCTATCCCTTGTCAAAAATGCCACTCCCCCCCTCCTGTCTTGCCTCCCTTTCTATCCTTCCTGTAGCATTTGTATCCTGGAACATTAAGCTGCCAGTCCTGCCCATCCCTGAGCCATGTTTCTGTAATTGCTATGATATCCCAGTCCCATGTTCCTAACCATGCCCTGAGTTCATCTGCCTTCCCTGTTAGGCCCTTTGTATTGAAATAAATGCAGTTTAATTTATTAGTCCTACCTTGTCCCTCCTGCCCTGACTGTTTGACTCACTTCTGTTCTCAGCTGTACCCGTCTCAGATCGATCTCTTTCCTCACTATCTCCCTGGGTCCCACCCCACCCCACCAACCCTCCCCCCCCCACCCCCCCACCATACTCGTTTAAATCCTCCCAAGCAGTCCTAGCAAATTTCCCTGCCAGTATATTAGTCCCCTTCCAATTTAGGTGCAATCCGTCCTTCTTGGGCAGGTCACTTCTACCCCAAAAGAGATTCCAATGATCCAAAAAGGTGAATCCTTCTCCCATACACCAGCTCCTCAGCCATGCATTCATCTGCTCTATCCTCCTATTCCTGCCCTCACTAGCTCGTAGCACTGAGAGTAATCCAGATATTACTACCCTCGAGGACCTCCTTTTTTAAATTTCTGCCTAACTCTCTGTAATGTCCCTTCAGAATCTCGACCTTTTCCCTTCCAATGTTATTGGTTCCAATGTGGACACTGACCTCTTGCTGGCTCCTCTCCCCCGTGAGAACATTCTGCACCCTCTCCGAGACATCCTTGATCCTGGCACCAGGGAAACAACACACCATTCTGCTTTTTCGCTGCAGGCCACAGAAACGTCTGTCTGTACCTCAGACTACTGAATCCCCTAACACAATTGACCTCTTGGAAGCCGACGTACCCCTCATTGCATTAGAGCCAGTCTCAATACCAGAAACTCGGCTGTTCGTGCTACATTCCCCTGAGAATCCATCACCCCCTACATTTTCCAAAACAGCATACCTGTTTGAAATGGGTATAGCCACAAAAGACTCCTGCCCTCGGTGCTGACCTCTCTCCCTTTCCTGGAATTAACCCATCTATGTGACTGTATCTGAGACTACTGTTGCAAATTCCTCATCACTTCTATCTGTCTCTCCAACTGATCCACTCGATCTGATATGATTCGCATCCATAGAGTGCAATGAATATTCATGACATTGATTTCTGGGTAGAGAAGATTATTTTATGAGATTATTTTACGGCCTGGGATTGTTGTCTTTGAAATTTCAAAGAATGAGAAGTGATGTAATTGAGACATAGTGTATAAAATTGAGAAGTAAAATTTGTGAAGGACTTGGCAGGTTAAAGACTGTGAGATGTTTTCCCTAACTGGGGAGTCTCGAACACAGGGGCTCAATCTCCAAGTAAGGTGTAGACAATTATCTGTGTGTGTCCCTCTGCCTGTCAATCTCTGTTTTTGCACTTTCTTTCTCCCTGCCTCCTTACAGAATCCCAATAGTGTGGAAGCAGGCCATTTGGCCCATCGAATCCATACCAATCCTCCAAAGAGCTTCCCCCAGACCCACTCCCTACCTGTAACTGTGCAATTCCCATCATCAACCCACTTAGCCTGCACATCCCTGGACACTAAGGGGCAATTTAGCGTGGCCAATCCACCTAACCTGCACATCTTTGGAAAGTGGGAAGAAACCCACGCAGACACGGGGAGAATGTGCAAACACCACACAGAGAGTCGCACGAGGCTGGAACCGAACCCGGGTCCCTGGCATTGTGAGGCTGCAGTGCTAACCACTGAGCCACCGTGCCACCCACCATTTTCTCACCTTCTATCTGCCCATTCGCTATTAGTCCATCACCATCACTGAATAAATATCGTTTCAGATGTCTTCACAGTCATGAAGGGGCATAACATAGGATTTAATAGTTTCACTTCAGACAACAAAATAGAAAGCTTTGGGAGGAGGATGGGTATTTCATTTTATTTCCTCTGCCTTGTTTTTGAAGAGGTTCCCATACCCTGTGCGCTGGGTACTGCCCTGCTGTTCAGAGAACAGTTTCAACAGTCCATATCCCAATTCAGCCACTAACTGGCAGATTATTTAATAGGTCAGTGCTTTCATTAACACTCAGGAACAGTGTTACCGGGCAACCTGCTGTGTGCTCCTGGCAGTAGAGAGTTCACTAATTACAGCCTTCATCTCTCACTGAGTAAGGTACTGACTCAGAGATTGAAGCACAATCTGTTCATTTGACATGTTAATGCAGGGCAAGCCTTACCTGTAAATGGGTATAGAATCACTGGAGAAAGTGCAAAGACTTGCATGACCAGAACTGAGTCTATAACTATTGGGATAAGTTGACCACTGGGGTGTTGTGCTGACCTTATAGAGCTCTTTGAAGTGATAAATACATTTAACAGACTAGATGTAGAGATGGCATTCTCACTATTGAGGAGCCCAGTACTACAGATCATGAAGATCAGAGATTCAATAGTAAATCCAATGACAAACAGTCTAGTAAATATATATGCAAGGAGAAAAATAACTTTCACATAATCAGGCAAAATTTAATAGCGAGTGTCTTAAAAGACTCTTCAGACACTGATTCCTGGTGTGGCAGGACCGATGTATGAAGAGAGACTGGATGGGTTAGGACTGTGTTCATTACAGTTTAGAAGAATGAGGTGGGTATCCCATAGAAATGTATAAAATTCTAATAGGACTAGACAGTATAAAAGCAGGAAACATAGCCCCAATGACTGGGGGTCAAGAACCAGGGCTCATTGTCTAAAGATATAGGTTAGCCACAATCATATTGAATGGCATTGCAGGCTTGATGGGCTGAATGGCCTACTGTTGCTGCTTTGATCTGTATTGCTATTGATGCTGTATTTCTAAGGCAGGTGACCAAAAGATTGGTTACAGTGGTAGGTTTTTAAGGAGAATCTTCAAGGAGGACGAAGAGGGGAATTCCAGAACTCAGGACCCTGGCAGAGATTGCACGGACACCACTTGGTGGGATGGAGGGAAAACACAAGAAGACCCAGGTGGAGGTCTCGGAGGATTGTGGGTCTGGAGGAAGTGATAGGGACAGGGAGAGAACCAGATTATGTGAGATCCTTCACAGTGAAAGGGCCCACTCATCAATCCTTGCTGGTGGATGAGGCGTGTTTGCAGGATCTCGTGGAGAAACAAATATATGCATTAGGAGAAGGAGTAGACAACTCAGCTGCTCCACTATTCAATAAAGATTGTAGCTGATCAGATTTCTCTAGACTCCCACATACCCCTGATAACCTTTCACCCCCTTTCTTATCCAGAATCGACCTAGCTCTGTTCAAAGACTCTGCCCCCACTTCCTTTTGAGGAAGAGGATTCCAAAGACTCTCAACCCCTTTGAGAGAAATAAAATTACCTAATCTTTGTCTAAATGGGCCAACCCTTATGTTTAAACAGAGATGCCAAGTTCTAGATTCTCCCAAAAGAGGATTCTCCACATCCAGCCTGCCCAGATCCCTCAGGGCATTATTTACTTCAATCAAGTCACCTCTTACTCTTCGAAAATCCAAAGATACAAGTCTAGTCTGTCCAACCTTACATTGTAGGACAACCCATCCATTCCATAGTTTGGTAAACTTTCTCTGAAAACTTTTCAATGTTTTACAGTCTTCCTTAAATTGGGAGACCATTATTGTGCATAAACTCTCAACGCGGTCACACCCGTGTCCCTGTGTAACTGAAGCGTAACCTCTCCATCCTTTTATTCAATTCCTCTCACAACCAATAATAACATTCTGTTGCTTTCTGAATTACTTGCTGGATCTGCATATTAATCTTTTTGCAATTCTTGCACTAGGGCACCCAGATCCTTCTGCATCTTTATAAATTCAGGGGATGAGAACCAGAGAAGGGGTTGTTGAGGTAACAGGGAAGACCACATTGCCAGGCCCTGACCAGTGGAATTATCACAATTGAATAATAACGGATCAATCACAATGACAGATCATATTTTTAAAACATTTCCCTTTCTATTGAATAGCTCGACTTACCTAATGATCTCAGTTTGATCAAAAAGAATCGCTTCGGAATGTTATAAATATGGGTTTGAAATGCTCACCAATGGGAGTTCTTGAGAAATTATGAAATCCATTGGAATTCAACACAATGAATTACGTTTATGTGTTTGCTCCAGGTAATGTAATGATTGGGTAGAATTTAACCCATTCTGTATAATGGATTGATTGGGAAAAGATTTGGTCTGTTGGGAGTGTTACAATGGGAGTGACCTCGAAGGGGTTTGATCCATTGGAATTCTGTGCACTCAGATTGATTGGGAAATAATTTGGCCTATTGGGATTGTGTACACTAGGAGTGGCTGGGAAAGGTTTTGATCAATTGGAATTCCACACACTTGGATTGGATGGGTAGGTGATTGATCCTTTGGTATTAAATGGGAAGAGGTTTGATCTATTGGGATTCTGTACATTGGGAGTAATGGGAAGGGGTTTGATCTATTGGAGCTACAGTCATGTTTGTCTCATCTGGTCTCCTGAAAGCTTGGTATAACTTTTCAATGTATATGAGGGCCCATAACAGAAATATTTATATTATCTATAACCTCGAATGAGGTGCCAGATAACTAGAGGGTGGCTCATGTTGTGCCTTTATTTAAGAAAGACTATAGGGAATCATAGATCTGTGAGTTTGACATCAGTGGTGGGTAAGTTTTTGGAGGTGATTCTGATAGATAGAATTTAAATGCATTTGAAGATTTAAAAACTGATGAGGGCTACTCAGCATGGCTTTGTTCGAGGGAAATCGTATCTCACAATCCTGATTAGGTTTGTTGACAAATGTAACCAAAAAGATTGATGAGGGCAGGGGGTAGACGTTGGTCTTTAGTAAAGCCTTTGACAAGATTCCACATGGTAGATTAATTAGTAAAGTTAGATCACATGGGATTCAGGGTGAGCTTGTCAACTGGAAACAAAATTGGTTTGATGGTAGGAGGCAGAGGGTGGTGGTGGAGGGTTGTTTCTTGGTCTGGAGACATGTGGTGTTCCACAGGAATTGGTGCTGGGTCCAATTTTGTTTGTCATTTTTTAAAACAATTTGGATGAGAATACTGGAGGCATGGTCAGTAATTATGCAGATGACACCAAAATTGGTGGTAAAGTTGACATTGAAAAAAGCTATCTAAAATTACAAAGGGATCTTGATCAATGGGCTGAGCAGTGGCAGATGGTGTTTAATTTGGATAAATGCGAGATATTGCATTTTGGGAAAATAAACAAGAGCAGGACTTGTACAATTAATGGTAGGGCCCTGGCTAGTGATTTTGGGATTCAGATACATAATTCTTTGAAATTCGTGTCACAGGTGGACTGGGTGGTCAATGTGGCATTAATATTTCTTCTTCTGCCTTTTCCCACACAGGTCACTACATGGGAATGACATCTCCACACTTCCTAAGGGAATCTTTGCTGATGTGGCTTCTTTATCACATCTGTAAGTGAGAGAAATGTTCATTTGATATTATATTAAAGTTAGGTGGCTAGCTCCCTGAAGCTTCTTTACATCTGTCTGTGCAAAGATCCTATGTCACAAATCATGTTTGTGCGTGCGTGTGTGCGTGTGTGTTATGCATGTGTGTGTGTGTTGTGCATGAGTGCGCGTGTGTTGTGCATGAGTGCGCGTGTGTTGTGCATGAGTGTGCGTGTGTTGTGCATGAGTGTGCGTGTGTTGTGCATGAGCGCACGTGTGTGCATGCGTGTATGCCATTATTGGTATCACCTTTTAATAAATCCACTGATTTTTAAACTACACCAGCTACAGTGGGATTTGAACCTGTTCATTTGAGTATTAGCTTGGATTACCAGCACAGGTAGTTCCTGATTTATGAACAAGGGCTTGTTGTTTTGCATTCGACCCTGTATAGGGGTGTATTAATAGTAATGTTAAAGATTTGACAGATGAAAGTTGCCTGAATTTATAAGTAGGGGTTATTTTATATTGTCCTGCATTGTCATCTGACTTGTGAATGGCTTCAGGAATGGAACCTGTTCAAAACCCAGGGACTGCCCATAGAGTGACATTGCCATGAGGCTATGGTCTTCCCAGGTCTAATCCCAGGAGGATCAAATGGGTGTCAGATAACGGCAAAACCAGGGTCAACCATGAAGCAACTCTCCGTTTCCACCAATAGCAATATGGCTCATGTTTGGAGTTCAGAAACACATTAACAACAATTCATTTACATAGCTGCCTCCTCAAACTGAAGTGCTTCACAGCCAATGAAGTACTCTTTGAAGTCTGTTGTAGGGTGAGAATTGCAGCAGAAAATTTGCAAGTAGCAAGGTCCACAACTGTGTTAAAGACCAAATAATCTGTTTTTAATGATGGTTGGGGTGTATCAAGTCATGAAGGGTCTGGATGGACAAGAGAATGAAAAACTCTTCCTGTTTGTGAAGTGATCGTGAATGGGGAGCACAGATTTCAAGTGACTGGAAAAAGAAGCAAGAGTGATAAGTGAGAAAGATTTCTTCACACAGCCTGGAGTTCACTGCCTGAGAGTTTGACAGAGGCAGATTCAGTTAAGGCTTTCAAAAGGGAATTAAGACATTTACTTGAAAAGGAATAACAAACAGGGTTGAAGGGAGAAGGCTGGAGATTGTCACTAAGTATGCTGCTCATTCAGGGAGCAGGTAGAAACATAGAAGATAGGAGCAGGAGGAGGCCATTCGGCCCTTTGAGCCTGCCCCACCATTCATCACAATCATGGCTGATTGTCCAACTCAATAGCCTAATCCTACTTTCTCCTCTGACCTCTGATCCCATTCACCCCAGGTGCAAAATCTAGCCATCTCTTGAATACATTCAATGTTTTGGCATCAACTACTTCCTGTGGTGATGAATTTCTGATGGGCTGAATGGCCTCTTTCTGTGTTGTAACTTAGCTGTGATTCTGTTCAGTTGTAGGATAGATATTAGCCAGAGTGTCAGGGAGGCCTGGCCGGCTCTTCATCAAGGGAGTGTCATGGGATCTTTCTCATCTGCCTGAGAGAGCAGGTGGGGCATCAATTTAGCATCTCATTTGAAACACAGCACCTCTGACAAGGCAGCACTCCCTCAGTACTGCACTGGAGCATGGATCTAGTTGCTGCGCTCACATCACTGGAATGGGTCTTTTTTTGACCTTTAGCTTTCAGACTCAGGCAAGGTGTTTACCCACTTCAAAAGCTCTTCACTGGCTTAAAGACAGAAAGTCCTGAGGTTATGAAGGGCATGACAAATGCAAGTCTTTTTAATGCTTATAGAACATTTTTGCTATTCACTCATGGGATGTGGGTGTTGCTGGCTGGGCCAGTATTTACTGTCCATCCTACTTGTCCTTGAGAAGGTGATAGTGAGCTGCCTTCTGGAACCGCTGCCATCCATTTGCTGTAGGTAGTCACCTAATGCCCTTAGGGAGGGAGTTCCAGGATTTTGACCCAGTGACACTGAACATGTCCCCCTTTATACTCAAGAAAGAACTTAAAATAAGTTTTTATCAATATTTGAGAAGATTTGTAGCTCAGGTTGAAGATACGTATGTAAGTTAGCTCGCTGAGCTGGAAGGTTTGTTTTCAGATGTTTCGTCACTATGACTAGGTGACATCATCAGTGAGCATCTTCGGTGAAGCTTATAACTTTGTATTTTAACTCCCCAAAAGCACTTCATGCACACTGAGTTACTTTTCAATGGTCACTGATTGAATGGATAGACATTTTGCAGAGTACAGCCCCACAAGCAAGAATTGGGAACATTGCTAGCTGTTTCTGGCAGTACTGAAGGAGGAAGAAACTTCTGTGAGTTGCTTTTCGCATCGTGTCACAGGACCCTCTCAATCTCCATTAAAACAGTGCCTCAATTTGACATCACAGTCAAGTAACAGCTCCTGCAAGGGCACACCATTCTCTTCACATTGCAATGGGAATATCACCCTCAGAGTGAGATTCGAACATAGAACCTCCTGACTTTGAGTGAGAATGCTACCCATTGCGCTATAGCTGATGCTAATAGAGTTCTGTAACTAACTTAGAGTTATAAGGTGGAGCATAACATTACCTGACTCCCGTTCTCTCTCTCTTTCGCTTGCAGTGCCATTGGAGCTAACCCCCTCTACTGTGATTGCAATCTCCTCTGGCTTTCAGACTGGGTTAAAACTGGGTATAAAGAGCCTGGCATCGCCCGCTGTGCTGGACCAGGAGATATGGAGGGCAAGCTCCTCCTAACCACTCCCGCCAAGAGATTTGAGTGTCACGGTAAGAAGGCTCCTTTTCCTCTCAGTGCACCTGGAGGTGAGAGTTAGCTTACGCACAGCTCCCTAAGCCTTCCCCTAACCCCTACATTTCTACAAGAACTCCCTGATTTTGTGTTGAGCTACACTCAATGTGTAAAGCATTGTTCATCCACAAGCATTCCAGCACATAGACTTCACCACTGGTCCATGGATACTCCAAATTAAACCGTGGTGCACATGGACTCCAGGTTCAGCACTGGTCTGTAGACTCCAGATTCAACAGTAGTCCAGATCGAATCTAGATTCAGCACCGCTCCGTGTAAACTTCTGATCCAACATTGCTCCAGATTCAGCAGTGATTGACATCAAGTCCTGATTCAATGCAGCTCCTGTCAGACAGCAACGAAGACTTGCATTCAGATAGCACCTTTTACACAGTGCAATATCCTAAGGCATTCAAGGGAGGGTAATTAATTTGATTTAATTTGACACTCCGAGTCATAAGGAAATAATAGAACAGATGATCAAAGCTTGACTAAAGAGGTTGTCTTTAGTGAATTAATAGACAATAGGTGCAGGAGTAGGCCATTCTGCCCTTCGAGCCTGCACCACCATTCAATATGATCATGGCTGATCCTCCTTAATCACTAAAGAAGGAAGGTGAGGTAAGGAACTGATGGTAGGGAATTCTAGACCCCAGCACCCAGGCAGGTGAAGGAATGATTGCCAAAGTGTCATAGAGAAACCTGGAGCCTACTCAGTTGTGTCATGCAAGTGTCTGAAGTTACAGACTATGAAGTTACAGAGAGTGCAGCTGCTATTGTGTATCTCGATGTACCTCAATACACTGATACCATTGGCCACTGCTAGCATTGAAGAGATCTCTAGAGCAGGAGCTGATCTTCCTGATTATTGCCCAAGGACAAAGAGTATAAATAAAATGTAGATATTTGACAACTAACCGCTCCAGCTGCCAATATTTCACAAATTAAATGCCAGACGTGCTGGAGCCTCCCAGCTGATCAGGTCTTGCTTTCCGTATCACACACCACCATCGTGTTGTTCTGTGTAGGTCCAACTGAACTCAGCATCTTGGCAAAGTGCAGCCCCTGTCTGTCAAACCCATGTGAGAACCAAGGAACCTGCCAGGATGACCACTTGGATTATTACAAATGCAACTGTCCGTTTGGCTACAAGGTAACAGCAGCTCCACAGCAATCCATCCAGCACCTCGGTTAGATTCCAGTCTGTAACTCACTCCCAGGGATCTGTTATTTTATATATAAACTCCCTGAACTCCTCAATTAGATTCCAGTCTGTAACTCACTCCTGGGGATCTGTTATTCTATATATCAACCCCCTGAAACCCCTCAATTAGATTCCAGTCTGTATCTCACTCCTGGTTAAATGATATTCTATATATAAGCCACCCTGAACCCTTCGATTAAATTCCAATCTGAAACTCAGTCACATGACATTATGTCATGGTTTGACCTCAGTCCCTCTCTCAGTATAATGGAGGCAGGGTCCTGTGTTCAGGCGGTCTGTTATGTGTGTGTATTGTGTCGTAACATCAGACGCGCAAACCCAGATGACTTCAACCATATCATTCCAGCTGTGGCATTTGACCCAAGAAACCACATTAGTCTGTGCGGACTCAGTCCAGAAAACTTCACCTTCACCGACAGGGATAGGCATCCCTCGAGCGAGGGCAGAATCCGACAATAAGTAACTGTGTACTTTCTCCAAATCTTCAGGGTAGGCACTGTGAGTCTCCAGTCAGTGCCTGCATCCATCAGCCTTGTGACAATGGAGGGACGTGCCATGTAAAGGAGGGAGACTCTCAGGCGTTCTGGTGAGTGGAGATCAGCTCCGAGATTATCAAGTTTCTTGTTCTTTCTGGGTCCTATTTGCTCCCGAGCCAAGCTTCTGACCCCTTCCCTGAGACCGCTCGTGCCATCTCTATAACATGCTAGATATGAGGCCTGCTTCACTTGCTGAATGCCTTGGCCCTGCGTTTACCAACCACAAATCCAATTATTCCAGTATCCTCCCGACCCACCACCCAACTCGGCAAATTCTGCTGCCCACGGAAACCCCAGAATCCCAAGTGCCCATCTCGCCCAGCTCCTGCGCTTTCTGCCCCACACTGCCTATCAGCTCAGTCCCAATTTTAAAACCCTCAGCCTTGTTTTCAGAGTGCCCAGTGCTCCCACTGCCACCTCCCAGACCCCAGGCCCATCGCCTTCCAGGGTCCCTTTGTCATCGCTGATTAGAATCCCTCCACCAGACATGGCCCTCTGAGATCGGGGTGGGGGGAGCGGTCTGGAAGTGACCCAGGCAGGAGTCAAAGAGAGAATTCAGAATGAGTGCTCCTTCCTTAATTCTTTCACGCCCCATCCCTGGAAAGTCTTGGCAGTGACCCAGGGCTGTAACCTAATCCAGTGTAACACATGTCACTCTGTCACTGCAGGGTGAAAATAGTGTAAATAATCAGTGAGACTGACGTCCACTGGCTTCTGTGGGTTGGATTGAATTTGATCCACTGAGCACACAGACATTGACATTCCCAGCTGCTGCACTCAGTAACGTTCTCCATCCTTCTCTTCCTTCCTTCCCTTCCCTTGTTTTTTTTGCTTGGAATCATGTTGGAGGTGGGAGTGTGAGGGGTTGGGGCACTGGGATTCGGTTTGTCAAGGATACTTTACACGTAATCTCAGCTACTCACACCACCGCCCACCCCCAGATCCCGGGTCTAGGCCTGACCATGATACTAACTCTCCACTGTCCCGTGTGGCTGCAGGGGGAGGGACCTGCTAATGTGTGGGCAGCACCTCTGACAGTGCAGCACTCCCTCAATACTGACCCTCTGACAGTGCAGCACTCCCTCAGTACTGACCCTCTGACAGTGCAGCACTCCCTCAGTACTGACCCTCTGACAGTGCACCACACCCTCAGTACTGACCCTCTGACAGTGCAGCACTCCCTCAGTACTGATCCTCTGACAGTGCAGCACTCCCTCAGTACTGACCTTCTGACAGTGCAGCA
Organism: Chiloscyllium punctatum; assembly: GCF_047496795.1. Taxonomy (NCBI): domain Eukaryota; kingdom Metazoa; phylum Chordata; class Chondrichthyes; order Orectolobiformes; family Hemiscylliidae; genus Chiloscyllium; species Chiloscyllium punctatum. The sequence goes on along the minus strand of NC_092776.1, from coordinate 12,769,644 downwards.
CTCCCTCAGTACTGACCCTCTGACAGTGCAGCACTCCCTCAGTACTGATCCTCTGACAGTGCAGCACTCCCTCAGTACTGACCCTCTGACAGTGCAGCACTCCCTCAGTACTGACCCTCTGACAGTGCAGCACTCCCTCAGTACTGACCCTCTGACAGTGCAGCACTCCCTCAGTACTGATCCTCTGACAGTGCAGCACTCCCTCAGTACTGACCCTCTGACAGTGCACCACACCCTCAGTACTGACCCTCTGACAGTGCAGCACTCCCTCAGTACTGACCCTCTGACAGTGCACCACACCCTCAGTACTGACCCTCTGACAGTGCAGTACTCCCTCAGTACTGACCTTCTGACAGTGCAGCACTCCCTCAGTACTGACCCTCTGACAGTGCACCACACCCTCAGTACTGACCCTCGCACAGTGCAGCACTCCCTCAACACTGACCCTCTGACAGTGCAGCACTCCCTCAGTGCTGACCATCTGACAGTGCGGCACTCCCTCAGTACTGTCCCTCAGATAGTGCAGCACTCCCTCAGTACTGACCCTCTGACAGTGCAGCACTCCCTCAGTACTGACCCTCAGATAGTGCAGCACTCCCTCAACACTGGCCCTCTGACAGTGCAGCACTCCCTCAGTGCTGACCCTCTGACAGTGCAGCACTCCCTCAGTACTGACCCTCAGATAGTGCAGCACTCCCTCAGTACTGACCCTCTGACAGTGTGGCACGCCCTCAGTACTGACCCTCTGACAGTGCAGCACTCTCTCAGTACTGACCTTCTGACAGTGCAGCACTCCCTCAGTACTGACCCTCTGACAGTGCAGCACTCCCTCAGTACTGACCCTCTGACAGTGGAGCACTCCCTCAATACTGACCCTCTGACAGTGCAGCACTCCCTCAGTACTGACCCTCCGACAGTGCAGCACTCCCTCAGTACTGACCCTCCGACAGTGCAGCACTCCCTCAGTACTGACCCTCTGACAGTGCAGCACTCCCTCAATACTGACCCTCTGACAGTGCAGCACTCCCTCAATACTGACCCTCCGACAGTGCAGCACTCCCTCAGTACTGACCCTCTGACAGTGCAGCACTCCCTCAGTACTGATCCTCTGACAGTGCAGCACTCCCTCAGTACTGACCCTCTGACAGTGCACCACACCCTCAGTACTGACCCTCTGACAGTGCAGCACTCCCTCAGTACTGATCCTCTGACAGTGCAGCACTCCCTCAGTACTGACCTTCTGACAGTGCAGCACTCCCTCAGTACTGACCCTCTGACAGTGCAGCACTCCCTCAGTACTGATCCTCTGACAGTGCAGCACTCCCTCAGTACTGACCCTCTGACAGTGCAGCACTCCCTCAGTACTGACCCTCTGACAGTGCAGCACTCCCTCAGTACTGACCCTCTGACAGTGCAGCACTCCCTCAGTACTGATCCTCTGACAGTGCAGCACTCCCTCAGTACTGACCCTCTGACAGTGCACCACACCCTCAGTACTGACCCTCTGACAGTGCAGCACTCCCTCAGTACTGATCCTCTGACAGTGCAGCACTCCCTCAGTACTGACCCTCTGACAGTGCACCACACCCTCAGTACTGACCCTCTGACAGTGCAGTACTCCCTCAGTACTGACCTTCTGACAGTGCAGCACTCCCTCAGTACTGACCCTCTGACAGTGCACCACACCCTCAGTACTGACCCTCGCACAGTGCAGCACTCCCTCAACACTGACCCTCTGACAGTGCAGCACTCCCTCAGTGCTGACCGTCTGACAGTGCGGCACTCCCTCAGTACTGTCCCTCAGATAGTGCAGCACTCCCTCAGTACTGACCCTCTGACAGTGCAGCACTCCCTCAGTACTGACCCTCAGATAGTGCAGCACTCCCTCAACACTGGCCCTCTGACAGTGCAGCACTCCCTCAGTGCTGACCCTCTGACAGTGCAGCACTCCCTCAGTACTGACCCTCAGATAGTGCAGCACTCCCTCAGTACTGACCCTCTGACAGTGTGGCACGCCCTCAGTACTGACCCTCTGACAGTGCAGCACTCTCTCAGTACTGACCTTCTGACAGTACAGTGCTCCCTCAGTACTGACCTTCTGACAGTGCGACACTCCCTCAGTACTGACCCTCTCACAGTGTAGCACTCCCTCAGTGCTGACCTTCAGACAGTGCAGCACTCCCTCAAGTGCTGAACCTCTGACACTGTGGCAGTCCCTCAGTATGGACCCTCTCACAGTGCAATCCCTTACTGCTGACCCTCTGACAGTGCAGCACTCCTTCAGCATTGACCCTCTGACAGTGCAGCACTCCCTCAGTCCTGACTCCACGCATATGCGGCTCTCCCTCATTATTGACCCTCTGACAGTGCGGCACGCACTCAGCTCTGACCTCTGACAGTGCAGTGCTTCCTCAGTGCTGATCGTCTGACGGTACGGCACTCCCTTAGTACTGACCTCATGACTATGCAACTCCCCCTAATTATTGACCGTCTGACAATGTGGCACTCCCTCAGTACTGACCCTCTGACAGTGCGGCACACCCTCAGTACTGACCCTCTGACAGTACAGCGCTCCCTCAGTACTGACCTCACGACTATGCAACTCCCCCTAATTATTGACCGTCTGACAGTGTGGCACTCCCTCAGTACTGATCCTCTGACAGTGCGGCACTCCCTCAGTACTGACCCTCCGACAGTGCGGCACTCCCTCAGTACTGACAGTGCGGCACTCCCTCAGTACTGACCCTCTGACAGTGCGGCACTCCCTCAGTACTGATCCTCTGACAGTGCAGCACTCCCTCAGTACTGACAGTGCGGCACTCCCTCAGTACTGACCCTCTGACAGTGCGGCACTCCCTCAGTACTGATCCTCTGACAGTGCGGCACTCCCTCAGTACTGACAGTGCGGCACTCCCTCAGTACTGACCCTCTGACAGTGCGGCACTCCCTCAGTACTGACAGTATGGCACTCCCTCAGCACTGATCCTCTGACAGTGCGGCACTCCCTCAGTACTGACAGTGCGGCACTCCCTCAGTACTGACCCTCTGACAGTGCGACACTCCCTCCATACTGACCCTCTGACAGTGCGGCACTCCCTCAGTACTGACTCTCTGACAGTGCGGCACTCCCTCAGTACTGACCCTCTGACAGTGCCGCACTCCCCCAGTAGTGACCCTCTGACAGTACAGCACTCCCTCAGTACTGACCTTCCGACAGTAGCGGCACTCCCTCAGTGCTGACTCTCTGACAGTACAGCACTCCCTCAGTACTGACCTTCCGACAGTGCGGCACTCCCTCAGTACTGACTCTCTGACAGTGCAGCACTCCCTCAGTACTGACCCTCTGACAGTGCGGCACTCCCTCAGTACTGACCCTCTGACAGTACAGCGCTCCGTCAGTATTGACCCTCTGACAGTGCGGCACTCCCCCAGTACTGACTCTCTGCCAGTGTGGCACTCCCTCAGTACTGACCCTCTGACTGTGCAGCACTCCCTCAGTACTGACCTTCCGACAGTGCAGCACTCCCTCAGTACTGACCCTCTGACAGTGCAGCACTCCCTCAAGCGCTGACTTTCTGACAGTGCAGCAGTCCCTCAGCATTGACCCTCTGACAGTGCAGCACTCCCTCAGTACTGACCCTCTGACAGTGCAGCACTCCCTCAGTACTGACCTCACGACTATGTAACTCCCCCTAATTATTGACCTTCTGACAGTGTGGCACTCCCTCAGTACATAGAACATCGAACAGTACAGCACAGAACAGGCCCTTCAGCCCACGATGTTGTGCCGACCACTGATCCTCATATATGCACCCTCAAATTTCTGTGACCATATGCATGTCCAGCAGTCTCTTAAATGTCCCCAATGACCTTGCTTCCCTCTGACAGTGCAGCACTCCCTCAGTACTGACCCTTTGATAGTGTGATACTCCCCTAGTCCTGTGTTGCTGCTGGCACAGACTGAGCCTAACGTACAGTGGGGACCTGTTTAATAAAAAGGGAAGCACTCACTCTCTTATCATTATAATGGATTAATTATTTATTGGGAAGTCTGGGGTCAGGTTGTTTTCTGTTGGAAAGTGGTGAGTTTGTTTGAGTGGACTTTAGTTTCTTCCTGGTGTTCCTCTGACAGGTGTACGTGCCCAGATGGTTTCCAGGGGAACACCTGTGCTATCAATATTGATGACTGTGAAGAAAACGCCTGCAGAAATGGTGCCACCTGTTTGGATGGAGTCAATAAGTACACCTGCCTGTGTCCCCCACATCACACAGGTACACACTGATACACAGCACGACTGACTGGCCAGGGCTGCAGGCTACAAATGGAACCGCTGCATTTCTGTCACACCTTTCCCAATCTCAGGACATCTCAAAGCTGCTTATGAAGTATGATCACTCTCACAAAATAGGACAATCAGCTACAAACACACTCACACTCACACACACACACACACTCACACACACTCACACATACACACACACACACACACACACACACTCACACACACACTCATACACACTCACACAGGCACACACTCACACACACACACACTCACACACACACTCACACAGACACACACACCTCACACAGACACACACTCACACACTCACACACTCACACACACACTCACACACACACACTCACACACACTCACACACCTCACACAGACACACACACTCACACACTCACACACACACCCACACACACACACTCACACCCTCACACCCACACACACACTCACACACACTCACACTCACACACACTCACACACTCACACTCACACACACCTCACACACTCACACACACTCACACACACACTCACACTCACACACACTCACACACACACTCACACTCACACCCACACACTCACACACACACTCACACTCACACAGACACACACTCACACACACCCACTCACACCCACACACACTCTCACACACACACACACACACACACGCGCACACACACACATTCACACTCACACACACACACACACTCACACACACACGCACACTCACACACACATTCACACTCACACACACACACACACTCACATTCACACACACTCACACACACACACATACACTCACACACACACACTCACACCCACACACACTCTCACACACACACACACTCACACACACACGCGCACACACACACACATTCACACTCACACACACACACACTCACACACACACGCACACTCACACACACATTCACACTCACACACTAACACACACTCACACTCACACACACACACTCACACACACACACTCACACTCACACAGACACACACACTCTCACACACACACTCACACACATACACACACACACATCCACACACTCACACACACACAGACACACACACTCACACAAACACAGTCACACACACACAGACACACACACTCACACAGACACACAGATACACACACACACATTCACATACAGACACACACACATTCACAGACACACACACTCACACAGACACATTCTCACATACAAACACACACACACACACACTCATGCACACACACACACTCACACACACACTCACACACACACTCACACTCACACAGACACACACACTCATACACACACACTCACACACACACTCACACACATACACACACACACTCATCCACACACTCACACACACACAGACACACACACTCACACAAACACAGTCACACACACAGACACACACACTCACACAGACACACAGATACACACACACACATTCACATACAGACACACACACATTCACAGACACACACACACTCACACAGACACATTCTCACATACAAACACACACACACACTCTCCCACATTCACACACAGACACACACACATTCACACACACACCACACACACACATACACACATTCACATACAGACACACATATGCACTCATACACACATTCACACACGCAACACACAGACAGATACACACATTCACAGACACAGACGCACATAAACACACACACACTCTCACACACACAAAGACACACAGACACACACACACAGGCACATGTACACACACACATATACAGACACACACACACAGCTACACACAGACACAGACACACACAGACACATATACACACACACTTAGACACACAGACACACATGCACACATATTCGCGCACACAGACACACACAAACACTCGTACTTGCACACACACCACACACAATACACACACAACACACACAATCCACAAATTCTCACACTTGCATGCACACACACATATGCACACAGGCACAAACACACACGCTCGCATACAACACACACACACACACACAAAACACACACATACACACACACAACACACCCACACAAACACAACACACATGCACACACACACACACACACAGACACACACACACAACACACACACACACACACACAAACAACACAGACACACATGCGTGTGCGCACGTACAAAGACACTTTTATGAGATGGGTAAAGGGCTGAAAATTGGTTAGGGACTCCAGATGTAATTAAATAATTCTTTAAAACTCTGTTAACTCTCTTTGTGGATGCCGCCAGACCTGCTGCATTTCCCTGGCAATTTCTGTGTTTTTCTCAGATGTAACACCCCTGCTCATCTTCCAGTGGATCACCCACCTCATCGGGCAGGTAGGACCTGTCCCCAACCCTTCAGCTCAAAGGCAATGCATGAGGAAATGCAGCACCCCTTCAGTCCCACAGCAGTAGCATCAACCTCTCTGGGGAGTGACTGGATTGAAGCTGCTAGTTTTGACACAGCGATAAGAACAGCACTACCCACTGAGGCAGCGTTTTGACTGGCTGTGCGGGTGTGTGTGGGATATAGGGATGGAGTTGATGGAGAGGCTGGGAAGTGAACATTTCAGACCAGTGATGTCCAGGACTCTGTGTGAGGAAGAGATTACGTGCAGCACCTGTGAAAGTTGGCTTTGTGCAGAATATTGTCTCCCTTGCTACACACTGATCGCTGAATCCAACTCTGCACAGAGGCTTGGTTTGGAATAATTACAAATTAGCAATTCCCTTCAATTTGACAATAGTCATCACCAGCAGCAGACTGCTAATTAAGAATTATAAGGCGAGGAAAGCCTTGCATTTGCTCAGGAACCAGTGAATCAGGAGTTCTCTCTGTCCAGGAAATTAAATACTCAATTCCTTCACAATCAACAATGAGACTGTGGGGAGGATTCTCAAAGAGATTTCTCGCTGTCACTCTTCTTGTTCACACTATCTCTCATCATCCCATCAAAAATAGCCATTTGGCCCATCAAGGTGCTGTGCTAGTCTCTAAGGTCATGACTGAGCTTCTCCATCCTCACACACTGTCCCTTTATCTATTCATTCCCAAAATCCTGTGATATCAGTCAGGAGCACACTCCTCAACTGAGTCTTGGCTGTGCTGAGGGGGAGGAGAGAAATCTGACGATTTATACCTGAAGAGTTACTGTCGACCTCAGTTGGAAATGTTCCAAATCTGCTCCCTTACCCTGAGACTGTGCCCCTGCATTCCCAGATCCCCGGACGAGGGATCGGGGTGTTGGGGGGCTCACATCTTCCCAATGTCCGACATGACACGTCCTTCAGGAATCTGAGCTGTTTCAATCAGACCACACTTCACACGCCGGTAGTGCCAAGTACACGGAACCCAAAACCCATGAGGGTAACCTCAGGGAGTGGTGACTAACTCAGGGAAGCTGTTGCGAGTAAAGTTGTTGTGAGAGACGGTGCACTTGCAAAGAACAAGGAAGTTTGCATTTCTACAGCATCTTTTGCAATCTGATACGGTTTATAGCCAATTCCGTATTTTTTCTTTTGACATGTAGCCACTGCAGTAATGCAGCAACAAATGTATACACAGCAGGATCCCAGAAACAGCAATTTGTTGGTGAATGTCAATTCTTAAAGATGTTAGTTGAAGGATTAATATCAGTAAGGATACCTCTGTTCAACATAGTGCCATGGCATTTTTTAAATTACGCCCAGGAGTGTAAACAGGACTCTAGTTCATCACCTCCTTTCAATAACAGTCTGTCTGACAGTGCAGCACTCCCTCAGTGCTGAGTAAGTGAGCATTTACCTAGATGTTACACTTGGGTTACTGGGGTGAGATTTGAACCTGAACCTTTAGTTCTGTTGGTGAGAGTTCTACACACATGGTCACCATCGCTCCGAAGCTGTCCAGAGCACGTTGTGGATGTTCGATATAAGCTGCATCCTGACCCAGGTGTGACCTTGTTCTCTGTCTCCATAGGTGATCTGTGCGAGGAGCTGGTTGACCATTGTTCACCTGAATTAAACCCTTGCCAGCGAGACCCCAAATGTGCAGTTACTGCCGAGAGGCCCAGGTAAGTACAGAATTGGAACTAAAATGGTCTACTCAGGTCAAACACTAACTATGTTATAGGTTAGTCAGGGAATAGGTTCAGGTTTCACTAAGATACTGGGTGGATGCAGAAGGTTCCATGAATTAGCCTGGAAGTGAAAACGTTTCACTCTGTGTCTAACCCCGTGCTATCCCTGTCCTGGGAGTGTATGATGGGGACAGTGTGGAGAGAGCTTTACTCTGTATCTAACCCCATGCTCTGCGTGTACTAGGAGCGTTTGATTGGGGCAGTGAAAACTTGCAATTTTAAAAAGTAGATGAAGTTTTACATTGTATCAGACCCCATGCTGTCCCTGTCCTGAGAGTATTTGATGGGGACAGTACTGTATATAGAGAGTGTCACTCTGTATCTAAGCTCATGATATATCTGCTCTGAGAGTGTTTGATGGAAACAGTGTAAAGGGAGCTTTACTCTGTATCTAACCCTGCACTGTCCTTGCCTTGGGAGTGTTTGATATGGACGATGTAGAGGGAGCTTTACTCTGTACCTAATCCCACACTGTCCTTGTTCTGGGTAGTGTTTGATACATCCAATGGATAGGAAACTGCAGGGGTTTGCACTCTGTCACTGGGTCCCTGACCATTCCAATCCTAATTCTCTAACGGAACTCTGGCTCCATGTTTTGCAGATGTGAATGTAATTCTGGATCTCTCAGAAATAACTGCAGTGTTGCTGTTGACAACTGTCAGGATCACAAGTGTCAGGGAAACAGTGTCTGCATCGATGGAATCGATGGGTATACCTGTCTGTGCTCGGAAGGTTACAGGTGAGTGATGAGGATGTTTTACCCATTTTTTGACTCCATTTGGAAAGACAAGGGCAGTAGATTTTAGATCAGAGTGGTGCTGGAAAAGCACAGCAGGTCAGGCAGTATCTGAGGAGCAGGAAAATCGACAGCTCAGCACTGTCCTTATGACCTGTCCTAGCTGCCAATCTCCCTTCCCACCTATCTGCTCCACCCTCCCCTCTGACCTATCACCTCCATCCCCACCCCCATTCACCTATTATACTCTTTGTTATCTTCTCCCCAGCGCCCCCCCCCCCTCATATTTATCTCTCCACCCTGGAAACATTGCTCGAAACATCGATTTTCCTGCTTCTCGGATGCTGCCTGACCTGCTGTGGTTTCCAGCATCTGCAGTCCTCACTTTTGCCGAAGGGCAGTAGATTCCCCTCCAAGCCGCTCACCACCCTGACTTGGCAATACGTCGCCATTCCTTCACTGTCACTGGGTCAAAATCCTGGAATTCCCTCCCTCAGGGCATTCTGGGTCAACCCACAGCAGGTGGACGGCAGCGGTTCAAGAAAGCAGCTCACCCCCCACCTTGTCAACGGCAGCAAGAGACGGGGAATAAATGCTGGGCCCAGCCAGCAACATCCATGTCCCACGAGTGAATGAAAAAGATAAGAAATCTTGGGTTTGGCAGCAAATTGAAATCAGCAATAATACTGATTTCAGAAATATACAACAGAACAAGATTTGATTCATCACCAACAACAATAAATTGCACTTTGTGCTGCACCTTTCTTGTAATAAAACCACCTAAGGAGCTGCACGTATCATGATTAGCAAATAACAAATCACAGAAGGAGACATTTGGCCAGGTGACCAGGAATTTGATCCAAGAGGTAGGTCTTTCAGGCAGCATCCAAGGAACAGGAGAATCGACGTTTCGGGCATCAGCCCTTCTTCAGGAATGAGGAAAGTGTGTCCAGCAGGCTAAGATAAAAGGAGGGACTTGGGGGAGGGGCGTTGGAAATGCGATAGGTGGAAGGAGGTTAAGGTGAGGGTGATAGGCCGGAGTGGGGGTGGGGGCGGAGAGGTCAGGAAGAAGATTGCAGGTTAGGAAGGTGGTGCTGAGTTCGAGGGTTGGGACTGAGACAAGGTGGGGGAAGGGAAATGAGGAAACTGGAGAAATCTGAGTTCATCCCTTGTGGTTGGAGGGTTCCTAGGCGGAAGATGAGGCGCTCTTCCTCCAGCCGTTGTGTTGCTGTGGTCTGGCGATGGAGGAGGCCAAGGACCTGCATGTCCTTGGTGGAGTGGGAGGGGGAGTTAAAGTGTTCAGCCACGGGGTGGTTGGGTTGGTTGGTCCGGGTGTCCCAGAGGTGTTCTCTGAAACGTTCCGCAAGTGGGTGGCCTGTCTCTCCAATGTAGAGGAGACCACATCGGGTGCAGCTGATGCAGTGAATGATGTGTGTGGAGGTGCAGGTGAACTTGTGGTGGATATGGAAGGATCCCTTGGGGCCTTGGAGGGAAGTAAGGGGGGAGGTGTGGGCGCACGTTTTGCATCCCTCCCCCCTTACTTCCCTCCAAGGCCCCAAGGGATCCTTCCATATCCACCACAAATTCACCTGCACCTCCACACACATCATTCACTGCATCAGCTGCACCCGATGTGGTCTCCTCTACATTGGAGAGACAGGCCACCCACTTGCGGAACGTTTCAGAGAACACCTCTGGGACACCCGCACCAACCAACCCAACCGCCCTGTGGCTCAACACTTCAACTCCCCCTCCCACTCCACCAAGGACATGCAGGTCCTTGGACTCCTCCATCGCCAGATCATAGCAACACGACGGCTGGAGGAAGAGTGCCTCATCTTCCGCCTAGGAACCCTCCAACCACAAGGGATGAACTCAGATTTCTCCAGTTTCCTCATTTCCCCTCCCCCCACCTTGTCTCAGTCAAATCCCTCAAACTCAGCACCACCTTCCTAACCTGCAATCTTCTTCCTGACCTCTCCGCCCCCACCCCCACTCCGGCCTATCACCCTCACCTTAACCTCCTTCCACCTATCGCATTTCCAACGCCCCTCCCCCAAGTCCCTCCTCCCTACCTTTTATCTTAGCCTGCTGGACACACCCTCCTCATTCCTGAAGAAGGGCTCATGCCTGAAACGTCGATTCTCCTGTTCCTTGGATGCTGCCTGACCTGCTGTGCTTTTCCAGCAACACATTTTCAGCTCTGATCTCAGCATCTGCATACCCCACTTTCTCCTAGTAGGTCTTTCAGGACGAAGTTAAAAATCACACAACATCAGGTGATAGTCCAACAGATGTACTTGGAGGCACTATAACCTGGTGTTGTGTGATTTTGAACCTTGTCCACTCCAGTCCAACACCAGCACCTCCAAGTCATGGTTTTTAAGGAGCATCTCAAAGAGCAGGAACAGCAAAATGCAGAGATTTAGGGAGGTAATGCTGGATTGATTGTTATCAGACTTTTCACAACAAGGCCAGCATTGGAGGAGAACACATTTACTGGTGGGTTGTGGGTCTGGAGGAGATTGGAGGAGGTTTAACATCTTTGACTGCCGGGTGTGCTATCGAAGATCAGTGAGCACAGGTGTGTGAGGGAAATGGGATTTGGTGTGCGACAGATTACAGAGCAGCAGAGGTCAGATTTAAAACGTGACTCAATTAAGAGATTTGTGATCAAGGATGAGAAACCTTGTGAAATGTTTAAGAAATTAATTCAACCTTAAGGCTGACACCTCACAAAGGAGCACTTGTGGGAGCTACGAGAGGTTCTGTGAGACAATATCCCAGCAAGCAGCAGATAAATTGTAATATTTGAGCAAAAATCTATGAGCAGCTTGGAGCAATATAACGATTTTTAAAAATCAGCTCTGGTCTATACAGTGCCCTCTATTTCTGTCTGTGTCTCTCTGTCTCCACCCAGTGGCCGTTTCTGTGAGCTTCCCTCCCAGGCTTCCTCTGACTCTGTCCAGTGCCAACTGCAGGATTGCCTTAACGATGGACAGTGTGTGAAGGTTGGTGCCCGCTCCCTTTGCCAGTGCCTCCCAGGCTTCGGAGGGTCGCGGTGTGACAAGCTGGTCAGCGTCAACTTTGTGGATCGGGACTCCTACCTCCAGTTCACCGAGCTCAAGAACTGGCCCCGTGCAAACATCTCGCTGCAGGTCAGTCTGTGGAGAGGAGCAAGGAGCGAGTGCTTTAAAGTGTGTGAAATTCTCAAAAACAGCTTGTCAGTATTGTCTGGGGAATCCAGAACATGGGGTGGTGAGGGGAGAGCAGATCCCCCACTCCAACCTCTCACCCTCACAACACGCAGCCCTCCAATCCCTCTGCTCCAATCCCAACCTCACCATCAAGCCAGCGGATAAAGGGGGCGCAGTGGTAGTCTGGCGCACTGACCTCTACACCGCTGAAGCCAAACGCCAACTCGAGGACACCTCTCCCTACTGCCCCCTCGACCATGACCCCACCCCCCATCACCAAACCATCATCTCCCAGACCACACAGAACCTCATCACCTCAGGAGATCTCCCACCCACAGCTTCCAACCTCATAGTCCGGGAACCCCGCACGGCCCGGTTCTACCTCCTTCCCAAGATCCACAAGCCTGACCACCCTGGCCAACCCATTGTCTCAGCATGCTCCTGCCCCACTGATCTCATCTCTACCTACCTCGACACTGTCCTATCCCCCCTAGTCCAGGAACTCCCCACATACATTCGAGACACCACCCACACCCTCCACGTCCTCCAAGGCTTCCGTTTCCCCGGCCTCCAATGCCTCATCTTCACCATGGATATCCAATCCCTCTACACCTCCATCCGCCATGACCAGGGCCTCCAAGCCCTCCGTTTTTTCCTCTCTAGACGTCCCCAACAATACCCTTCCACCGACACTCTCATTCGTTTGACTGAACTGGTCCTCACCCTTAACAATTTCTCCTTTGAATCCTCCCACTTCCTCAAGACCAAAGGGGTAGCCATGGGCACACGTACAGGCCCCAGATATGCCTGTCTCTTTGTTGGCTACGTAGAACAGTCGATCTTCCGTAATCACACCGGCACCACTCCCCACCTCTTCCTCCGCTACATTGATGACTGCATTGGCGCCACCTCGTGCTCCCGCGAGGAGGTTGAGCAATTCATCAACTTCACCGATACATTCCACCCTGACCTTAAATTTACCTGGACTATCTCTGACACCTCCCTCCCCTTCCTGGACCTCTACATCTCCATTAGTGACGACCGACTTGACACTGACATTTTTTACAAACCCACCGACTCCCACAGCTACCTGGATTACACCACTTCCCACCCTACCTCTTGCAAAAATGCCATCCCGTATTCCCAATTCCACTGCCTCCGCCATTTCTGCTCCCAGGAGGACAGTTCCACCACAGAACACACCAGATGGCCTCCTTCTTTAGAGACCGCAATTTCCCTTCACACGTGGTTAAAGATGCCCTCCAACGCATCTCGTCCGCATCCCGCACCTCCGCCCTCAGACCCCACCCCTCCAACCGTAACAAGGACAGAACGCCCCTGGTGCTCACCTTCCACCCTACCAACCTTCGCATAAACCAAATCATCCGCCGACATTTCCAAACAGACCCCACCACCAGGGATATATTTCCCTCCCTACCCCTTTCCGCCTTCCGCAAAGACCGTTCCCTCCGTGACTACCTGGTCAGGTCCACGCCCCCCTACAACCCACCATCCCATCCTGGCACTTTCCCCTGCCACCGCAGGAACTGTAAAACCTGTGCCCACACCTCCTCCCTCACCTCTATCCAAGGCCCTAAAGGAGCCTTCCACATCCATCAAAGTTTTACCTGCACATCCACTAATATCATTTATTGTATCTGTTGCTCCCGATGTGGTCTCCTCTACATTGGGGAGACTGGGCGCCTCCTAGCAGAGCGCTTTAGGGAACATCTCCGAGACACCCGCACCAATCAACCACACCGCCCCGTGGCCCAACATTTCAACTCCCCCTCCCACTCTGCCGAGGACATGGAGGTCCTGGGCCTCCTTCACCTCCGCTCCCTCACCACCAGACGCCTGGAGGAAGAACACCTCATCTTCCGCCTCGGAACACTTCAACCCCAGGGCATCAATGTGGACTTCAACAGCTTCCTCATTTCCCCTTCCCCCACCTCACCCTAGTTCTAAACTTCCAATTCAGTAACTGTCCCCATAACTTGTCTGGACTTGTCCTACCTGCCTATCTTCTTTTCCACCTATCCACTCCACCCTCTCCTCCTTGACCTATCACCTTCATCCCCTCCCCCACTCACCCATTGTACTCTGTGCTACTTTCTCCCCACCCCCACCCTCCTCTAGCTTATCTCTCCACACTTCAGGCTCACTGCCTTTATTCCTGATGAAGGGCTTTTGCCCGAAACATCGATTTCGAAGCTCCTTGGATGCTGCCTGAACTGCTGTGCTCTTCCAGCACCACTAATCCAGAATCTGGTTTCCAGAATCTGCAGTCACTGTTTTTACCTCGTGAGAGGGGTCAATTATTTAGGACTGACATGAGGGGATGTTTCTTTAAAGGGTTTCGAATCCTCTACCACAGAGTTATGGAGTGTATTCAGTGCAGACATGAGCAGATATTCAGATACTAAGGGTAATGGGGAGGGATAATGGAGTTGTTGAAGGATGGAGCTGGCTCAAGGGGCTGAATGGCCTCAACCTACTGCCCTTTCTTACATTGACTAAGGGCAACAGCCAGTGAACATCCGACAGAAGATTGTTATTAACAGGGAGGTGACATTGGCTCCTCCAGGTCTCGACTGCGGAAGATAATGGGATCCTCCTCTACAATGGAGACAACGACCACATCGCAGTTGAACTTTACCAGGGCCACGTGCGGGTCAGCTATGATCCTGGCAGCTACCCGAGCTCAGCTATCTACAGGTAATGACACGCGGGGCTGAGATTCGCTTCTCCTCAACAGGTATCATTCAGCCTGTTCACTTCCTCCCCATAATTGCAGCCCACTCTCCATTACCCTCTCCCTTGCTCGTTTCCCCATATCTTGTCCTAATATCCATTCAGTGAAAGCTGGTCGGCCACGGGAGGCATCACAATCCTGCTGTTATTGACTGTGTCTTCTGGAGAATATTCCTTTACAGATTCTCTGCGCTGGGTACATATTTTATTCTCTCATGTGGTGTGGGCATCACTAGCACTGGTTACTGATCTCTAACAAGGAGGCGAAATCGGTGATGTGGCGATAACATCACTGGACCAGTAATCCAGAGACCTTGGCAAATTGTAACATTTGAATTCAGTAAAAGCAAATCTGGAATTTAAAAGCTAGTCTAAGAGTTGATTTTTGTATAAACCGCTCTGGTTCACTATGCCCTTTGGGGAAAGCAATCTGCTGTCCTTACCCTGGTCTGGTCTACATTTGACTCCAGACCCACAGCAATGTGGTCAACTAATCCCCTGGTAAACTAGGGATGAACAAGTGCTCACCAAAATCCCCATCCTCAGGATTTACTTTTTAAAATATTGAATCATCCACATTGCTGTGGGTCTGGAGTCACGTGTAGGCCAGAATGGGTAAGGCTGGGAGACTGGTCCCAGAAGTTGCTGCTGCGCATGGGCATTGGAGTCACACACAGTCACTGGGAAAATTAGTGGGAACATCGCTGTCAGATTTTCTTTCCTAAAGTGAATGTACATGATTCTGAGAGGGGGTAGGTATTGAGAAGATGTTTCCACTCATAGGGAAATCTCAAACTAGGGGACAACATTACAGAATAACAGGCCAATAATTGAAAACAGAGAAATAAAGGACTCTATTATTCCAGAGGATGGTGAATATGAATAACTCCCTCATCACACAGAGGTGTAGGGGCTAGATCACAGAAAGTCATTAAAGAGGAGTGAGATGAGTTTTGAAACATTGGGCAGCTGAGGGCTATGCTGAGCTGAACAGAAGAGGAGTTGAAGTTTGAGGCCAATCAGCCATGATGTTGTTGGACGGTGGGTCAGGCTTGGGAGGATAGATGGCTCACTCCTTGTTGTCACTATTCTCAAGATCCCAGATGTTCTGAAACTTGGGAGGTTGAGAGGTGACCCTACAGAGGTTTAAGAAATCATGTGGGGCGTGGATAAGGTGAATGGCAGGTGTCTTTTACAGAGTGTGGGGGATTTCAAGACTAGGGGCATGTTGTTTTATGGCGAGAGGATTAAAATTTTAAAAGGCCATGGGGGGCAATTTCTTTACACAGTGAGTTTTTCGTGTGTGGAATGAACTTCCATACTGAGTGGTAGAGGCATGGTTATGACATTTAAAAGACTTTCAGAGAATTACATGAATAAAAAAAATGCTTGGAGGAATATGGGCCAAGCGCAGGCCAGACCAGTTTAGTTGAGGATTATGGTCAGCATGGACTGGTTAGACCGAATGGCCTGTTTCCATACTGTATGATGCGATTGTTCGACCAGCTGCCGTGGTGGTATTTGAACCGAGGACTAGAGCATTCACAAGGGACTCAGGATTACACAGACAGTGACACTGGCATGAAGGTGATCGCTGGCAAAGGCTGAGAGGCCATATGGAGCCTCAGCTCCCTGCATTCGTATAGCAGCTTTCTCATCTCCAGCATGCTTCAGAAGCCTAGTGCTTTCTAGAGTGGATACCCTGTTGTAATGTAGAAAACATGGCAGTCAGTTTATCTACAGCAACCCTCCACAAACAGCAATGAGGGAGTGACCACATGCTAAGTAAAAACCGAAAGAGCTGCAGAAGCTATAAATCAGAAACAGAAGTGGCTGGAAAAGCTCGGCAGGTCTGGCAGCATATGTGGAGAGAAATTTGAGTTCACGTTTCAGGTCTCAAAATCCTCAAAGGGTCACCAGACCCGAAACATTAACTCTGATTTCTCTTCACAGACCTGCTGAGCTTTTCCAGCAACTTCTGTTTCTGTTAATGACCACATGCAGTGTTTTGGGGATGATAGCAGGAAGATGGAGCTGTTGTGCAGCAGTGGGTGCTGACCCTCTCAGGTTGAAATCCCACTCCGAGAATTGTTGTAATGTGGACACAAACCAGTTGCTGATCAACTGACAGATCTTTGCAAAATACCTGTGAGTGTGTCAGCCAAGATCTCTGTCCACAAGCCATGGAGTGGGGCTTAACTGTAAAAGTCCATATTTTTAATTTTTCTGTATTTTTGATTTCCCATTTTTGAAATGGGAAAAGGATTGTTTCAAAAGCCAAGAATTATGGAGAAGATTACTGAACTTTTTAATAAGCAGGTTAACTGACACTCAAGGTGCAGTAGATCGTGACAAACCAAAAGGACCATCTCAGTGAACCCTCTGGACTATCGAACTGCCTTCCCGGTTTTTCCTCCACTCTTAACACCAACATTTTTGTGTTTGCTTGTATGTGAGTGTGGTGGTGTCTTGGGGGGGGTGGGGAGGCATTGGAATTTTATAAGGGTACAGTTCCCAGTCAGCAGTTCATAATTGTTTACCTCCTGCTAGAATCTATTTCTTTGTAATTAAACAGTAACCTTTGTTAAGTACAGAAACCATGCTTCATGCTTTTTGGCAACCTGGGTCTAAGGGAGAGGTAATTTGAAGAATGTGGCGTACTTTTATTAATCTTTAATTTCTGTGATGACTTCCAGAATAGTGGGGCTTGTTTCCCAGTGAGGATGTGACAGAACCTACAATCTCCTGTCTATAAAGGAAGAGTGCTTCCCAGTGAGCTATATTTAACCCTTTTGATTTACTCACTGGTTATTGAATTGCATGCCAGGGGAAGATCCTGTGGACGGGGACCAATATGTTAATGTTTCTGTGCATCCTGCATTCTACAGCCTGGAGACGATCAACGATGGACACTTCCATACGGTCGAGATTGTGACCTTGGACCAGATGGTTAACCTCTCCATTGATGGTGGAACCCCCAAGAGCATGGAGAGCTCTGTCAAGCAGTCAACACTCAACCGCGAGACGCCCCTTTACATCGGAGGTAAGGTGGGAGCAGGCATGCCAGACGGACTCACTCCTCATCCTTCAACACACTCAGAGTTCCTGTCATCAGGAACTGTCCCCAACCCCTTAAAATGTACCCATGCCAATAAATCTGATACATCTTACTTAGTTCATTCTTGAGGTGTGGGTGTTGCTGCCAAGGCCTGGTATGTTTTGGCCATTCCTATTATCCCTTGAAGGTCGAGCTTTCTTCATTATTAACAAGGGCTTTCATTTGATTAGCATGGAGGGGCAAGGCATTGTGATGATGGACTTAAAGAGATTATGAGATACGTGGTGTCACATAAGATGAGATATAATCTCATTGAGCAGCAGAACGGGCTGCAACAGGACACTGATATATTGACTGGATTCTGCTTATAATGTAAGAAAGGTGAGCAGCATTCGGCCCATTAATGCTGCACTCCCGTTTATTAGGATCTTGATTGGCATTTAACACAGTTCCACACTCCACTGATTATCCATATCCCCCTGGATTCTCAATCCCAATATAGGTGTGGAAGAAAGTGCCCTGAGGCTGGTGGAGAGGGGGGCAGGGGTGGTGGAGGTGTAGTGGGTTTTACAGTAAACACGGTGAGTGGTTCTCGAAGCACTGCAGAGGCTGTTAGTGACAGAGGTTGGAAACCCTGCATCCGAGCATTCACACTTCAGACCAGAAGATGTCAGTACAGAAATAGACCATTCGGTCTACTGAGTCTGTGTGTTCATGCCTGATCTGATAATCCTCATCTCCACTCTCCTACCTCTTCCCCCAGCGCCCTTGATTCCCTTCCTCCACCTCAACCCCCCCCCCCCTTAATTCAGACTTTAGGATCGAATAGAAAACTGACATTAAAAACAAGTCTATCAAACCCAGTCTTAACTCTTAAACATCCACAACCCTCCAGGGTTGAGAATTCTAATGTTTCACAACCATCTGCATGGAGATGTTTCTCCTTATCTCAATCTGAAGATTGAGACTGGATTCTAAACTCTCCAGGGTGAAAGTGAGGACTACAGATGCTGGAGATAAGAGTCAAGATGAGAGTGGTGCTGGAAAAGCACAGCAGGTCAGGCAGCATCCGAGGAGGAATTTCTGATGAAGGGCTTTTGCCCGAAACTTTGATCTTTCTGCTCCTCGGATGTTGCCTGACCTGCTGTGCTTTTCCAGCACCACTCTCACCTTGACTCTAATCTAAACTCTCCAACCAGGGGAAGCAGTCCTCGTGATATCAGAATCCATAACAATATGACAAAGGGTCAGTTAGACTCAAAACGTCAGCTCTTTTCTCTCCTTATAGATGCTGCTGAGATTTTCCAGCATTTTTTCTTTTGGTTTCAGATTCCAGCATCCGCAGTAATTTGCTTTTATCCCTAGGAATATGATGTGTTCCTTGACATATCAGTCAGATTCATTTCCCGGTGAGTAGCTCTCTGTGTGCCTGTTTGTGATGGTTGCATTTCCGTCCCCGTGCCCAGGGATGCCCGTCGATGTGAATTCTGCGGCCTTTCACCTCTGGCAGATCCAGAATGGGTCCAGCTTCCATGGGTGCATCCAGAACCTCTACATCAACAACGAGCTGCAGGACTTCACCAAGACCCAGATGAAGGTTGGTGTGGTGCCAGGCTGTGAGCCCTGCAGGAAGATCATCTGCCTCCATGGTATCTGTCAGCCCCAGGCAGACTCTGACCCTGTGTGCCACTGTGAGCCGGGCTGGTTGGGACCTCACTGTGACCAGCCACTCGGTGATCCATGCCTGGGACACAAGTAAGTCGCAAGATATGACCTTAAGTCGCAACTCTCACCAAAACCTGTTTGCTTATCACCCCGTCCCTGTGCTTTCTCACCTATCCAGTTAAGGAGTATCTTTATTTTGAATCTTTCAGACCATGCATCTCTCTGATCTTCTCCAAACATCTCAGTTTATCCAATTCTGACATCTTGCCATTCTGAACTTTAATTGCTTTACTGTTGGTGTCTGTGCCTTGAGTTGCTTGGGCCCTGAGCTCTGGAAATTCCAAACCAAAACCTATCCGTCTCTCACTCCTCCTGTCAGACCCTCTGTCTTTGACAGAACACCTGCTGTGTTAACCCCTTGCATGGATCAGGGTTCAACTTTAAAAGTGCTAGCCAATTATTCCCTCTCATCAACATAAGAACACAAGAATTAGGAGTGGAGTAGGCTGTCTGTCCCTTGGAGCCCACTCCACCATTCAGTGAGATCACAGCTGATCTTTTCATGGCCTCAGCTCCACCTACCACCCCTACCCCCTCGCTCTCTATCATCCTCAATTCATTTACTGTTTATCTATCTTAGCTTTAAAAACATTTACTGAGGAAGCCTCAACTGCTTCCCTTGGGCAGGGATTTCCACAGATTCACAACCCTCTGGGTGAAGAAGTTCCTTCTCAATTCAGTCCTAAATCAGCTCCCTCTAATCTTGAGGCTATACCCTCTTGTCCTAGTTTCACCTGCCAGTGAAAACATCCTCTCTACTTTATCCTCTCTATCTCATTTATTCCCTTCATAATTTTGCATGTTTCTATAAAATCCCCCTTCATTCTTTTAAATTCCAATGAATATAATCCCAGTCTCCTCAGTCTCTCCTCATAAACCAATCCCATAGCCTCTCCCCCTAGCCTTCAACCTTGTTTCTTTCGGTATTAATCAAGTTCCTGTTTGAAAGCTAATACTGAATGTGCTTCTGAGAGCCATTGAAGTCGCGCATTCTAAAAATTGAACCGAGCACGAAATCTAGGTTAGGCCTCTCAATGTTCTGCACTGCCACTTCACAGGTGAGACATTATCTGAGGCCCTAGCTGTCTCCTCCAGTAAATGCAGAAGGTGCCACCAACTTTTTTTGGAGAAGAGCAGGGAATCTCTCCCCAATTCTATCCTAGCCAACATTCACCTCTCGATAAAACAGAATAACAAATTATCAGGCCCTTTATTGGTTTGTGGCATCTTTGTGTGCAAACTGAATGGTGCATTTTACTACATTACAACACAGGATACAACTTCACAAAATGTGTCATTTTCTGTAAAGGGTCTTGCAGCCTTCCAAAGATTTTTCTATAAACCATCAAAGATGAGAGACAGGGGTTTTCTGCAGTCCATTCAGTAGTTGTGATTTTAATATTCTCCACCAGAGGTCAGTCTTTGTCTTTGCCAAGCCTGTCATACAGCAGAGGTACATTCATAATGAACCTTTACAGCTCCTCCCAGTCCAGCCCTGCCTCTGTCTGTTCACCACCTTCACCTTCCTCCCCTATATGTCTATTGCTAATAGCACCACCATGCATGACACTGAGGCTCACAGACCAGAAGGAATTCATTGTCACTTCATTAGTTGAAGTTAAGTGTAGCTCATATAACTAACTTCAGTGAGACCAGCTCAGGATGAGGACATATCTTTAATAAAGGTAAAGCTCCAGATTTTGCCACTTCAGATTAAGACTTAGCTACAATTCACCCTAAGGTCGATCAGCCTGTCAGGCTGTGTCCATTCACTGGAGTCCGGGTACCGGAGGGTGTTTGTGGAATTTGCTGCCTTCAGAAACAAAGCTGGATAAAGTTGTGAGACTTTGAACTTAAAGCCCCAATTAGTTCATTACAGAGTCAGAGAGATGCATAGCACGGAAACAGACCCTTGGTCCAACTCGTCCAGGCTGACCAGATATCTTAATCACAGCTAGTCCCATTTGCCAGCACTTGGCCCATATCCCTTTCGCCCTTCCTATTCATATACCCATCCAGATGCCTTTTAAATGCTGTAATTGTACCAGCCTCCACCACTTCCTCTGGCAGCCCATTCCATATACACACCACCCTCTGCATGAAAAGGTTGCCCCTTAGGTCTCTTTTTTATTTTTCCTCCCTCACCCTAAACCTATGCCCTCTAGTTTTCGACTCCCCCACCCCAGGGAAAATGCCTTGTCTATTTATCCTATCCACGCCCCTCATGATTTTATAAACCTCTATAAGGTCACCCCTCAGTCTATGACACTCCAGGGAAAACAGCCCCAGCCTGTTCAGCCACTCCCCATAGCTCAAATCCTCCAACATCCTTGTAAATCTTTACTGAACCCTTTCAAGTTTCACAACATCTTTCCAATAGGAAGGATACCAGAATTGCACGCAATATTTCAACAGTGGCCTAACCAATGTCCTGTACAGCCACAACATGACCTCCCAACTCCTGTACTCAATGGTCTGACCAATAAAGGAAAGCATACCACACACCTTCTTCACTATTCTATCTACCTACAACTGTACTTTCAAGGAACTATGAATTGTTTCATAATTTTGAATTTTTTTTCATCCTCCTAATCCACATCAAACAGACACAGGATCAATTCCTGCTCCACTTATTTTTCTCAGTTCACCTCCTAGGACAGGTACAATATTGGTGACAGTCAGTGTAAAGCCCTCTGTACTCTTTTAAATCAAAAGTAAGGCTGCCTCTACACTTTCCCCATCAAAAATTCCCAAGACAGGGGCACATTGGATTACATAGACAGTAAACTTTCCTTATCACTGACCCAATCAAACACTCCCAGGATGGGGATAGCATGTGCTTTGATAAAGAGTACAGCTGCCTCTACACTGTCCTTGTTAAACACTCCCTGGACAGAAATGGCATTGGGTTAGATACAGAGTAAAGCCCCCTCTACACTGACCCTGTCAAACACCTAAGGACAGGGACAGCATGTGGTTAGATACAGAATAAAGCTGAATCTACACTGTCCCTGTCAAACACTCCCAGGGGCAGGGACAGCATGTGGTTAGATACAGAGTAAAGTTCGCTCTACACCGTCCCTGTCAAGCACTCCCAGGGGCAGGGACAGCATGTGGTTAGATACAGAGTAAAGCTGAATCTACACTGTTGTTCTTTGTTGCAGGTGCGTGCACGGGAGCTGTGTGGCTCTGGACCTGGTGACTTACCGCTGTGAGTGTGATGATGGACACAAGGGAGCGCTCTGCAACCAGCAGCAAGAGCTATTTAACCCCTGCAAGAGGTTGCAATGTGAGCACGGTCAATGTCAGATCTCTGAGCTCGGAGATGCCAAGTGTGAGTGTGAAGATGGTTACACCGGAGATCTCTGCAACCAAGGTACTGGCATGGCACCAGGCATATGAGGAGCTGGAGGCTGTTGGGGGAGATGGCAGGTTGAAAGGGAATGAGTTTTCGTGTGAATTTATCGTTTGCCAAATAGTCACAGTCTGGCCAGAATCATACAAGGCAGAGCTGAAATGTTGGGGGACGTTTCAGCTGGATTAATACTGCACCAGGTTACCAGATACAAAAGGAAATCCTTTTAAATGTAAAGTTCAAAAATAAATTGACGATTACAATATATTAATGCACTGCTGGTTCATGGGAGGTTTTACATTTGGGATTATGATAGGGAATTTGAATGTAAAGGTAAATCTAACCAGTGAAATTAGACCAAGTGGGTACTGATGAACATGCCATCCTCCGTTAACACACTGAGTCAGGAGGGCCAGAAATTCAATCTGTGCCCCAGATACTAAAGCACAAGATGCAGATGACACTCATAGTTCCAATACTGAGGGACTGCTACACTGTGGAAGGCAACTTCTTTTGAATGAGACATTAAACCGAGCCCGTACCTGCCCTCTCGGGTTTACGTTTCAAAGAAGAGCAAAGGGATTTTCCCTCAGTTTCTGACCCAACATTTATCCCTGAATCAACACTTGAGAAACATTTATTGGTTCATATTTATATAACCATTTGTTTGGTTATTTCACTGTGAGAGCTTTCTGTGTGCACATTACTGTCTTGCCTACCTCATAACAAGGACCATACTTTTAAAAAAAACACTCCCTTGCTTGTAAAGCACCTTGGGATATCCTGAGGTTGTGAAAGACGCTATAGAAATGTAAGTTTGCCTTTCAGGTGTCTAGTAGTTCAAGGATAATTTAAAACGTTGTCAGGCCTGGGTAAGACAACAGGTGGTAGAGAAAACCAGATTAGAAAGTTAGATAGGTTTGACAGGAGCGAATGCTTGCCAGCACAAACTTAAATATTGTACAAAGGAAACTCAAAGTTGAAGCTTTTCATCTTGTCTCATCAGAGCTAGGATGCAAGAAACAGACTTGACAAAAATAGACAACATTTTATACAGCATGAGAAGAGGGGACATCAGGAAGTTATTTCAATCTTAATTCTGAGACCGGGAAGGTAGATTTGGATTGGTCAGGGTGTTGCCATGGGATTACAGCAGAGATTAGCTGTCTCCATGTCCCCATTTTTTTGCAATGATTGTACTATTTCTTATTGCCCACATAAAACAGGGTCCTGGGTGTTAATGGACATGACTTCGGCACACACAACTGCATCAGACTGTGGGCCCAGCTGATAATATTAAATTGCTTTTTTGATGTAGCTCAGCGCAGTCTGGATGATTTAATGAATGACCTTCAAGACTAGAGTCACATTGAACGGTGGATATACTATCTGAGGCTTGCTAGCACATGCTGGTTCAGCACATGTGACCTCCTAACCACTGTGAATGGTCAATGGGGTACATTGTTAGGTGTGATCTGGCCGGTTGCTGGGAGGTACAGACGACATACCGAACATCACACTGACGCTGACATGTATACGTCACGTCATTTATTTGCATTGTGGGGTGAGACGTCCTCTTCACTTGACAGTTGCATCGTGTTAATGGAGGACACGACTCCTGGATTTTCTGTGTAGTAGCAATATGGGACAGCTAGCGGCAGGTGTTGCTCAGGTCTGTGAGGCACCTTCCCCTCCCAGGATAATCTGACATAGGGTCAGATCTTTCACCTGTTCTTGTGATGTACAGCAATTGATGAGGAGATAGTGAACCCTGCAGTCCTGGTGAAGGGTTGACTCCCTTGCTGCTCAGATGCTGCCTGACCTACTGTGCTTTCTCCAGCACCACACTCTATCTACAGCATGTGATGGTGTAATCAGGGGTATCACTTCTCACACAGGATAGTTTTGATGTGCCTCATCTCAGCATCAAGATGAGCAGAATGACTAGAGGCCTGATTCACAAAGTTGCCTGATCTTGACGCATGTGGGACCTGCAGGAGTCCTATATCAGGGGAGTCAGTATCCTAGTGGTATTATTGTTATATGATTAATCCAAAGACCCAGGTGATAATCTGGGGACCTGGATTTGAAATCCTGCAATAATAGGAATTAAGAGTCAAATGATGCCCATGAGGGCATTGTTGATTGTTGGAGAAACCCAAACAGATCATTTTAGGGAAGGAAACGTTGTCCTTACCTGGGTCTAGCTAACGTACAGGTGGATCCAGATCCGCAACAATGTAGTTGATGCTCTGTGTAGTCACAGATGGGCAATGAATACTGTCCTACCCAGGGACGCCCATATCCCATGATGAATGTTTTTGAAAAATTGACCATGTATAGGTTATTTTTCTTTAAATCAACTAAAGCTGGAACACAATCTTAGTGACTAGTTTGAAATTAAAAAGACAGTCAATGTAGCAGACAAGTGAAAGGATAATATATCCTTTTAATACATTATTTTTGTAGAATGATATTAAGCATCCAGCAGAGAAACAGAACAATTAGGCAGAGGGCTATGCTGTTGTTCACACTCCAGCCGAGCTCCCTCTCACCTCATTTTGATTAGCGTCTCCTATTCCTTTGTGTTTCGTGTGTTGCCATTAATTGCATTGATTCAATTCACTAAAGCTGCTGCAGTGAGGCCTGGTTCCATATTCTCCCCACTCTCTGGCCAAAGACATTTCTTCTGAATTCCTGATGCAATTTGCTGGCGATAGCTCTTGTTTTAAAAAGTTAAAACGTGGTCAAAATCAAGTAACAGTGACCATTTTATTCTTGTAATTATTAATTATTTATTTCTATGTCACAGTTTTTTTTTCCCAATACAGAATTGTCTCAGTAATAATGAAAATAGCCTGAATTGAGCTATTGGCTCGTACTGTTCTTTATTAAGAAAAGCTGTTTGCGTTTACGCAGTGTCTGTCAAACTCATTGCAGGATCATTTTGAAATAGTGGAACAGAGTCTGGGGGGGGGATGACATACAGACAGAACCATGATCAACATGATGTGCTGTGACGTTATGGTAATGTCATTGAGCTAGTGAGCCAGGGACCCAGGATAATTCTGTGGGGACACGGGTTCACTTTGCACCACAGCAGCTGATGGAATTAATTATTTTTCAGTCTTGGGATGTGGGCATCGCTGGCTTGGCCAACATTTATTGCCCATCCCGAGTTGATCCGTGAGAAGGCGGAGGTGAGCAGCATTCTTGAACCGCTGCAGTCCACATGCTGTAGGTAGACCCACAATGCCATTAAGGATTCTGGGATTTTGACACTGAAGGATCATGATGTGTTTCCAAATCTTGGGCTTAGAATGGGACCTGCAGGGGATGGTGTTACCATGCATCTGCTACCCTTGTCCTTCTAGATGGAAGTGGGTTTGTCTGAGGATCTTTGGTGAATTTCTGCAGTGCATCTTATAGATAGTACACACTGCTGCTACTGAGTGTCAATGGTAGAGGGAGTGGATGCTTGTGGATGTGGTGCCAATCAAGCAGGGACTGCTTTGTCCACAAGTGTCAAGGTTCTTGAGTGTTGTTGGAGCTGCATCCATCCAGGCAAGTGGGGAGGATTCCATCACACTCCTGACGTGTGCCTGGTAGGTCATAGACAGATTTTGGGGAGTCAGGTGGTGAGTTATGATCTGCAGGGTTCTAAGCCTTAGACAGAACTAGAGGGCATAGGTTTAGGGTGAGAGGGGAAAGACATAAGAGAGACCTACGGGGCAACATTTTCACACAGAGGGTGGCTGCCAGAGGAAGTGGTGGAGGCTGGTACAATTGCAACATTTAAGAGGCATTTGAATGGGTATATGAATAGGAAGGGCTTAGAGGGATAGGGGCCGGGTGCTGGCAGGTGGGACTAGATTGGGTTGGGATATCTGGTCGGCAT
Organism: Chiloscyllium punctatum; assembly: GCF_047496795.1. Lineage (NCBI taxonomy): Eukaryota > Metazoa > Chordata > Chondrichthyes > Orectolobiformes > Hemiscylliidae > Chiloscyllium > Chiloscyllium punctatum. The sequence continues at coordinate 12,742,501 of NC_092776.1, read as the reverse complement.
GGACGGGTTGGACCGAAGGGTCTGTTCCTGTGCTGTACATCTCTATGACTCTATGACCTACTGTTTTAGCCACTATATTTTAATAGCTCGTTCAGTATCATTTCAGGTCAATGGTAACACCCAGAATGTTGATAGTTAGGTATTTGATGAAGTAATACCATTGACTGTCAAAGACAATGGTAAAAATGACTCTTATTGCAAATAGACATTGCCTGGCACAAATGTTACTTTCCACTTTTCAACCCAAGCCTGGATATAGTCCAGGTCTCACTGACACAGTCCATGCCCAAATGCAGTATCTGAGGACTCACAAATGGTGCTGAACAGTGTGCGATCATCAGTAAACCTTATAATGGAAAGAAGGTTATAGATGAAGCAACTGGAGCCTAGGAGACCATCCTAAGGAACTCCTGCAGAGATGTTCTCTCACTGAGATGACTGACCTCTAAAAACCACAACCATCTTCCTACATGTCAGGTGTGACTTTAACCACTGAAGGGTTTGTCCCCCGATGCCCATAGATTCCAGTTTTGTTAGGGCTCCTTGATGCCACATTCAGTTGATTGTAGCCGTGAAGTCAAGGACTGTCATTCTCAGATCCCCGCTGGAATTCAGCTTTTGGTCCATGTTTGAACCAAGGCTGTAATGAGGCCAGGAGCTGAATGGCTCTGCCGGAATCAAAACTGGGTGTCAGTGAGCAAGTTATTGCTGAGTAAATGCTGTTTACTGGGCACTGCTGATGATAACTTCCATCATTTGACTAATGATCGCAAGTAGACTGACGCAGTGGTAATTGACTAGGTTGGATTTGTACTGTTTTGTGTATAGGGCATGCTTGGGCAATACTTGTAGACAAAGATGAGAGTAGTCCTAAGGGAAGAAGCCAAGGCCAGTTATATCAAAATTAGGCAGGAGCTGGGAAATGTGGATTGGACACAGCTACTTGAAGGGAAGTCCACATTTGAGATGTGGGAGCCTTTCAAAGGTAGTGCAGGACAGGCATGTCCCATTGAAGACAAAGGATAGGAAAGGCAAGATTTGTGAACCGTGGATGACAGGAGAAATCATACGACTAGCCAAGAGGAAAAGGGAAGTGTACATAAGGTCTGGGCGGCAAAGAACAGAATGAGCCCTGGAGGAATATCGGAAGAGTAGGACCAGTCTTAAACAAGGATTCAAGCGGGCTAAAAGGAGTCATGAAATAGCTTTAGCGAGCAGAATTAAGGAGAATTCCAAAGCATTTTATTCTTATAAAAGAAGCAAGAGGGTAACTAGAGAAAGGATTGGTCCACTAAAGGATAATGAAGGAAGGCTGTGTGCCGAACCTGAGAGAATGGGTGAGATTCTGAACCATTACTTTGCATTAGTGTTCACTGAGGAGAGGAACATGATGAATGTTGAGATTAGAGATAGAAGTTTGATTAGTCTGGATCACATTGACATAAGTAGGGAAGATGTGTTGGGTAGGCTAGAGGTTATTAAGGTGGACAAATCCCCAGGACCGGATGGGATCTATCCCAGGTTGCTGAGGGAGGCAAGAGAGGAAATAGCTGGGGCCCTGTCAGATATCTTTGTGGCATCCTTAAATACAGATGAGGTGCCGGAGGACTGGAAGGTTGCTCATGTTGTCCCCCTGTACAAGAAGGATAGTAGATATATTCTGGGTAACTACAGACCAGTGAGTCTGATGTCAGTGGTGGGAAAGTTGCTCAAGAAGGTACCGAAGGATAGGATCTATTTATATTTAGAAAAGAATGGGCTTAACAGTAATAGGCAACATGGTTTTGTGTGGGGGAGATCGTGCCTTACCAACTTAATAGAATTTTTTGAGGAAGTGACCAAGTTGATAGATGAAAGAAGGGCTGTTGATGTCATATACATGGACTTTAGTAAGGCGTTTGATAAGGTTCCTCATGGTGAACTAATAGAGAAAGTGAAGTCACATGATGTGCAGGGTGTTCTAGCTAGGTGGATGAAGAATTGGTTGAGCAACAGGAGACAGAGAGTAGTAGTTGAAGGGAGTTTCTCGAAGTGGAGAAAGGTGACCAGTGGTGTTCCATGAGGGGTCAGTGATGGGGCCACTGTTGTTTGTAATATACATAAATGATCTGGAAGTGGGCACTGTTGGTATGATCAGCAAGTTTGCAGATGACACAAAGATTGGGGGTGTAGTAGTGGAAAGCATAAGGGACTGTCAAAGAATACAGAAGGATATAGATAGACTAGTTGGGTAGAAAAGTGGCAGATGGAGTTCAATCCCGACAAATGTGAGGTGATGCATTTAGGCAAGACTAATTCTAGAGTGAATTATACAATGAACAGAAGAGCCTTGGGAAAAGTTGATGGGCAGAGGGATCTGGGAGTGCAAGTCCATTGTACCCTGAAGGTTGCTGCACAGGTGGATAGAATGGTCAAGAAGGCATATGGTATGCTTGCCTTCATCGGATGGAGTATTGAGTATAAGAGCTGGCAGGTCATGTTAAAATTGTACAAGACATTGATTTACAAAATTGTGTCCAGTTCTGGTCGCCACATTACCAAAAGGATGTGGACACTTTGGAGAGGGTGCAAAGAAAGTTTACGGGGATGTTGCCTGGTATGGGAAGGTGCTAGCTACGAAGAGAGGTTGAGTAGGTTAGGATTGTTTTCATTAGAAAAAAGGAGATTGGGGGGGACCTGATTGAGATTTACAAAATCATGAAGGGTACAGACAGGGTAGATAGAGACAAGCTTTTTCCCAGGGTGAGGGATTCAATAATGAGAGGTCACGCTTTCAAGGTGAGAGGTGGAAAGTTTAAGGGGGATACACGCGGCAAGTACTTTACACAGAGGGTGGTGGGCGTTTGGAACACGTTGCCAGCAGAGGTAGTAGAGGCAGGCACGGTAGGTTCATTTAAGATGCAGATATGCCACTGGACATATCCATGAGTAGGTGGGGAGCAGAGGGGTACAAATGCTTAGGAATTGGGTGACAGGTTTAGACAGTAGATTTGGGTCGGCTCAGGCTTGGAGGGCCGAAGGGCCTGTTCCTGGGCTGTACATTTTCTTTGTTCTTTGTTCTAATTTTCCACATTGTTTGGTAGATACCAGTGTTGTAACTTATTGGAACAGCTTGGCCAGGGGAGCGGCATGTTCTGGAGCAAAAGTCTGCATTATTGTTATCAGGACCCATATCATTTACAGTATCCAATACTGCCAACCATTCCTTGATATCACATGGAGTGAATTCAATTGGCAGAATACTAGCATCTGGGATGCTGGGGATCCCTGGAGGAGGTTGAAATAGATAATCCACTTGACACTTCTAGCTGAAGATTGAGGTGAATTCTTCAGCCTTACCTTTTGCGTGGATGTGCTGGACTCTCCCATTATTAAGAATGTGGAACCTCCTCCTCCAGGGAGTCATTTAATTGTCCACCCATTCACAATTGGATATGGCAGGAGTACAGAACTTAGATCTGATCCATGGTATTGGATCACTTAGCTCTGCCTACCATTGCTGTTTATGTTATTCAACATGCAAGGAGTCTCGTGTAGTTTCACCAGATTAACGTCTCATTCAGAGGTGTGCCTGGTGCTGCTCCCAGCATGCCTTCCTGCACTCTTCATTAAACCAGGGTTGATCCCCAGACTTGATGGTAATGACAGAGTTGAGGAGCAGGGGGTGGAGAGGTTATGCCAGGCCACTCAGTTGCAGATTGTGCTGGAGTACGATTCTGTTGTTGATAGCCCACTGTGCCTCATGGATGCCAGTCTTCAGTTGCTAGATCTGCAAGTCCATTCCATTTAATACCACGATAGTTCCACAACACATGATGGGGGGTATTCTCAATGTGAAGACTCCACACGGACTCATAATGACACTGTTATGGATAGATGCATCTGCAGCTGGCAGATTGGTAAAAATGAGTCAGGTCTGTTTTGTTTCCCCTCATTTGTTCCCTCACCACCCAGTATAGCAGAGAGTGTGGTGCTGGAAAAGCACAGCCGGTCAGGTAGTATCCAAGGTGCAGACGAATCAACAGTTCGGGCATAAGCCCTTCATCAGGAAGGGCTTATGCCCGAAATGACAATTCTCCTGCTGCTCAGATGTTGCCTGACCTGATGTGCTTTTCCAGCACCACACTCTCGAGATTGGAAGGAGCAAAATGGCCTTTAGTAGAGTGATACACTCTTCTTGTCGGATGTGGGAGTTTCAAGAGAGTTTACGGGTTACTGAGGATTATAGCTGCAATAAGTGCCGTTGGTTGCGAATCCTGCTAAGATCAATTGGATTGGTTGGAGCGGCAGTTAGAGGCAATGAGGAATTTACAGGAGCTAGGGGGTGTGATGGAAGGCAGTTATAGGAAGGGAGAAAAGCTGCAGATACAATCAGATAGATGGGTTAACTCCCAGAAAGGTAGGAGAGGTAGGCAGGTAGCACAGGAGTCTTCGTGTCTATCCCCACTTCAAACAAGTATGCTGTTTTGAAAAAGATGTACTGGGTGATGGACTTTCAGGGGAATGTAGCGCAAACAGCCAAGTTTCTGGTATCAAAACAGGCTCTAATGTAATGAGGGGTACTTCGGGTTCCAAGAGATTGATTGTGTTAAGGGACTGTCTAGTCAAAGGCACAGACAGACGTTTCTGTGGCCAGCAGTGAAAAATCAGACTAATGTGTTGCTTCACTGGTGATAAAATCAAGGATGTCTCAGAACGGGTGCAGAATGTTTCAACGGGGAGAGGGGCCAGCAGGAGGTCATTGTCCACATTGGAACCAACGACATTGGAAGGGAACAGGTTGAGATTCTGAAAGGAGATTACAGAGAGTTAGGCAGGAATTTATAAAGGAGATCCTCGAGAGTAGTAATATCCGGATTATTCCCATTGCTACGAGGGTGGTGAGAGTGGGAAGAGGGGGTTAGAGCAGATGAATGAGTCACTGAGGAACTGGTATATGGGAGAAGGACTCACATTTTTGATTCATTGAAATCTCTTCTGGGGTAGAAGTGACCTGTACAAGAAGGACGATTGCACCTGAATTGGAAGGGGACTAACATACGGTGGGAGGAGGTGGGGTGGGTAGGAGGAGGTGGGGTGGGTGGGGGGGGGGGCGGTGGTAAGGGGAACCCAGGCAGATAGTGATGAAAGAGATCAATCTGAAACTGGTACACTTGAGAAAAGAATTAATCAGTCAGGGCAGGCAGGGACAAGGTAGGACTAATAAACTAAACTGTATTTATTTCAATGCAAGCAAGGGGCCTAACAGGGAAGGAATATGAACTTAGGGCATGGTTAGAAACATGGGACTGGGATATCATAGCAATTACGGAAACATGGCTCAGGGATGGGCAGGACTGGCAGCTTAATGTTCCAGGATACAAATGCTACAGGAAGGATAGAAAGGGAGGCAAGAGAGGAGGGGGGGGGAGTGGCGTTTTTGATAAGGGATAGCATTACAGCTGTGCTGAGGGAGGATATTCCTGGAAATACATCCAGAGAAGTTATTAGGGTGGAACTGAGAAATAAGAAAGGGATGATCACATTATTGGGATTGTATTATAGACCCCCTAATAGTCAGAGGGAAATTGAGAAAAAAATTGTGAAGAGATCTCAGTTACCTGTAAGAATAATAGGGTGGTTACAGTAGGGGTTTTAACTTTCCAAACATAGACTGGGGCTGCCATAGTGTTAAGGGTTTAGATGGAGAGGACCTTTGTAAAGAATGTACAAGAAAATTTTCTGATTCAGAACAGGTGCAAAACTTGACCTACTCTTGGGAAATAAGGCAGGGTAGGTGACTGAGGTGTCAGTGGGGGAGCACATTGGGGCCAGCAACCATAAAATGGAAGAGGATGGACCAGATCTAACAGTTGAAGTTCTAAATTGGAGAAAGGATAATTTTGATGGTATTAGGCAAGAACTTTCAAAAGCTGATTGGGGGCAGATGCTCACAGGTAAAGGGACGGCTGGAAAACGTGAAGCCTTTCAGAAATGAGATAACAAGAGTTCAGAGACAATATATTCCTGTTAGGGTGAAAGGGAAGGCTGGTAGGTATAGGGAATGCTGGATAACTAAAGAAATTGAGGGTTTGGTTAAGAAAAAGAAGGAATCATATGTCAGGTATAGACAGGACGGATCGAGTGAATCCTTGGAAGAGTATAAAGGCAGAAGGAGTATACTTAAGAAGGAAATCAGGAGGGCAAAAAGGGGACATGAAATAGCTTTGGCAAATAGAATTAAGGAGAATCCAAAGGGTTTAAGGACAAAAGGGTAACTAGGGAGAGAATAGAGCCCCTCAAAGATCAGCAAGGCAGCCTTTGTGTGGAGCCGCAGGAGATGAGGGAGATATGAATAGAGTATTTTGCATCAGTATTTACTGTGGAAAAGGACATGGAAGATATAGAGTGTGGGGAAATAGATGGTGACATCTTGAAAAATGTCCATATTACGGAAGAGGAAGTACTGGATGTCTTGAAATGCATAAAAGTGGATAAATCCCCAGGACCTGATCAGGCATACCCGAGAACTCTGCGGGAAGCTAGAGAAGTGATTGCTGGGCCCCTTGCTGAGATATTTGTATCATCGATAGTCACAGGTAAGGTGCCGGAAGACTGGAGGTTGGCAAAATTGGTATCATTATTTAAGAAAGGTGGTAAAGTCAAGCCAGGGAATATAGACCGGTGAGCCTGACCTTGGTGGTGGGCAAGTTGTTGGAGGGAATCCTGAGGGAAAAGCATGTATTTGGAAAGGCAAGGACTGATTAGGGATAGTCAACATGGCTTTTTGCGTGGGAAATCATGTGTCATGAACTTGATTGAGTTTTTTTGAAAAAGTAACAAAGAAGATTGATGAGGGCAAAGCGGTGGACGTGATCTATATGGACTTCAGTAACATGTTTGACAAAAGTTCCCCATGGGAGACTGGTGAGCGAGGTTAGATCTCATGGAATACGGGAAGAACTAGCCATTTGGATACAGACATGGCTCAAAGGTAGAAGACAGAGGGTGGTGGTGAAGGGTTGTTTTTCAGACCGGAGGCCTGTGACCAGTGGGGTGCACCAAAGAACGGTGCTGGGTCCTCTACTTTTTGTCATTTATATAAATTATTTGGATGTGAGCATAACAGGTATAGTTAGTAAATTTGCAGATGACACCAAAATTGGAGGGATCTTGATCAGATAGGCCAATGGACTGAGAAGCGGCAGATGGAGTTTAATTCAGATAAATGCAAGGTGCTGCATTTTGGGAAAGCAAATCTTAGCAGGACTGATACACTTAATGGTAAGGTCCTAGGGAGTGTTGCTGAACAAAGAGACCTTGGAGTGCAGGTTTATAGCTCCTTAAAAGTGGAGTCGCCTAATAAAAATATCTATAAAAAAAGAGTGGAGTCGCAGGTAGATAGGATAGTGAAGAAGGCGTTAGGTATGCTTTCCTTTTTTAGTCAGAGCATAGGAGTTGGGAGGTCATGTTGCGGCTGTACAGTATGCTGGTTAGGCCACTTTTGGAAAATTGCATGCAATTCTGGTCTCCTTCCTATCGGGAGGATGTCATGAAAGTTGAAAAGGTTCAGAAAAGATTTACAAGGATGCTGCCAGGGGTGGAGGATTTGAGCTCTAGGGAGAGGCTGAACAGGCTGGGGCTGTTTTCCCCGGAGCATCGGAGGCTGAGGGTTGACCTTATAGAGGTTTATAAAATCATGAGGGGCATGGATAGGGTAAATAGGCAAAGTCTTTTCCCTGGGGTCGGGGAGTCCAGAACTAGAGGGCATAGGTTTAGGGTGAGAGGGGAAAGATATAAAAGGGACTTAAGGGGCAACATTTCCACGCAGAGGGTGATGTGTGTATGGAATGAGATGCCAGAGGAAGTGGTGGGAGCTGGTTCAATTACAGCATTTAAAAGGCATCTGGATGAGTATATGAATAGAAGGGTTTTAGAGGGATATGAGCCAAGTGTTGGCAAATGGGACTGGATCAGTTTGGGATATCTAGTCAGAATGGACAAGTTGGACTGAAGGGTCTGTTTCTGTGCTGTACATCTCTACAACTCTGAGTCGTTGACGTTCACCATTTTCTATATTTACAATCACCCTCTTGGCCATTAGCAGAGACAGAGGGCCCAGTTACTGAATGGACCCCCCATCATTCTTCAGCAGAAGGAGCTTACACGGTGGTCTTTCCCCACTGCATCTTGGTCCTGTTCAAAATCTAGGGACTGCCTGTATCACTAAATGTTGTAAAAGCCAATCTGGTTCACTCATGGCCTTTAGGGAAGGAAACCTGTCATTTTTAACCTGCAGGAGACTGTAGACCCACAGTAATATAGTTAACTCTTAATGGCCTTCAGGAATAACATCACTCCGTTTAAGTGCGATTACGGATGAGCAACAAATGCTGACCTTATTAGTGAGGCCCATTTCCCAAGAACAAATTTCTTCTAAAAATTTACGAGGCAGTTCAAGAATCGAAGACTGATGTGAATCTGGAATGCCGTGGTCCAGCTGGATGGAGATTGATCAAGTCTAAGTTGAGTTTATCAACTAATATGGAGCCAAAGCAATAAAATGGCATTTGTGATTCAGGTCACTGAATGATGTTGAGAAGGAGTGGCCAATTTTTTCTTCCTTTGTCCAAGCGATAAGGTGATGAGGACAGGAGAAATGGACAAAGGTAAAATATAATGAGGGATAGGATAGCATTGTGAGTTAAACACTGAGCTTTCCCTCAGTGGCCTCAGTTTCGTACAGCTCGATTAGGTAACGAGGTTAGGTCACAATCAATCATGAGCCTGATTTTACTTCTGTGACTTTGAATGAAAGCGGAATGTTTTGGTCTTTCAGGGGAGTTGTGTTCATTAAACAAATTTGTCAAAAACCCCATGATCAAAATAGTCTAAGGTTAGGTTCAGAGTAAAGCTCCCACTACACTGACCCCATCAAACACTCCCAGTACATGTCTTCTTCATCACCTCCACACCATCCTGACTTGGAAGCATTGCTTTTCCTTCATTGTTATAGAATCAAAATGCTGGAACATGGCCAAAAGTAACATAAGAAGAAAATGATGACTAGTCACAAGATTAGGGACAGGATGAAGAATCAGCCGAATGGATAATGATTCTGGATTAGTGGTGCTGGAAGAGCACAGCAGTTCAGGCAGCATCCAAGTAGCTTCGAAATCGACAAAATTGAATATTCCTGATGAAGGGCTTTTGCCCGAAACGTCGATTTCGAAGCTACTTGGATGCTGCCTGAACTGCTGTGCTCTTCCAGCATCTGCAGTCATTGTTTTTACCCCGAATGGATAATGAGTCTACCAGCATTCCAATTGGGCGGGTGCGAAGGTGGCTCTGGCAGGGGATCGATGGCTGCAGACTGGAGGGAAGGATGGGTGGGTGGAGGGTCAGGTGATCATAGCTGCCACAGAACTACATTGGCAACATAGGTCAAGCAGGCAACCTCAACTGAGTATTCACAGATGCTGGTATGTGATGGAGATCCAAACATGTTCATCGAGACTCAACGCTGGAGAAACGAGAGACCCAATAGATCAGCACCATCTCATGTGGGACTGAATTAATTTTGAGACAGAAAAAAGGTGGGTGGTACAGAATAGAGGCAAAAAGCTAAACAACGGCAGGCTTCCTACTCAAGGAGCCAGTGGTCCATGCCTCCCATCACACTGGGTATGCCCAGATCACAGATTCTGAGAGAGGGCACGACAATGTTGACATGGATTTTCCTAATTCATGTATGAACCTTTGGTAAAGGTGCCTGCAGAAGGGGGACTTTGAGGGAAACTAATTTAGAACAGAAATGGTGACCGTCCTCTTGAAACCAATGTCGCCCATTGACCCCCATGTGCACAATCTGACTAGCACCTGATGAAGGAGCAGTGCTCTGGAAGCCTGTGTTACCAAATAAACCTCTTGGACTATAACTGGTGGCGTGTGACTTTTGACTTTGCCCAACTCAGTCCAACGCTGGCACCTCCACGTCATCACAAATTGAAAGTTGAAATGATGAGAGAAGCTATGGTCATTTTTTTTTCCAAAAATCAAGAAATAACCGAAGTATTGTCCTTACCTCTTTAAAATATGCCAGCAACAGATCGATAACAACTTCCATTTACGTAAAGCTGTCAGTGACAGGTCCCAAACTGCATCCAAGTTGGCGATAATCAGGCAGGCGACCAAAAGATCTAAGGTAGGTTTTAGGGAGTGTCTTAAAGAAGGAGAGAGTGACGGAGAGGTTTAGGGAGAAAATTACAGAGCTTGGGGCCCATTTAACACCAACAATGGAGTGACAGAAATCAGGGATTGTTAACAGGTCAGAATTAGAGTGTTTTAGGAACAAATAGGTTGCAGAGATAATCAATGCAAACAAACCATTTGAAATCAGAAAATACAATGATTCAATGCATTTTATCATTGTCCAGACAAAACAACCACAGCACACATCTGGTATTGAGGAAGTGTTTCTATTTTGCTATGATTAATATATTGACTAGTTCTTACTCCAGAGAAACCCAAGATCACAAAAGCAGTAGTAGGCCATTCAGACCATGGCTGATCTGATAATCCTCAACTCCATTTTCCTGCTTTTTCCAATCTACGTCTGCTTGTGAGGTAAATGTTTGACCGGGCCACAAGGCCTTGTTCTGGTTTGACCACAGGACTAAAGATGTCTTGTTGTAGTTGTCTAGAGCCTGGGTGCGACCTTACCTGGAGTAGTGTGTATTGTTTTCATTTCTTTATGTAAGCAAGGATATATTTGTTACAGAAAGAATGTAACAGAGGTTCACCAGGTTAATCCTTAGGTTAGCAAGATTGTCTTTTGAGGAGAGAATGAGGAACTGGGGCTGTATTCTCTAGAGTTTTGAAGAAAGGAAGATTATTGCATTGAATCCTACACAATTCTTACAGTACATGCTAGGTGGATGGATACAGAAGCCAGTGGGGGGGGGGGGAAATGTCATAAGTCTAAAAACAAGTGACTTAATCATTTCTCCCTCTAAGCTGCTGCACAGTGGCTCCAAGGTTCCACACGTGCTGCACAGTATACCAAGGCACTGACTTCTGGTTTTGGAAGTTGTGCCACGCATAAACCTCTGAGCTCCATGCACCAAAGAAGAAAATTAGAGGGAGCTATTGGACCTAGTCTCAGGAGAAAGATGGAGATGAGGAGGAATTTCTTCACTCAGAGGGTGGTGAAACTTTGGAATTCTCAAGCCTAGCAGGTTGTGGAGGTACAGTCAGCCAGTGAGCAGGTTCAAGACAGAAATCAATTGGGCTCCAGAGACCAATGGTAACCAGGGACCTCGAGATGTTGCAGACAGGTGGCATGGAGATGATCAGCCATGATCTAATTAAATGGCAGAACTCCTATTCCCACACTCCCCCGATATTCTTTAAAATAGTGCCTTAAGATCCTTTACATCCAGGCTAATGGGATCTGGGCTTAATGTCTCACCGAGAGGTGGAACCCATGACTGTGCAGTGCTCCTTCACCAAGTTCACTGCCCTTGGGAATGTAAGCCTTGGTTTAATGCGCTGAAGGCCCTTAGAGTGAGACTTGAATCCAGGAGCCTGGTATTTCACAAGTGAAGTTTTTTTTAAAAAAAAAGAAATTTGTGGAACGTGGGCATTGCTGGCCGGGTCAGCATTGATTGGCTGCCCCAAGCTGTGCTCCAGGAGGTGATGAGCGGCCTTCTTGGATGGCTGCAGTCCACCTGCTGTGGGTTGACTCACAGTGCCCTTAAGGCAGAAGATTCCTCTCTAATACCTACTGAGCTCCAGTGGATCTGCAGCCTGGATAGAATAGAATCAAATCCCTACAGTGCGGGGCCTTCGGCCCAACAGGTCCCTGAAGAGTGTCCCACCCAAACCCATTCACCTACCCTATTACTCTACATTTACCCCTGGACACTATGGGACAACTTAGCAAGGCCAAAGAAATGGGGAAACCAGAGCACTAGAGGAAACCCACGCAGGGGAGAACGCACTAGTGTAAGAGCTTGTTTCTTGGTTTGCTTTAGCTGGTGTGATTTTACCCCACAACCCGGGGAGAGTGTGCAAACTCCACACGGTCGCCTGAGGCTGGCATCGGACCCAGGTCCCTGGCACTGTGAGGCAGCAGTGTTAACCACTGAGCCACCGTGCCAGCCCAAAGGATGGCATGACCATGGAGCAGCCTCCTCTGACTGACTTCTTTTTCTTGTCTTTCCCCCACACACCCCCACCCCTCCCCTTCCCACGCACACCTTTGCAGAAGCGGAGTGTCGAGGGCTGCCCGTGCGCGATTATTACCAGCTGCAGAGGGGCTACACCATCTGCCAGAGTACTCGGCGAGTCTCCTGGGTGATGTGCCAGGGATCGTGCCGGGCTCAGGGCTGCTGCACTGAGCTGAGGGCCAAGCGACGGAAATACACCTTCGAGTGCAGCGATGGCTCATCCTTCACCGAGGAAGTGGAGAAAAGCACCAAGTGTGGCTGCACCCGGTGCCTGTAGCCCCCATCGACTCCCCACCCCCACCAGCCACCCAACACTGGAATATATTATGCATAATAAAAACACATACCCAGTCAACAACATCGCAGGTCAGCAAGATCGACACAGGACGGTGATTTATTCATATAATTAAAAACTCGTTTGAAACAACCACATAAAATAATTTTAAATAAAAAAGGAAGAGCATCGTCTGATCTAGACCGGAGATAGAAATGTACATTCAGAAGAACAGAAGCTGGCGAGATACCTTGGTGGAGTTGGACCACCATCGGTGTGGGTCTGGAGCAACAGGCAGCAGCACCAGAAGGGGCAATCTGGGGAGAGGGAGCAGACACAATCCAGGATGCTAACACTGTCTGTCACTTGTCTACCTTACATTCTTGTCTGATGTTATGGGGAGGTTGGGGGGTGGGTGGGTGACTGGGGTTTGATGGGAGGGAAGGGCTGGGGTGGGAGGGGTTGTGGGGTAAAAATCACACCAGCTAAAGCAAACCAAGCAAGTTCCTTCACTTGTGCATGTCATACAGGAGTGAAAGCTGCCTTTACGTTCCAAACTCTTTCAGTGGTTCGCCCCTCAGCCCATTTCTCATTTTTTTTTATTAGGAGACAACGTAGTGGGAGACTTAGTCTTTATCTAACCCTGTTTTGTATCTGTCCTGGGAGCATTTGTTGGGGACAGTATAGAGGGAGCTTTACTCTGTATCTGATGTTGTACTGTACCTGATCTGGGAGCGTTTGTTGGGAAAAATATGGAGGAAGCTTTACTCTGTATCTAATCCTGTGCTGTCCTCATCTGCGAGTGTTTGATGGGGACAGCGTCGTGAGAGCTTTACTTTCAGATTAAAAAGAGTAGAGGTAACTGTACTTTGTATCTAACTCCATGCTATATCTGTCCTTGGAGCGTTTGATGTGGACAGTGTAGAGGAATATACTCTGTATCTAAAACCATGTTGTACCTGTCCTGGAAGTGTTTGATGGAGACAGTGTCCAGAGAGCTTTATATTCAGGTTAAAAAAGAAAGTAGCGAGAGCTGTACTCTGTATCTAATTCCATGCTATATCTGTCCTTGGTGTGTTTGATGGGGACGTGTAGAAGAAACTGTACTCTGTGTCTAACCCTGTGCTGTATCTCATGTTGGATAGTTGAGTAATTTTTCTCTATAACACTCATAACCATCATCCCAAGAGCCAAAAAATTCTCTCAAACGAAAACTCACACAGATGGAAAGTTGAGTCACAGTTCTAACCCATCTCAGAGTCTATGAGCCCATCGGGATTTGATCACTCAAAGTGTCACCTACTCCTCCCCACTCCCCCCACCCCCCACCCCCCACCCCACCATCATGTATCCCGGTAACACCTCTTGCTTTACCTTTTATCTGATCCTCTGTGTTAATACAACACACGGTGTGCAGTGTAGGCAGCATGTAAGCAACGTAGGGTATGCTTGCCTCTCAAATATAGCAACACAAGCAGAGCCCTGGTGTAAGGGAATAACATTCAAACCAACAAATCCCGTTCCTGAACGAAATGCTTTACGAGTTTTTCTTTCAAAGGTAAGGTGCTTGGCTCCCTAATTTTGTTGTATGGTTATAATATATAATAAAATGTTATTTAAAAAGTCAGAGCTTATACTTAAAACTGCTCAGTAAGAACGTAAATAAAAGGTCTCTCGTGAGGACTGAGTGGTTTGCTTACTAACGGGACTGATTCAGCCTGCCGATGGTGGGCATTGCAATGGAGACACTGCAGTTAACCCAAGTCACCAATCCCGCCATTCAGTTTTTATTCCCAGCAACTTGCATTTTGTTTCAACAAATATGCTTCACATCTCTTTCAATAAGTAGTACACAGGAGGAGAGCAACCACCAGCAGCACCTGGCCTTTAGCAGAGTGGACACCCTCAGAAGCTATAATTGTCAAACCTTCAGGACTATCCCCAGGTCTCCAGGAAAGAGAGATTAATTTCCAGGACTCCTGCTGTCACCAAAACCAACAGACAAATAATGGGGGCAATGAAAAGTGTGCCTGAAAGAACCTGCCTTGAATAACATTTTATTATTAGTCATGGAATCCTCGAATTGTTACTGGGCAAGAACTCTTCTGCCCTACTTCCTAAAAGTCTCAAGAGATATTTTACTGCTCTTCAGGGGACAGGAGGGGTGAAGAGGGATCTCAATTTAACTTCGCCTCCAACAGATTAACAGAGAGGAAGGAAGAGACAGATGAAGAGGAGAGATGAGATGGACTAAGAGGATATCTTTTCCACTTCTCTTCACTCCTGTTCAATGGGTTTTTGGATGCTGATAATTTCAATTCACAATCTGCAGTGACAGCTCCATGTGAGACAATGTGCTTAAAGCATTAAGCTGGGTTTAGAGGTTTGTGCACACCTGCCCGTCCATCAACTTCACCTCCACAGATTCCCGACTCAAGAATACAGAATTTCCCTGGAGCATCGGAGGCTGAGAGGTGACCTAATAGAGGTTTACAAAATTATGAGCATGGATAGGGTAAATAGGCAAAGTCTTTTCCCTGGGGTCAGGGAGTCCAGAACTGGAGCACATAGGTTTAGGGTGGGGGGGGGGGGGGGGGGGGAAAGATATAAAAGAGACCTATGGGGCAACTTTTTCACGTAGAGGGTGGTACGTGTATGGAATGAGGAAGTGGTGGAGGCTAGTATAATTGCAACATTTAAGAGGCATTTTTATGGGCATATGAATAGGAAGGGTTTGGAGGGATATGGGCCGGGTGCTGGCAGGTGGGACTAGATTGGGTTGGATATCTGGTAACATGGACGGGTTAGACTGAAGGGTCTGTTTCCATGCTGTACATCTCTGTGACTCTATTAGGAATAGGCCATTCAACGCTTCGAGGCTGCCCACCACCCAATAAGACCTCCCATATTCATCTAAACTCCAATGCATACAAGCCCAAACTGTGCAAGCCTTCTTCTTATGTAATCAGTCAGGTACATTTGTCTGAACTGTTGCTATCGCAATTATTTTCTGACACAATAAGGTACACAATACTCCAGCCATCAGGACTGTATTTGACAGTGTGTGCATCAAGATGGCTGACCAAATTTATATTCAAAAGGAATCAGGATAGAATTCTCTGCTGGTTAGAGTCGTATCTTGCACAAAGGAAAATACCATTGATGGTGGAAGTCAGTCATCCCAGCTCCAAGTCATCTCTGCAGGAGTTCCTCAAGCCAGTGTCCTCGGCCCAACCATCTCCAGCTGCTTCAATGAACTTCTTTACATTATTAAATCAGAAGTGGGAATGTTCAATGATGGTTGCACAAAGTTCTGCATCATTCTCAACTTCTCAGACACTGAAGTAGTCATGTCCAAATGTAACAAGATATGGACAATATCCAGGCTGGCATGAGGTAAGTAACAAGTGTCACCAATTTCAATGAGAGAGAATCTAACCACCATCCTTTGACATTCAATAGCATTATCAACATCCACAAAAAGGTGGACTAGCCATGTATATAAAAACACAAACACACAGTGGTGACTGGGCCAGGAAACCTGCAATGAGTAACTCCCCTCCTGACGCCCCACTTGCCTGGATTGGTGCAGCTCCAACAACACAAGAAAATTAATGCCATCAAGGACAAATCAGCCTGCTAGATTGGCACTAAATCCACAAGCATCCACTCCCTCCATCACACACACTCAGTACACACTGCTGTTACTATCTTCAAGAAGCACTGCAGAAATTCACAAAGGTTCCTTAAAACAGCATCTTCCAAACCCATGACCAATTCCATCTAGAAAGACAAGGGCAGCAGATAAATGGAATCACCACCACTTGCAAATTCCCCCTCCGTGTCACTCACCATCCCAACTTGGAAATATATCACCATTCCTTCAGTGCTGCTGGGTCAAAGTCATGGGTCAAACCCCACCCCAAACAACATTTATGAGTGCATCTATGCCAAATGGACTGCAGTACTTCATGGAGGCAGCTCACCACCACCTTCTCAAGGGCAACTAGGGATTGGAAATAAACACTGGTTGTGCCAGCAAAAACCACATCGTATGAATAAATAAAAACTACAGATCTGCAGATTTTTATTGAATTCTATTTTCACCATCAGTCATGGCAAGATTTGAACTCATGTCACCAGGAGGTTCTGGATGACTAACCCAGTGATATTACAACATACCATTGTCTCCCACATCAGCTCGATCCCTCTTCACTATGAAGTTGCACAGTCTTTCACCATTTAAACATTATTCTTTTTTCACTTTTTCTGCCAAGGTGTCCAAGTTCAATTTCACACATTATATTCCATCTACCACATTTTTGCCAACTTAACCTCAATCCTTTTATAAACTCTTTCAGAATTTACAATTTACTTTCATATCTTTGTCTCATCAGCAAACTGAGCAACTATACAATCGGTGCCTTCATCGAAGTCATCGACATGGATTCTAAATAATTGAGGACTAATCTCCTTGGTACTAATTAGTTGCAGCTTGCTAACCAAAAGAAACCCATATTTGACCCATTGCCTGATTCCTGTTAGCTAACCAAATGAAGACAAGATCTCTCATTTTCATCTCTCCCCACCCCCCCACCACCCTAAATTCTGGCCAGTCACAAGCCTCAAATCAGAGAGGTTTGACCTATTCTGGGATGTTCAGAGGACATCCCTAAAGTAATTCCTCTATCAGACAATAGGTGCAGGAGTAGGCCATTCTGCCCTTTGGCCTGCACCACCATTCATTATGATCATGGCTGATCATCGTCAATCAGTATCCTATTCCTGCCTTATCTCCATAACCCTTGATTCCACTATCCTTGAGAGCTCTATCCAACTCTTTCTTAAACGAATTCAGAGACTGGGCCTCCACTGCACTCTGGGGCAGAGCATTCCACACACCCACCACTCTCTGGGCGAAGAAGTTTCTCCTTATCTTTGTCCTAAATGGCCTACCTCTTATTATTAAGCTGTGTCCTCTGGTTCGGGACTCGCCCATCAGTGGAAACATGTTTCCTGCCTCCAGAGTGTCCAATCTTTTAATAATCTTATATGTCTCAATCAGATCCCCTCTTAGACTTCTAAACTCAAGGGTATACAAGCCCAGTCGCTCCAATCTTTCAACGTAAGATAGTCCCGCCATTCCAGGAATTGACCTCATTAACCCACTGCACTCCCTCAATAGCCAGAATGTCTTTCCTCAAATTTGGAGACCAGAACTGCACACAATATTCCAGGTACGGTCTCACCAGGGCCCTGTAAAGCTGCAGAAGAACCTCTTTGCTTCTATACTCAATCCCTCTTGTTATGAAGGCCAACATGCTATTAGCTTTCTTCACTACCTGCTGTACCTATATGCTTGCCTTCATTGACTGGTGTACAAGAACACCCAGATCTCTTTGTACTGCCCCTTTACCTAACTTGACTCCATTTAGGTAGTAATCTGCCTTCCTGTTCTTGCCACCAACGTGGATAACCATACATATATCCACCATTAAACTGCATCTGTCATGCATCTGACCACTCACCTAACCTGTCCAGGTCACCCTGTAATCTCCTAACATCCTCCTCACCTTTCACCCTATCACTCAGCTTTGTATCATCAGCAAATTTGCTAATGTTACTATTAATATTAATATCCTCTGGGAGTCTCCTGCCACAACCAAGTTCTTTGGGAAAAAAGTTACTTCGGGAATCTGGTACTAGTCTCTGGAGTGACACTGAGCTGGTTTTGAGTGATTAGCACATCAGTGATGGCCAAATTGGCAGGGGAAAGGTCACGGCCATCTAACTTCCTTCAAGGGAAGGAGAAACAAAAGAAGAAGGTGAAACTGACACAGTGAAGGCAGCAGTAATAGAAACACTTCAAAAAGGAAGAAAGAGGTATAAAAATAGATGGAGAAAAGGACAAGGCAGAAAATGGGTTCTCCATAGTCACACAAACACAGAGCAGCAGAACCAAACAGTGCGATACGATTTACTGTCTATTACCACGACCGCTGAAGCTTTCAAGGTGATATTTATGTTAATTTTCTGATCAGTCTGCAGCATGTCAAGTGGGTAATAGATCGACCAACTCCCCGTTTAGCAAAGCATACTGCTAAAAGGTTTTCTTGAGCATCTGAAACCAATCTAAATACAATTAAGTAAAGTTCATTGTGAGTGATATATGCATTTTACTCAAACGATGCCATCCACCCTAAGCTTTGATCTCTGTGAATTCTAGACATTCAAACAGGACCAAAGTATGATACAGAGTGGGTGGTTAGCTAAAACTTAGATTTAATTCTTTGTACTGGAATGTACCCAAGCTTAATAGGATTAATAATTTTGCTGGTTTTCTTTGCCCACTTATTGAGGTCAGGTGGTCAATAGGCAGGGCCCTATGAGGAAATGGAGTGCCATCCACAAAGAAATGTCCACACCAACTGGTTTCAAGGGAGGTGGCCATTCAGCCTATCATGTCTGTGCCAACTCTCCACAAGAGCAGCTCAGCTTGTCCCACTCCCTCACATTATCCCCGTAGTCCTGTCAATTCTCTCTTCAGGAGTTTAACCCATTCCTGTTTGAAAGCCATGAGTGAATCCATCTCCACCACACTCAAACAGTACTGCCCAGATTCAAATCATTCCCTGCAGAAATCACTTAGCTCACGTGGCCATGGTTATTTTGTCATTCAAATTGACAATCACCTGATGAAGGAGCGTCGCTCCGAAAGCTAGTGTGCTTCCAATTAAACCTGTTGGACGATAACCTGGTGTTGTGTGATTTTTAACTCTCTAAAGCTTCACACGTTTCCTAAAGTGCGGAACCCCACACGGGACACCATGCTCTGCCTGAAGTGGAACCAGTTGTTTTTATATATACTGCTGTATGTATTGTAAATCTTCAGGATAAAGTGTCAAGTTTACCCAGTGGGTAACTTAGCTATATAATCCAGGAAAATTCCAGATTCATTCCCAGTCCTGGGCTGCATATTCTAACCCTGCCAGGAAAAGCAACAGAACTGCAAAATTGGACTCAGTGGTTTTGGCTTTCTAAAACTGTAGACTAATGAACGAACATATTACTCCCCACTGTTAAGATTTATGGAGCCAGAAATTGAAGTTTTGGAGCACCTTTCACATCAGGACTTCTTTCCGGCCAGGGAAGTGCTGATAATGAATAGGAACAGAACTGCTGGAAAAGGTCCGCGGGTTTTGCAGCATCTGTGAAGAGAAATCTGAGTTAATTATTTGGGTCCGGTAACCCTTCCTCAGAGGGGAGCATCCACACTTGCTTCAGTTTTTATTTAAGTGCTGATAATGAATATCTTGTACCTAAGGCAGCAGCAAACTTGGAGGCAGCAAGGCCTACAATTAGTAATGAAGTTAAAAAAAAAAGGCCTTGATCTCAATAACAATTTTCAGATGTTAAGTCAGCAAGACAGGACACCAGGGAACTTTCCCCATTTTCCTGTAAATAGCGCCTCAGGATCTTTCACGTCCACATAAACAGCAGACTCACAGAGAAATGCAGCACTCCTTCAGTACTGCACTGAAGTGTCAGCCTAGATTGTTACACTTTTCCCTCTGCAAACCTCCCAACTGACAGACTGGGCATTGCTGTCCTCACCTCTAGTGTCCCTGAAGCAAGTGAGTGACCAGTGCATCATCTTGATACTGTAGTGCTGAACAAGCCCGAGTGGTGGAATTAGATGTAGGGCAATGTGTGATCTGTAAAACATCCTTCATGCTCTGCCTGACGAGGCTCAGTTGTTAAGGGTGGGCCAACTTTCTCTCCTGGGTGACTTTCTGAATGCACAGAACTTTACCTCACACGGTGGTGCGCAGCCCACAGTGGTGGAATCTGAGAGCTATGGTGATGCCAGTGATCTCAAGGTCACAAGGTTCAGTGAAAGGGTGCCTGACATTTTGTTGCGTACTTTCACCTGTTGAGGTCACTGGTGGGCTCTTTGAGACTCCACAGACGCATGGCACTAAGGTGTTCAATAGCCACATTAGCCTTAGCAGTGAATTCTAATAGGGGACATCACATCTGATCTGGCGAATATTTACCCCTTAACTAACATTGGTAAAGAGCAGATTGGTGGACAGGCTCCAGGAGGCAATTGGCCTCCTCCTAACTCCTCAGTTCCTAAAATGTGCTGGGACATCCTGAAGCTACAATATACAATAAGCTGTCTTTGACGAGACTCCAGTTTGCACCCAAGAGACCTATGTGCTCACATGCCTGAGGCAGTGGACAGCAATTAGAATCAGGAACCCAGACTGAGTTCCTTATACTAGAGAATGATGCAACAAACCAATGGCTGAGTTTAGCTGATTTAGGAAGGATTGCGCAGAGGAAGATTCCAACTCTAACATGACTGGATTACCAGCATTACCTTTAATACAATGACAAAAAGCACACCAAGCGCATATCACCTCAGGTGTAGAGAACAAACAGCATCAGGTACAGAAATAGCAAGGACAAGAAATAAAATTATATGCAAGAGGCCAATACGGAGCTCAATGTGAGCTCTTCCGTCCTTACTTCATAGGCTTGCATTTGTACCTTACTGATCCTCAGGATATCCCAAAGTGCTTCAAAGCCCATAAGGTACCTCTAAAGTAGTCACTCCTGTAATGGGGGAAACATAGCTATCTATTCACACAACTGATCAAACAACTGAGAGGCAACAATTAGTTTTTTTTAACAGCGATGAAGGAGGGATTAGTGGTCAGGACTTGTGGGAGAACTAAATAGAGCCATGGCAGCTCTTACAGTCACCTGAATGAACCTTGGCTTTAACCTTTCATCTTAAAAGATAACATCTCTATCCCTCAGAATTTCACTGGACGTGTCCAGTTGGTGTGGTCAAATCTCTGGTGTGGAAATTTAACCTTCAACCTTTCAGCTACTTTGTATTGACTGCAAAGAACTTTGGGGCTACCTGAAGCCAAGGTGCCTGTAGAAATGTAAATTCTCCCTGAAACCTGGAGCCTCTCTCAGCTCCACATGTGATAACCATACCAAGAAAGGCAGCTTCAATATTCTTCATTAGCAGCCTCACATCTATGTATTCAATTCACTGCAGCAAAGACACGGGAGAGGGAAAATAATCAAGTTATGCTTTAATAAGATTTAATAAAATATACACATTAGGAATGGGTAGATCAAACACAGCATGACTGATGCTAGAATGATTGAAAAACACAAATAGGAATGAAAAAAATCAAAAATACTAATTCAATTCTGGGAGAAATTGGAGAATTAAGAATCTGAGACTTGGCTTAAGACATCAAGTTAGCATTGATTTCCCCCAGTGATCAGCAACAACCGATCTAGACTTGATTAGGGAGGCTACAACTGAAGTAAACAGGTTGCATACAATTCCAATACACGAAGACAGAGAGAGAACAACAGAGAAGAAAAGGGTTGGGGGTAGGAGGAGAGGGGGAAGGTGGATACAGTCAGGGAAGAGAGGGAGAGGAAGGATAAGTGGGAGAAGGAAGGGGAGGGAGAGGCAAGGAGTGGATGGAGCAGGATTGGGAAAAAAGAAGCAGGGGGGAAGAGAAGGGTGAGGGAGGAGAAGAGGGAGTGGGAGTGTGGAGGAAGACAGAAATAGGGAAGAGGGAGAGGGAGAATAGCAGAATGGGGAGGGAAGGGGAAGGGAAGAGGGAGGGAGGGGGAGAGGAGGAAGAGGGATGATAAGGGAAAGGAAGAGGGAGGTCAGGGAAAAAAAAGTGGAAGGCAAGGAATAGGAGAGACGGCAAGGAAGGGGAGGGAAGAGGGAGACCAGAGAGGAAAAAAAAAGGCAGAGAGAAATATAGGAATATAGGGCAGATTGTGAGGGCAAAGGAAAACAAAAGAAGGGGACACAAAATGGAGTCAGCGTAGGAAAGGGAATGAGAGGAGGTTGAAGAGGAGATGTAGATAAGGAGGGGAGGAGGAAGTAGGAACACAGTAAATAAAGAACACCCAATTTACTAAAGCAAACAGTGAGTTACAGTCACACATCATTGTAACACAATATAATCCACATATTTTATAAATAAAGCTTTAATTATTTTTCTTTAAATTCTAATTGTGAGGTACGAACCATGCATCACACACAATGTATCGTGGGGATTTTATTACAAATACTGAAACTCTGATAACTGTCAGACACGAGATGGAAGGGTTCTAACAATGAACTGACCATACATAGCACTGGGAAGGGCCCAGTGAACACCACATTGTTGTTACCCCAATTGTCTTGATGTTCTTTTGTACCAAGTTCCTAATGAAGGATAAGTTATGTTTTCTCCTTGCACCTCACACTCCAGCAAACCCTTACCCAATATAGTGGGCTGAGAACTTACTCTTTAAGCATCCTTCTTGTGGAAAGAACTCCCCTGTGTAATTGAAATTTCTGCAGATTTTTAACATAAGACCTAACTCATTTACCATAAATAATATTTACAGTACCACAAACAACTTGCTTTGAATTAAAGAAAAGCTTATTTTAAAAACCTGTGAGAAAATACTCAGATTTCTTCAAAATGAATATTGAAAAACTGAGTTTTTGAAACAGGCATTGCCCAATCAAATCAATTTTAAAAGTTTCTAACATTGTATATCTACATAAACAAAATTGCTGCCTATTCTACCAGAGTCACTTTCATTAATGGACATTTTTCAAATCACAGAAAGCCAATGATTAAGGAGAAGCCACATTATTAAAAATAATTAACAAGTATTAAGATGCCTTGGAAACACCAGTTGCTTTATGTCCAGACAGTATAAATCCCTATTTATTTATTTCCATGACTGGACCATTTTTCCATCTTGAAAAAGTCAAATTCTTTGTTTTAAATATCTCAGTATTTTAAGAATTACAATCCAGTTCTTTCTAAATCTTATCTACGATCAACAAAAGGGCCTCACTCTTTCACTCCCAGGGACACACTATTTACAGAACTGAATCAGCAAAATTTTGTTCTATTGCACATCTTTCCAAAATTTTCACTTCTGATGTTTTCTGTGAATGTTAGAAAATCTGGAATCCTTACTGCACGGTCTTTGGCCTTGGGAGCATAGGTGCCTGTTCTGTCATTCACTGCTACTGATCTGTGACCCAAATCTATGTAAGGTCCTTGCCTCTAACCCTTAGTGTCTTTGGTTATTTCTCACTCTCACTGAGAAATGACAATTGACCCAGGATCAACTACCATTTGTTGAAAAGTTGCAAACTCCTACCACCTACTGTGTGAACAGGTTCTTCCTAATTTCGCTTTTGGATGGTCTGGCTTGAACATTTACACTATATCCCCTAAACCGAGACTCCCTATTCAGCAGAAATACTTACACTGTATCTAATGTTAAAACACTTAAAACATCAAATCAAATCATCCGTTAACCTTCTCAATCCCGGGGCATACAACCCTGATTTGTGTAATCTCTCGGCTCAGTGGTTAGCACTGCTGCCTCACAGCACCAAGGACCCAGGCTTGATTCCAGCCTCGGGCGACTGTCTGTGTGCAGTTTGCATTCTCCCCCCATCTGTGAAGGTTTCTTCCAGGTGCTCCAGTTTACTCCCACAGTCCAAAAATCTGCAGGTTAGGTGGACTGGCCATGCTGAATTGCTAATGTGTCCAGGGATGTACAAACTAGGTGTACTAGATGTGGGAAGTGCAGGGCTACAGGTTAGGATGGGTCTGGGTGGAATGCTCTTCAGAGGGTCGGTGTGTACTTAACGGGCTAAATGGCCTGCTTCCATGCTGTAGGGATTCTGTGATTCTTTCTCCAAAGCCAATATGTCCTACCTAATATGTACGTTGCCCAGAACTGTTCATAGCGATTCCAGGCAGCTGACACATGACGCATACTCCCTTGTTTTCCATGGATTTAACCTGATGTATGGTTAGGATCAGGATGGGTCATTCAACCTCAGTGTCTGTTCCACTGGCTGTACCTGAACTTCATATCCCTCGATATTCTTACCCCAATCAGATTAGAACAAGATCAAATAGTAAATGGAAGAACACATTCCAACATATTGTTTTTATTTTGCAAGAAGCTGTTGATTGCCCAAGGAAGAGCCACTGCTTAGAACCGGTTGATTAACACATAAGTGCTTGCTAGATATAGTTCTTTACTGTTAGTAGCCATCAGAAACAAAATAAATTTTCCGAAGCATTGAGAGAGATTTTAAATAGTCCTTGCCTGCAACTAGCCTTTCAATTTTAATTTCCACTGATTGCATGCTAACCCCGTTAAGTTACTCACCGACTCATTCATGAACAGACTCTCAATATCACATTCTCTCCACCACCCAACATGGTGAACAAAAAAGCACCAACTGCTAAATTTACCAACATGCCAGCAAAGCTGCCCATTGGAAAATGATATGGCTGAGTGCCATTATCATCCCAAGATAATGGCCATGCAACTCATCGTGCTAATTCCAACCCAAAATGCTAAACAAATAGTCACAGCAGAACTCTGTTTCTATAACGCCCAGGAATGACTCAGCAGTTCAGGTAGATGGGCATGGCACATAAACCATCCTGTACCTAGGACACTGTATGGGCTGTAGGACACCGAGCATTAATCTCTCCTTCTCTGCTAGGTATTTGCTGCCTTTTTGTGAGGTACAGAACAGACCAGATTTACAGGAGTGATTCCACAATGAGAAGTTTTAGAGAGAACCAAATGCTAGTTACCAGACAGATAAATTTAAGTCTACCTGGGATATTAGTAGGCCAGTAACCTATTACAAGACTGTCATTCATGGTAATACCATGGTAGTAACCTGCTACAAAGGACAATGCTGTGGCTGTATTAGGCCACCAGACTTGCAGGGAACCAGTACAAGATGAAAAAAAGGGAGAAAAGGTGATTAGCTGAAGATTGGCTTTATTGCTATCTGAGAAGCTAATCTTCTTCAGCAGTTCTCTTCATTTGTTTTCCAAATTCTGCCTGCCACTCATCTGTACTAAAGTGCTTGCTAGAAATAGTTCTTTACTGTTAGCAGGTATGGTTTGGATAACAAATAACTAATAGCTTGTAGGATTGTGGAGGGCATGTTCTATATGTTCAATCTTTTAGAAAGAAGCCTCTCCAAATAAGGACAACAAACTATATTTTTTCTCTGCTTCTTGGACACTGGAAGACAACATTAATGTGGGAGGGTTGGGGTGGAACAGAAGTGTATGTGCGTGTGTTTTTATAGTGGTGCCTTGGCTAATGAACAAAAATGGATCTTAATGCAGTTGTAAGTCTCAAAAAACAGCAATCCTGGGTATCGTGCACACTTCATTCCTCATCTCAATATTCAACATAAAAGGGACTACGGGAGGTATTCCTGATGAAGGGCTTTTGCCCAAAACGTCGATTTTCCTGCTCCTCGGATGCTGCTGACCTGCTGTGCTTTTCCAGCACCACTCTGATCTAATCTCTGGTTTCCAGTATCTGCAGTCCTCACTTTTGCCTGGGATATGTAGGAGCCCTATTCTGCATCACCACAACGGATTGCCAACCTGAGACATTTTATTTCAAAGGGTCCTGCCCTGTATTCTTTTATGACAGATTCTTTTATGTACAATTACTGGAATAGTAATGAAATAGTTCAGCATTTCAACTTTGTTTTTTGAAAAAGCCACAGATGGGAAAATGTGGAATAGAAGTCAAATGGGTCTACACAGCATGGAAGCCTGGGACAAGAGCAGCACATCTGCCTCACCCTGGCATGCTCACACATCCCATGAGCTTTGTTCCAACAATGCGGTCTTCACATGTCCACCAGAAAGGCTTGAAAAGCAGTATGGCTGGAAATCTCATGGAGACACTATTTTCTCTCCTCCATGCTGGTGCAAGCAAGAGACAACAGTTATGTGTGTTTATATACAATGCCTTTAGATGTGATGAAACATTCCAAAATACTTCACAGGAATGTCAAATAAAAGTTGACAGAAGGGGGATATTGGGATGAAAGTAACCAAAAACTACATCAAAGTGGTAGGTGTGAAGGAGCAACTTTTTAAAAAAAAGGCAAAGATTTTGAGAGGGGCAAAGATGTTTAGTGAGGGGAACCCAGGGTTTAGGACCCAGGCAACTGAAAGTACAGCTTTGAGATGATGAAAAAAAAAAAGAGACCAAAACTGGAGAAGAGCATTCTTGAGAGGGTTATAGGCAGGAGGAGTTAGAGAGAATGGAAGGTGCAAAGCTAAAGGATATTTTTTGAAAGAGGCGCAAGAATTTTAAAACCAAGGTATTGTCAGACTAGAAACTAAAGTATATTTATCAATGAGAATAGGGGTCTTGCACAAACAAGACATATAGACCTAGGTTTTCATATGAATGATGGAAAAGGAAAATTGGTTAAGGTGAAAATCCGTCTTATATTACAACCATATCTAACCTCTCCACCAAAAATATATCATGACGTGCCACCTTTCTCCATACTTGAAATGAATCAGAACAGGAATAATCGTGCTCACTGCAAGTTTCAATGAGCATCACACCAAATAACTAAATCTGAAATGCAGGGAGTGTTCACACAAATGTGAAATATTGTTTTAAAGCTACTGGATTCCACAGTGTGCAAAAAAAAAGCTGCCATGTTTGTCTAAATAGTAAGTGTCCACTGCATTACCAACCTTACAAGGTTACCTCCATGACTCAAGGTTGGTTTAATTCTGGCAACATAGCAGCCTCAGCTGCATGGTCTTGGATTGCCACTGCTGCCATAGTTCAACTAAACCACCACCAGGTATCAATATTCAATATTATAAAGATTACTTCTTAAAAAAACTCTTGCATAGAAACAAGGATGAACAGCAAGGCACTGTGTACTAGCCAATTGCTCATCATTTAAGTGGCATAAACTTTTATTGCTTAATATTGGAATCAATGATGCCTGAGAACACAAAAAAAAACTTATTAGAAATCCAGGCAAGAATCTCCTCAGGGCAAAGGGAATGGATCAAATTACACAATTCAGGTGCTCTTCCAAATTAATCCCTTATTAAAACAGGAGTTTAATGCAGAAATTCCACCCTAGGAGACGCAAAACCAGAGGTTATTAATATAAAAGAGACACAAAAAAAAATCAATAGGGAATTCAGAAGAAAAACCTTGACCCAGAGACTATTGAGAATGTGGACCTAGAGTTTGGGAAGAGGTTGAGGCTAATAACACTGATGCATTTCAACCTTAGTTTATCATGTGAGGGAGAAATATATAGAGGTTGCTGACAGAATTAAATGAGAAAGGATCTGTGGTATCTAGTGTGGAGGATAAATATCAGCATGACCAACTGGGCCCAATATCATCACATTCTGATGTGATTCCACACTGGTTAAAAACTCTATTTCCATTCTCTTCTAGCAAAGCTGCAGTTATTGTTCTTATCAGCCCTATTGGATTATGGTGCAAAGTTCCATCACCCACTAAACCAAAATCAGAAAAGACTGGAAAAAAACAGAACCTAAAGAATGAGAGAAACAGGGCACAGGCGGCCATTTGGTCTGTTAATGTCTGCATTGGCTCTTGGAAAAAGCTTTCACTTGTGCCACATTTTTATTTTTCCAGTCTGCCACCTTCTCGGTTCTTCACCTCAAGCTGCTGTGCAACTCTTTTAGGAAAGTAAAAAGAGGTTCACGTTGGAGGTCAGACCCTTTGTTGGAATAATTCCGAAAGAAGGAAGACACCTCCCTGCAACACCTTCACCTTCCCAAAAGGCCGAGTTTGACTAAATCAGCAAAAACCGCTCACAAAAAAATTGGGGTATTCAGTCACAGGTTAGAATGAGTAGGGCTCTTGTGGCACAGTGGTAGTGACCTTCCCTCTGAGCCAGGAGGCCTGGGTTCAAGTCCCATCATGGGAAATAACATCTCTGTACAGGCTGATTAAAATGTTTTCTTTTAACGCATCTCAAGTAGCCCAAGAAACTAAACTCTTGATTGAACCATATGAGCATTACCAGCCATTCCAATTCTTTACTCTTGATCTTGTTACAATAATGCTAACTTGCTCATCTCTGATCTGACCTACTCTTGGACAGCAAGCTAAAACCCAGTTCACTTTTCATTCAGCCTTTATTAATGACGCATTCGGCGTCCTGCTAGCTGGCATTTTTAAAGGATTCTTTCTTGGGGTGCAAATGTTGCTAAGCCTGCAACATTTCTCAAAATTTCCCCAGAGGGCAGTTAAAAGTCAATGTTGCTGTGAGTCTGGAGTCACACGTGGGCCAGACCATGTAAGGATGGCAGTCACCTTCCCTGAAGGACAATGGTGAACAAGATTTTTTTTTCCCTGACAACCAGCAATGGTTTCATGGTCATCATTAGGTTCTCAACTCCAGATTTTTAAAATAGAATTCAAATTCCACCATACACCACAGTGAGATTGGAACCCAGGCCCTTGAACAGATTTCTGGATGAATACTTCAGCAATAATACCACTAGGCCTTTACCTCCTATCATGGAAATTCAAAGACAAAAAGAATTTTTAAAGTACACTAAACAGGAGGGTCAGTGAGAAACAGACAAAAGGATAGTGGGAGCAAATCTAATAGTAACTTATAAAGTGCAATTGTATGTGCACTCGAATTGGAAAAAAGCATAGATTGAGGGCAATGGGGAAACTAACTGGGCACTCTTTCAAATGGGCATGGTTGCCTAAGTGGCCTCTCCATAAACTGCTTCATTCTGTGAATTGTACAAAAAGAGTGGGAGACATGCAAGTATGTCGGCTTTTACTATGGTTATCTCGATAGCACACTTAGTCAAATAAATTACACTGAAAAAACCACGGCATATACGGAGAACAGCCAGGCTTGAATTGAACGCTGCCGAGTCCTCGCCTCATCATCAGTGTTGGCTACTGAGTCAAAAAGGACAAGTGAAAGTGGGGTGGGACCAGCCATGTAAATTTACTTGAGCTATGAAGGAAGACGGCAGAAATCTCTGCTTTCCAGCCTTGGAAGACAGTGACCGAGGAAATCTTACTCAAGACATCAGTGAACAACACAGACTGCAATCTGAGTAATCAGCGTGTGGAATGGAATCTGGGAAGAGCAATGAAAGCTGAGTCACATAATCACACTTGAATAATTTAACAGACGAAAGCCCTGGTTTGAGGATAGGAGTGGATAAGGGGAAGAGAGGGAGACAGAGTGGAAGGGAGGGAGAGACAGACAAACAAGGGGATTGGAAAATCTAAGTAAGGTGGCGTTTAAAATGAAATGTTTGGTTGATTGAGCATAAAGAGCAACTTCCTACCAGGAAGGTCTGAAAACAGAGAATATAATTTGAAGGTAAACTAGCAAAAGAATCAGTGAGGAAATTCTTTTGTTTATACATCGGGATGTTGTGATCTGGAATATGTTGGCTTAAAAGGCATAAAAAGCTAATTCAACAGTAAATTTCAAAATAGGAATGAATAAATAGGAAATTTATGAAAAAAGAAATTTATGCTGCATTCAGGGGGAAGAACAGGGGGCATGAGACTAACTGAATATCTCTTTCAAAGAGCCAGCACATACACAATAGGCCAAATAGCCTCTTTCTGTGCTGTTTTATTCTATTTGCAAGGGCTTTTTTTTAAAAAACAGAAAGTGGAGGTGCAACAAGTATAGAGCAAGTCTCCATTGTGAATGCAAGCCTTTAATCTCAGTTACACACACGCAAAAAAATTGTTTCTTTTCCTCTCATCATTAAATAAGGCACTGTTCTTTTCAAATTGCGCTTGCAGCTTTCATTTCAGTCCTAAGCCAGGGCAATATTTAATATATATTTATATATATATGTGTATATATAAAAAAAACAAAACAGGAAAAAGAAAACAATACCATCCATAGCACCATATAAAAACTCTATTCACAGTTAAGGGAAGCTCCCTGTATTTTCTTTACAACAAGCTATATGCTCACGTGCTTAAAAAAATAAAATTAAAAATCAAACAAGTTCTTTCCTCTGCGATTTCAAAGGCTTGCTTCAAGATTATAAAAAGCAGCTTTGACAATTAATGCTTTCTGCAGTCAACAATCTTTTGTTGACTGCTGTTGTATAAAGACACAATAATTTACAGTAGGTCATTCAGGAAGCATGTCATTTTGCATCAGTCCGCTTGCGTTTGTTGGGTACAGGGTCTCTCTTCTCATTTAACTTGCGTTTCTTTTTGTGCGTAGCTTCCAAGGTGACTTCACCCTTCCGTTTACGTCTCGCTGGGGTGGCCACCTTGTTTCTCTTTTTGGCATCAGTCTTAATGTTCCTCTTGGCCCTGACTGAAGATCCTGTCGCTTTTTTGTTGGGTTTCATCTGACGCTCTTTGCTGTTGTTTCTTTTCGTCTTTCTGCCTTTAGCCCCATCTCTACTCTGGGATGCGCCCTTGCCCCTCGGAACGTTTTTCAGATTAGCACCAGACAGCCTCTTCTCGGTGCTTTTTGGGGACATAATATTGGTCTTTCCACTGGCAGTAGCCCTTTTGGGAGCTGCAGCCTTTACAGAGCTGACCTCCGCTCTGGACTTGCGACTTGCAGGCAACTGCTTGGGCACGGATTTGGGCAGAGGGACAGGAGGACCTACCTCGGACTTGCTGCTCTTGACTCGCCCCACACGGAGCTCCTCGACGCGAGTGTCCTTGAGTGCCTTCCTCTTCCCTTTGCTCTCCTCAGGCTTCCGAGAGGCAACGGGGAGAGGGGCTCCGTGAGACTCCAGTTGGGCCTGCGAGGTCAGCTTGGGTGAGACCATGGGGTTCATACAGACGCTCTTGTGCTTAGCTAAGACCTTCCTCCCACCGTGCTCCTTCCCCTGCTGCAATTTGTGGAGCTTGCCTCTCATGTTGGAGTATTTCCGCAAGATCCATGCACTGACTGGCTTCTTCAACCCCAAATGCTTGGAGGGCTGGGCTGCCGCGTTGTTGGCAGAAAATACAACCTCCTCGACAGGATCACTTTCCACTTTGGCCAGAAAGAGGTCCCTGGGAGTCAGGCCTTCTCCTGTATCTAAGGAAAAGCTCCACTGCTGCTGCCCTGCTCCATCTGCCCCTGTCGCAGCTCTTCTATGCACATTGTCTAGCAGTGCTCGAGTCTTCCAATTGTTCCGAGCAGGAGACGCCATGGCAAACTTTTTCAGGTGTTTCTTTAGCCGCTCGGCTTGGGGACTGGGGAACAGACCGATCATGGAGTTCTTCTGAAGGAAGGTTTTGGCTTTCATGGTCTCCACTGGATTCCGGGCACTGATATTTTTAACGATGATCAGAGACCTGGTCTCAGTTGTCTCCATGAACCATTTACAGATGCTGGCGAGGTTGAAGTTGGTCATGAAGAGTTTCTGTACAGGGGATATCTTATGGTCATACAGTCCCCTTGCTTTGCGAGCCCTCTTCTTGCTTTTCCAGATCTCCTTGAGCCGGTCAGACTTGCATTTTGCTTTCTGCATCACCGGCACTTCCTTCTCCATCTGAATCCAAGCCTTGTGAATGTTCTCATATGTGGCATTCAAAGTGGTGATCAGCTCCTGGTTCTCGTCCTCTGAGCACCAGTCCAAAAACTTTGGCCGACTCGGTTCAGGAGCATCAGTGTCGCTCAGACCTAACAGCTCAGCTTCTTCATTCTCCTGGCGAAATTCAGTAGGTTGATTCATATTTAAGCATTTGCTGTCCTCTTGTAGCGCAATTGCTTCTGGTTCTGCGTTGGACACACTTGAACATCTCAAAGTACGAGACCCAGCAAGAACCTTATCGCCTGGTGGTGCTTTGGGGGTTGTTCCTTTAGCAGTTTGCAGTGATCCCACATTCGTCAATCTTTTCATCATGCCTCCTCTTGCCCATTTTGAGTTCTCTTTACAGGTATCTGCCTTCCCTGAACTTGACTGCTGTTGGATAGCAGGAGACATTTCATCCACCGAACCATCAGAGGATTCCGAATCTTGATCATTTCTGACGTGAGCAGAAAAGGAAACTTTCCGTTCTTCCGATGATCGGGAATCTACACAGACCTCGAGAACCTGACCTTGTCCATAGTGTGCTCCTTCATTGCTAAGATTGTCGTCTACCAATTCTTCATCTTGAAAGTTTTCAAAATCTTTCAAAAGGAGGTTTTTGGAGAGCTGCTTGACAGTCGCCTTTTTTGTTTTGTCAATGTCTTGCTCAGATGTGGTAGTCGGAGACTCGCATACTCTGCTCTCAGGGTCAACAATGCTTTGCAGAAGGATTTTGTTGAAGCATTCTGTAGGAAATTGAACAGATGTTACTTTGTTGATGCACACCTCCCTTTTGTATCCTCTCTCGCCTTGACTTCTCAGGAGCTTTACATTAAGACAGGGTACCAATAAGCCATCACCACAAACTGGTGGCTGCTCTTTCATGCCACTGGGACAGGTCACAGCTTGTTGCCTAGGCTGCTGACTTCGTAAACATCTATCTGAAGTAGTTAGCTCCAATTTTCTGCGATGCTTTTTCTTCTCTGGTGCAGCCAGGCCTTGTGCCTTCTTGTGGTGGCTTGTCTGCTTTTCAGACTCAGGAGTTCCTTCAGTGCTATTGCTTCCTTCCCTCTTTTGGTCAATCACATTTTCATTTGGGTCTTCCAATTTTGTTTTCTCCAAAGCTGGTCCATTCACTGTTATATTGCACCCCAGATTATCAGTTCCCTGATGAGGTCCTTCCATAAGCTCCAGTACAGACCCTCCTGAATCAATGTGACTGTTCGCATCCTTACACCTGGACAATATTGGCGGACACGAAACCATATAAGAAGGGACAGAACATGCAACTGCTTCATCTTGAACACCAAGTGCCTGTTCTGATATGCTGGGCTCTTCGATCTCAGTTAATGATTTTTCTACCCGTATCGTATTCACATCTCCAAGAGATTCAACTACCTCTCCAGTACGCTGATCTCCGGATAGTGGACAGCTGAGACTATCGCTCGTTGTGGTCTTGTTAATATTTAATATTTCACTGTTGTTGAAGTGCTGAGTGCTGCATTGCTCCTGAGTAGGAATGATCTTAACCCCAATATCACAAAATGAACTGGTGCTCATCTTTTCTAAAGATGTCACTGAAGGGTTTTGGTTCTGATCGACTGGAACAGGTTGCAAATTGCTTGGAGAGCCTGCTGTTGAAGATATGTCCTCAGGAGCATCGCTTTCTTTTACTAACTGTTCCAGTTCAGAAGGGCTCCCACCAGCCTTCCTACACTCTGTTAGCAGCTTTGATAGCTCAGTGCTCTCACAAGCACCAAGTTCAGCTGACAAGCTGTCACAGAGAGCTTGGTAATCAGCATGCGTTGTGATGCAGTTGTTCATTTGTGAGGTCAAGACTGGTATGTTCTCGACTTCCAGAGAATGGCTTTTGGAATCAGAGACAAGGGTCTGATCCCTGGGTCGTTCAGGATCCCCAGGTCTCTCAGGATCACCTCGTGGGCTGTTTTCAGTCCGGAAAAGTGCCTCAGTCTCCTGTGATCGACAGGTCTGACTCGGCTCAACCACCAGCTCCCCTTTGCTCTCTGAATAACCAAAGTCTTGACGATCTTCCTGTGAGACTTTCAGCTGCACCTTTGGGTCCTCATTAGTATCAGCTCCAGCCTCCACAGAAACACAGATGGGCACGCTGACAGGCAAGACAATTGCTTGCTTCGGGGTCACCGGAGCAGGTGGTATGGGAATCAACGAGGGACAATTTCCATTTCTCGCCTCCATTGCTGGGCTTCTGGCCAAAGTGCGGACAGTCTTTAGCTCCCAGTATTCTTCGTTGCAGAGATGTCCACGTGTGCTTTTCCGTGCAGTCTTTCGACTGGAAGATAAGGACCTCTGAGCATCAAAACGGCATTCCGTGATAGGCTTGCTGATGTAAACAATATCACACTGGTTGTCGTGCTCATTCACGTACTGGCACATAGGCATGGAAGAACGAGCCCGCAGTACAGACACCCTGGTGCTCTTTCTGGCTGTCTTTGTGGGAGGAGCCTGTGGTTTCAATCTCAAGCGGCCACTGGCAGCACGCGACTTTGAGGGAAACCAACAATCTTTGGTGCTCGACTCCGTTGTGAGCACATGGTTACTTTTGATCATTCTTTTGGCCGCACTGGTATGTTCTCGAGATCCACCTTGAACTGACGTGTGTTTAATTGCTTTGTGATCAGAGGCAGCTCTGGAACTGCCCCGTGAACTACTCTGATTTTTGGTCAAATTCTTACTCAAGTTCAAAAGCTCGTCAGGAAGAACTTGAGGAGTTTCAACCTGAGCTCTGGCAGCTACCGCACCCTCTGTTTTGTTCTCATGACTGTTAGAACATATTTCTTCTATTCGGGCAACAGCACTGATGTGTGCACATTCGCTAGAGGACTGATCTAGTTGTGTGATACTGATCCCCTTTTGATTCACAGTTTCTTTGTGTAGACCCTCCATGCTCCCAGTTTTATTAAAGTCAGTAGTACATACACGTATAGAGGAGAACCCTGCGTCTTCAGTGCAGTTTTTTATATAATTCCCACTGCTACAACAGCCTCTGGGTGTCAGCTTTTCAACAGAAGGAACTCTGTTTGCTTCAATTCCCAGCAGGAGTAGCTCCTCATGAGCTGGCTGGTTTTCCTCCTTGATGCTTTCACTGTTCGATTTGTTTGACGTCTGAGTCTCTTGAGTTGAGGAAGGGCACGATTTTAAGGTGCTCGGGGTTCGGTCCTCGGGGTTTTTAGGCTGTAGAAGGACGGGGGCTGGGCTGGGTGTGGCCATGTCTTCACGTGTTGACAATTCCCGGGGCTGCTCCTCTGGACTTGCTTCACTGTGCATGTAGCTTAATACATTCATAAACTGTTTCTGATGATGTCTACACAGCTTAGCCATAAACTGGTCAAGGGAACTCCGGGATGCTGTGTTGTGTTGTGCCTCCTGTCTTGGTATCTTGTTGCTAAAACAAAAAAAACAAAAGACGACATTTACACTTCATAAATGAACACAATCCCAGACAACAACTGTGTGGCTATCTAAACATTTCATCTCACTGGTACCACTGACTGTGATCCCTATATCTCAATATATTCTACATTTTGTTTTAAAATTCTGTTATTAACATCTTAATTCTTTAAAAACACGTACCCCATAAACTCCCTTTCTAAAATGAAATGAAATTCAGCTTCAATACATCCATTCAAGGGGATCTTGGGTTTGTGAATAAAAACAAATTGCTAACAAGGTTGAAAATATGGTATAAAACACAGGAAAGTGCTGGAGAAACTCAGCAGGTCTGGCAACACCTGTGGAGAGTACTTTTTTTTAATTTTGGGTACAGGAATGCTTTCTAATTATCACTATCCTCTGAAGTAATGATCGAGCCAGTGGTTGAAGCTAACATACAAATCAGCCATGACCTTACTGAATGGCTGAATACTTCCAACAAGACACCACATAACATCCTCCCCATTAAAATACAACAGCATTGCACTGGAGTGTCACGTTGGATTAAGTGCTTAAATCTCTAGACTGAGCTGTGAACTCAGAACATTCAGACTTAGACAACATCCTCTCCAACAGATCATAAAAGATCAGGGGTGAAATCTTCAAATGCGCCAATTTTCACCCAGTCCCACAGTGGAAGGGCAGATAGTTTTAGAAATGCATATATACCTAATTATGCTACTGAGAACCTAGCAACTACAAGAAGATTATTGCTAAAAGCAGGTACAACTACTCCGATTGAGAAGTAGAATCACTCGTTCTGTGATACAAGGAGCATCACTCAATTGAAAAATTGAGATCTAAATTGCAAAAATCAGTGATTAATATGAACATAACTAGAACCTTTCAAATAATAAAATGCTTCACAGAAATGTTATCATGCAAGATTTGACACGGAGCTTCATAAAGGCAATATTTAGAATTCTGGTCCTTCTCATGCTTAAATGGAGGGAATTTCTGCTTATCCAATACGGGATATCGGATAAGCAGCCACATAAGGGCGGCACGGTGGCTCAGTGGTTAGCACTGCTGCCTCACAGCACCAGGATCCCAGGTTCAATTCCAGCCTTGGGTGACTGTCTGTGTGGAGTTTGCACATTTGCCCATGTCTGCATGGGTTTCCTCCAGGTACTCCAGTTTCCTCCCACAGTCCAAAGATGTGCAGTGGAGGTGAATTGCCCATAGTGTTAGGTGCATTAGTGAGAGGGAAATGGGTCTGGGTGGGTTACTCTTCGGAGGGTCGGTGGGGGCTGGTTGGGTCGAGGCGCCTGTAAGGAATCTAATGTAATCATAACCTAGCAACAGAGAGAGGCAGTGGTGAAGTAGAGCTCGCTGTTACCCATGAAAGGGAAAAATAAAGTTGTGATTCATGCAGCAGAGGGACAGCATGTGGCTGAAAAGTGAGAGACAATCAAGGATCAACTCTTGTGGGCTTGAAGGGAAGCCACTGTGCATGATGTTCTGACTACAATTAGATATTAAACAACAGAATTGGGCAAACGCAGTCCCATTCGTGGTGGTGGTGGTGGTGGAGGAGGAGGCTGAGTCTGGCCTTTCAGCCTCATACGGTGTTATCTGTGAATTTGACTAGTCATTTTGGTGCTTTGGCATGGATGGAAACCTGACTGGAGGAGTTTAAACATGGATTTCTGGAAAAGACAGGCACAGATTTGAGAGGGGACAGTCTGTTGGAAGTCTTTGGAAAGGAAAAGAGAAGTTGATATTGAACAGCAGTTTGTAAGGTCAATGAGGACTGATATTTTTTGAGAGGGCTAATAATGGCAGATTTGAAGGAGCAGAGTATAG
The DNA here is from genome assembly GCF_047496795.1 of Chiloscyllium punctatum. Lineage (NCBI taxonomy): Eukaryota > Metazoa > Chordata > Chondrichthyes > Orectolobiformes > Hemiscylliidae > Chiloscyllium > Chiloscyllium punctatum. The sequence goes on along the minus strand of NC_092776.1, from coordinate 12,705,290 downwards.
CAGTTGAGAAGAGGGAACTGTGAACAATATTAACCAATGAGGGCATCAGAAAGAGGAGTCGAGATATAGCATTACAGGGAATGGGAGAATAATAAGAGAAAGATACAACTTTCAGGGCAGCTTGGAAGGACAGTTTCAACTGAATGGTGGGAAATAATCGGGACAGCTTATTAGAAGGTCACAACCTTCGTGATATTAAAATCAGTGAACTCTTTGCACTTGGTACTAGAAGTGAGGGTCAAATTGACAGGGAAGAGGGTTCGTTGCAGAGAAAAGACGACAACAGTTACTTTTGCATTCCATGATGTCCCAAGGAAAGTGAGAAGCTTTAGCACACAGTAGGATCCAAAGTTCACAAACTCTTTCAAAGCAAGATTTCAAACTGTTCGCTGTGAAGTTAATAATGGAGCTACTCCAGCAGACACCAGCCTCTACTGAAACAGCCTTTTCACATGGAGAAATATCCTAAGGTGCTTCACAGGAGGTTTATGAAATAAAATTTACACCAAGCTACACAAATGTTAAGGCATGTAAATATTGTAAATACAGAAATGAGAAGCAGCAAAATCATGGATGGCTGTGGGATGTGACAAAGTCAGAGTTATACAGCATGGAAATAGACCCTTCGGTCCAAAGTGTCCACACCGACCATGTCCTCAAATTAAACCTCTCTCACCTGCCTGCGTTTGGCACATAACCCTCCAAATCTTTCGTGTTCATGTACTTACCCAAATGTGTTTTAAATGTTTTAACTGTACTTGCATGCACCACCTCTTCTAGCAGTTCATTTCACACACGGAGGATTGTGTAAAAAAAGTTGCCCCTCAAGTCTTTTTAAAAACTTTCTCCTCTCACCTTAAAAATATGCCACCTATTTTTTGAACTCCCCCTCCCTGGAAAAAAAGACCCTTGCTATTTACTTTATTTATGCCTTTCACGATTTGAAAAATCTCTATAAGGACATCCCCTCAACCTATGCTCCAGTGAGAAAGTGTCAGTCTATCCAATCTAGTAAATTTTGTAACTCAAACTCTCCATTATTGGTAACATCCTGGGAAATCTTTATTGAACTCTCTCCAGTTTAATAATATCCTTCTTATAGCAGGGTGGCTAGGACTGTACGCAGTACTCCAGAAGAGATTGTGAAAATCTCAACATGACATCCCAACTCCTATACTCCAAGGTCTGAGCAATGAAGACACCCTCTTAACTACCTTGTCTACACGTTACACAAGTTTCAAAGAATTATGTCCCTGAACTCCTTGATCTCTCTGTTAGACAACACTACCCAGGGTCCGACTGTTAAAGAAATACTCTCCCTCAACTTCACTAACCGAACTTTTTAGTCATCTCACAGCTTAGTCTCTTTGCCATACACCTGCAAAATGCATTGGGAATGTTGTTACATTAAAGAGTCCTTGTATTATGAATACTTTGTCATTTTTAAAGTGAAGGAAGGAGCTAGGTGACATGAATTACATTCTATTCTAATATGCTTAAAGTGACTACAGTCATAGCAGTGGCAGGGACATATGACAAAAAAGAACTGCTTGTATTTACATAGCATCTTTAAAGTGGCACAATATCCCATGGTGCTGCATAGGAACATCTATCAAATGTCTGACACCATGCCATATAAAATACTAGAGAGGTTATTCCTGGCAAAAAAAAGTCATACACCACAGATAACAGCCACATTCGATGTAAGATAGGTGAGAAGACAGACATGTACTTCCATAACCAAAGCAGATTAGAGTCATTTATGTTTTTTTTAAAATAACTCCGTCTTCTTGCTCAATCTCCAAACTTAATCGTTTAACCACTGGTGATCAATTGCCTTAGTCCCAAGCTCTGGCACTCACTTCCAAACTTCTTCATCTCTCTTTCTTTCCCCAAGACTCTCCTTAAAAGCCTCTGACCAAATTTTCAGTCTCTTGCCTTAATGTTCAAAGTCATTTGCCCTCAAACAGAACCTCTCTCCAAAGATTCTGCCAGCTCGGAGTATTTCCAGTTTATGCTTTAAATTTACAGTGTCTGAAATATTGCGCTACTATTTCATGTGCTTAAGTGTCAAATATTGGTTGATAATGTTACTGTCAAGTACTTTGGGATCTTTTTAAAATACTATGTTAACGATGCTGTATAAATGGAAGATGCTACTTGATATACTAGTCAGAAGCTTAAAGAGACACTTTTGTAATTGATGGCAAACAAGCAGCAGCATTTGTCTAGATGCACATGGATAGTCAAAGAGATGGGGCTGCATACCTCTCAAGAAAAACCTTCTCAGTACACAAAGCACAGACTCCAGAATCACACTGATGAGTTTATTCGCAGGGAGGCAAGATGAGCCAAGAGTTTGCATCCTCAACAATAAATTGCCTGCTCTCTTCAGAACAAGATGCTCCTTGGAATCTTCTGTCCCCTCTTCAAATACCAATACACTCACAGAAACACCCAAGAAAGTCAACTGCGCAAGAAGGGAATAGTTGGCTAACTACATAAATAAGCACACCTCTACATGCAGAAACAGATGAGCAATAATCAGAAACAGAAGATACATAAAAGCTGATGAATGCTGTTCCAGCTTCCCCAGGAGTGCTGGAACCCTTTGCAAGTCACTTCTTGGATCTGTTTCTGTGGATATGATGCGTTGATATGTCACACCTACAAATCAACAACACAATCTTGAAATAATCTTGTCGCCTCTCTGCAAGTAAGTCATGCTTTGCCACAATCTTCCAGCTTTCTTTCACTTCTAACCATTCGGGGGAAAGAGTGGAGGGGAGAATGAGGAAGCAGCAAGGCTGCGGCGTCCTTATTCACTGTTCCATTTTAAATTCTTTACATCACTTCCTCCTCTAGCTCCCGACTTCTCTCTTCAATGCGGGGTTTTTTTCCCCCCTCTCTAAAACTGTCACTCTTCTCTACCAAGTATATCATGTGTCAACTCACCTAATTTTTATTCCTGACGGTCTCAAGACAATGGAATGCAGCAACAAGGGCTCAACTCCCAGCTGGAGCTCCAATGATCACGCTTTACGCCCAGTCAGTTCTCACAGGGTAGCTGGCTTTTAAAACCTGATCTCCGTGGGTTAAATCAAACAAAAGGCAGCCTGGGTGATAGGGGACCGGAGATGTGGGGGATGGGCCTTAAAGGGACATAGTTTCCTCTCTCCTTAAAGGGAAGGTTCAGTGCTTTGGTCAAAACCTCATCAGCTACCCCCTTGATTGCTCAGCCACTGCTGCCCGCCTTTAACAAAAAGACTGCGATCCTTTGAAAATTAAACCATCTCAGCGTAAATAATGCCAGCCTCCAAGGGATTCATTCAATTGCAAGCTGTCAATTTCTCCTCATCCAGCGTCAGCCCCAAGCAAGCTGACCCAGTTGCATTGCCTCAGTCTCAACCTTCAATCCTTCCAGGATTTTTGACCCACCCTATCCTACCTCAGCAGTCTCCTCCAATTGCCAGGCTCAGAGTCTTCATTCCTCTGCCTGGGTGGATCCATCACCACAAAATTGCAGCACTTGGCCTTTACAGAGCATCTTTAACATGGTCCCTAGGTGCTTCACAGGAGCATTAAAAACAATTTAACATTGAGCCACTGCAGGAGATATTAGGACCAGTGACCAAAAGACTGCTTAAAAAGTAGGTTTTAAGGAGTGATTTAAATGAAAACATGTAAAATAGACAGAATTCCAACACACAAGTAGCTGAAATTGAAACTGGATATTTCAGAGCAGGAAGGCTAAAATAATGACAGAAAGGAAGGAATTTCAAAGAATCTGGGACCCTATGACATCTCCAACTAGTGTGTTATCTAACTCCTCCACACCCAGCTCAGCATCAAGCTACAAGGGCCTTTGTAACATTAAAGATGCTTTGGCATTACTAAAAACGTGAAGAATTGGATGAATCATTTTGATTTCCAGCCCGATAAAATTAAACTTGACAATGTCAAGGCCAATGCAACAAAAAAGCCTTTCATTTCTATAGCATCTTTTATATAGCAAGACAGGCTTCACAAAGACTAGAAGACTAAGTGCAATAATGAAGTACAGAAAGAGAAATATTAGGTCAGGTGATCAAAACCTTCAGCAGCAGAAAGTTTTAAAGAAACTGGTGTAGAGAGGTAGAGAGAATTAAGGACTGGCTTCAGCACTTCACAGCGAGGAAAACTCGGCCAGAAATATTGATCATCCCATAATAACCCCTTCTGAAAGTAAGGACTGGCCCCGTATATGATGATCTTGGGGAATTGATAATGGGAAACAAGGAAGTGGCAGTGGCAGAGACTTTGAGAGCAAGTATTCTGTATCAGTCTTCACAGCCTATTTGAGGAATACATCAGGGTCCAACTCAGAGCTAAAGGGTCCCCTCTGCCCCACTAAGGGTAAGGAGTAGCCACTATGCCCGGGTCAGCATGAGAGCCCGATGTCTGTCGCTACCATTGTCGGTCTTCAAAAGTAGGAACTACAGAAAGCATTCCAAAAATAATAAAATATTGAGGGGCAAAACAGAGGAAGGGACTTCAAACGATCACTGGAGAAAAATTACTGGGAAAACTAATGGGACCAGAGCCTGACAAGGCCCCTGCACCTGATAGTATAAAGTCCTATTCAAAAAAGAGACAGACAGAAAGCAGTAGAGCAGGTTCATTAAAGAGAATCTAGGGCGAGTTAGCTTTTCAACCAGCACAGGAGTTCAGCGTTATGGGGGCAGGCAGAAAAGTGAAATTAAGGCTAAAACCAACTTGAAAGGTCAAATGGTCTACTCCTGTTCCTATTTCTAAATACAGCCAGCATTTGGCAAGGAAAGGACCGAGTTGTGCCACAAAGCATTACACGTAGCTAACAGCTTCAGTGTTTGGTAAAACCTTCAGAATGTCAATTCAGTCAAACTACTAGATGATATCTACAACCGCTGAGTTGGAACTCAGACGAAGGTTAGTTTGCTCCCTCAGTTTCACATGAAAGATCCCACAAGTGTTACTTCCCACTGCTTCATCACCTGCACATGTCCAGGCCAATATTTATCCCCCAACCAACATTAATAAAGATTCATCTGGTCATTATCCCCTTTCTGCTTGTTGCAATTTGCTGTGCACCAGTTAACTGTTCTGTTACTTGTAGATGTCCTGATGTCAGGAAATGTACACAAGCTGTACCTCTAATGTTTCCAGGAGGGAAACAAAGGCAAGGTACAACTATTTTTCAATGAGTAATAACTATAATAAAATCAGGTATTCTTCATTTAGTCACTAGAGCTCTACACCTCTTGGCTAATATATTACAATGTATGAAATACACTATACAAGTGGAAATTTGTTATGGGAGTTCTACCTAGTCTACGACATCAGGTGGAACGATGAGGTCTTATACCGGATTGTGAGGAACTGTGATGTTAAATTGCACATATTCAAAGCACAAAATTCTCTTTTCCAATTACCCTCAAGAAAGTAGTGGTGAGCTGCCTTCTTGAATGCCATGCTAATTCAGAGGGCAATTAAAACTCACACAAATTGCTGTAGGTCTGGACTCTGAGGTTATACTAAACAAGGGGAGCAGATTCCCTTCCTTAAAAAGATGTATTGTTGAACAAGATGAATTTTCATGAAAATGATGCGGTAATTTCACGGTCATCATTACTGGGTCTGGGTGGAAAGTTCTTCAGAGAGTTGGTGTGCACTCAATGAACCAAATGATCTCCTTCCACACTGTAGGGAACCTATGATTACTGTTACTAGGTTTATTCCAGATTTATCAAGTTGACTCAATTTAAATTGCTTACCTGTCATGGTGGAATTTCATCTCATGTCTTTGGACTATTAATCCAGGTCTCTGATTATTAACCTAATAACATAACCACTTTACCACTATGCAGTTCAGCAGCATCTCCCTGTAACCAATTTGCAGTATCTTTGACAACCAATCACGCTACTGAAACCCAATGATTGAAGGTCAGAAGTCCTGAGGATCTCAAAACTTGGAAGTGCTCTGGTGTTTTCACTCATTTTGGGAATGTCAACCTTTACAAGAGCACCACTGAGTGAGTACAATTCAACACCAGTTATAGAGTCATAGAGATGTACAGCATGGAAATAGACCCTTTAGTCCAACCCATCCGTGCCGACCAGATATCCAACCCAATCTAGTCCCACCTGCCAGCACCCAGCCCATATCCCTCCAAACCCATCCAAATGCCTTTTAAATGTTGCAATTGCACCAGCCTCCACCACTTCTTCTGGCAGCTCATTCCATACACGTACCAACCTCTGTGAAAAAAATTTGCCCCGTAGGCCTCTTTTATATCTTTCCCCTCTTACCCTAAACCTATGCCCTCTAGTTCTGGACTCCCCAACCCCAGGGAAAAGACTTTGCCTATTTATCCTATCCATGCCCCTAATAATTTTGTAAACTTCTCTAAGGTCACCCCTCAGCCTCCGATGCTCCAGGGAAAACAGCCCCAGCCTGTTCAGCCTCTCCAGATAGCTCAAATCCTCCAAACCGGGCAACATCCTTGTAAATCTTTTCTGAACCCTTTCAAGTTTCACAACATCTTTCCAATAGGAAGGAGACCAGAACTGCACACAATATTCCAACAGTGACCTAACCAATGTCCTGTACAGCCGCAACATGACCTCCCAACTCCCGTACTCAATACTCTGACCAATAAAGGAAGCATGATTTTATAACAAACCAATTACTTATGAAGATTAGATAAGAAAAAGGAATAAGCAGGTAGATCGGCTCTAAGTCTGCTCCGCTGTCCAGAAAATGGTTGATCAGTTTTGTTTTGAATGCCACATTCCATCTAACCTTGATCACTCTTGATTCCTCTGCTGAACAAGAATCTACCCTTGTCTCAAAAATATTCATGAACCCATCTTCACCACCTTCTGAAGAGGAGATACAAAGTTAGATAAGCCTCTGAAAAACAGTTGCATCTGTCCTGACAGGTTGCCCCTAATTTTAAAGTAGTATCCATTAGTTCACCCACAAAGGAAACATTCTTATTTTTATGTGCAGTTTCTCTTGGAATAAAGAGTAGCATCCCATCAGGCTTCTTGATCGAGTGCTGTAACTGCAGACTAAACTTTTTAAGACTCATGCCCCAGTACTCTGGAATTCTGCAGTCAGTCTCTTCTTTATAAATTCACTCTTGGGATGTGGGCATTACTCGCTGGGTCAGCATTTATTACTTGCCCCCTAGGTGTCTTGGAGAATGTGGTGGTCGTTGCCTTCTTGAACTGCTGCAGTTTGCATGCTGTATGTCGGCTCTTGGGGTGGGAATTGCAGGATTTTGATCCAGCGACAGTGGAGGAACGGTGATATATTTCCAAGTCAAGATGGTGAGTGTCTTGGAGGGTAATTTGAAGATGGTGCTGTTCCCATGTCTGCTGCCCTTGATTTCTACATGGAAGTGGACTTGGGTTTGTAAAGTGCTGCACACGATCTTGGGTGAATGCATCTTGTAGATAGTACGCACTGCTGCTACTGAGCATCAGTGTTCGAGGGAGTGGATGTGGTGCCAATCTAATGGGCTGCTAGGTCCTAGATGGTGGGGAGTATTCCATCACATGCCTGACTTGTCCCTTGGAGATGATGGACAGGCTTTGGGGAATCAGGACCTGAGTTACTTGCCACAATATATCTACCTCTTACCTCTTCTTGTGGCCAGTGTTTATGTGGAGAGTCCAGTTGAGTTTCTCATCAATGGTAACCTCAAGGATTTTGAAAGTGGGGATTCAGTGATGGTAACACCATTGAATGTTAAGAGGCAGTGGTTAGATTGTCTCTTATTTGTGTGGTGCAAATATTACTTGCCACTTGTCAGCCCAAGCCTGAATATGGTCCATATCTTATTGCATTTGAATATGGACTGCTTCAGTATCTGAGGAATCAAAATAGTGCTGAAAATTGTGTAATCATTTGTGAGCCACTTCTGACCTTAGTATGGAGGGAAAATCATTGATAAAGCAGCTAAAATGATTGGGCTTAGGATACTACCCTAAGGAACTCCTGCAGAGATGTTCTGGAGCTGAGATGACTGACCTCCCATGACAATAATCTTCCAATGTGGCAGATATGACTAACTGTTTAAGTAATACTCTGCTTTTCTTCTTGGCAAAGTGAATGACTTCACATCTACCCACATTATTCTCCATCTGCCAGATTTTGCCTACTCACTCTACCTACCTGCAACTTTGTCATCCTCTTTTACTTTTTTAACCTATCTGGCTGTTGTTTTAGATTAGAATACTTACAGTGTGGAAACAGGCCCTTCGGCCCAACAAGTCCACACCGACCCGCCGAAGCGCACCCACCCATACCCATTCCCCTACATTTACCCCTGCACCTAACACTACGGGCAATTTAGCGTGGCCAATTCACCTAACCTGCACATTTTTGGACTGTGGAAGGAAACCGGAGCACCCGGAGGAAACCCACGCAGACACAGGGAGAATGTGCAAACTCCACACCGACAGACAGTCGCCTGAGGCTGGAATTGAACCCGGGTCTCTGGCACTGTGAGGCAGCACTGCTAACCACTATGGCACCGTGCCGCCCTAAAAATTTATTTTTACAAATTGTCTACAAATTTAAGTCATGCTTTCACTCCCCTCATCAAAGTCATTGATAGAACATAGAAAAATACAGCGCAGTACAGGCCCTTTGGCCCTCGATGTTGCGCCGATCCAAGCCCACCTAACCTACACTAGCCTACTATCCTCCATATGCCTATCCAATGCCCGCTTAAATGCCCATAAAGAGGGAGAGTCCACCACTGCTACTGGCAGGGCATTCCATGAACTCACGACTTGCTGAGTAAAGAACCTACTCCTAACATCTGTCCTATACCTCCCACCCCTTAATTTATAGCTATGCTCCCTTGTAATAGCTGACTCCATACATGGAAAAAGGTTCTCACAGTCAACCCTATCTAAACCCCTAATCATCTTGTACACCTCTATCAAGTCACCCCTAAACCTTCTTTTCTCCAATGAAAACAGCCCCAAGTGCCTCAGCCTTTCCTCATACGATCCTCCTACCATACCAGGCAACATCCTGGTAAACCTCCTCTGCGCCCGTTCCAGTGCCTCCACATCCTTCCTATAGTATGGTGACCAAAACTGCACGCAATACTCCAGATGCGGCCGCACCAGAGTCTTATACAACTGCAACATGACCTCAGGATTCCGGAACTCAATTCCTCTACCAATAAAAGCCAGTACGCCATATGCCTTCTTCACCGCACTATTTACCTGGGTGGCAACTTTCAGAGATCTGTGTACATGGACACCAAGATCCCTCTGCTCATCCACACTAAGTATCCGACTATTAGCCCAGTACCCCATCTTTTTGTTACTCTTACCAAAGTGAATCGCCTCACACTTACCCACATTGAACTCCATTTGCCACCTTTCTGCCCAGCTCTGCAGCTCATCTATATCCCGCTGTAACCTGCCACATTCTTCCTCACTGTCAACTACTCCTCCGACTTTTGTATCATCCGCAAACTTGCTCATCCAACCTTCTAACCGCTCCTCCAGGTCATTTATAAAAATGACAAACAGCAATGGTCCCAAAACAGATCCTTGTGGAACACCGCTAGTAACGGCACTCCAAGATGAACCTTTACCATCAACTACTACCCTCTGTCTTCTTCCAGCCAGCCAATTCCTAATCCAAACCTCCAACTCACCCTCAATGCCATACCTCTGTATTTTTTGCAGTAGCCTACCATGGGGAACCTTATCAAACTCCTTACTAAAATCTATATACACCACATCTACCGCTTTCCCCTCATCCACCTCCTTAGTCACCTTCGCGAAGAATTCAATAAGGTTTGTGAGGCACGACCTGCCCTTCACAAAACCATGCTGACTATCCTTGATCACATTATTCCTATCCAGATGTTCATAAATCCTATCCCTTACAACTCCCTCTAAGACTTTGCCCACAACAGAAGTAAGAATCACTGGCCTATAGTTACTAGGGTTATCCCTACTCTCCTTCTTGAACAAGGGAACCACATTTGCTAGCCTCCAGTCTTCTGGCACTATTCCTGTAGACAACGAGGACATAAAAATCAAGGCCAATGGCTCTGCAATCTCTTCCCTTGCTTCCCAGAGAAGCCTAGGATAAATGCCATCAGGCCCAGGGGACTTATCTATTTTCACCCTTTCCAGAATTTCCAACACCTCTTCCCTACAGTTGTTAAAGTTGTTAAACGTTGAGGCCCCAGCACAGACCTCATTGCAGTAAGTAAAAGAAGCTTTACTTTGTATGTAAACCCTGCTGCGCCTGCTCTTGGAGCATTTCATAGGGACAGTGCAGGGACAGCTTTCTTCTTTTGCAAACATCCTTGATTATTCAGGGGTCACCAAACCATGGCTTACAATGTGGTTTTACTCTGGGGCAGGATAAGGAAGTAGCCCCCAAGCCAAATTCAGTCATAAACAGGAAGGGAAACTCTGCTGTTGTTGCTCTGGACCACACCCCAGTCAAGAAAATCAGCTGAAGTAACCAAGGTGAATTTAACTGCAGTTTTATTGTAACAGAAAAATATACTGTATTAAATGAATTAATGCCAGTGCGCAAGAGAGACAGAGTGCGAGCAGGAGAAAGCAAGCATGAGACAGACACAGTAACAGAGACAGAGGGGGAGAGAGAGAGAAACCTCAGAGAAAGCTTATGGATGGTCTACACTGTGAAAATCAATGTGCTACATCACAGGGAAACATAGTTGTGATTGGCTGGTATTTCGCTCAAGTATGTTAAAATTCTAAAAGTTTATTGGTAGTAGGGTTTACAATTTATTTTTCTTAATTTATGAATCAACCATAATAAAATGGTAGTGTTGCAGATGCAACATGTGGGAACTGCAAGCCACATCTGTGGTAGTGTCTGTGGTTCGAGGAGCTTCTGTTCAGAGTCAGAGTCAATAAGCTGGAAAGTGAGCTACAGACATTTGCAATGCATCAGAGAAAAAAAATTACCTGAACAATTTGTTCTAGAAGACAGTTACACCACTTAGAATGAAGTTTTCATTTGGTTAGCAGTCACGGACAGAAGGGTGTACTTACCAGTGAGGCAGGTAAGGGCATGGAAAAGGAACTTCAGATTTTACAATTGCCCAACAAATTTGAAATTCTTGCATGGATGACAGCAGGACATGTGACATGGGTGAGCACCAAGTGTTAAATATTCTTTTCTCAAGGACTTGAGATTTTGAGGGCTACATTTTGATTTTCGGGAATCAATTTTTAACTTTACAAGAGCTTCTCACTAACTCCTTCATTAGGTGATGCTGTTTCTGTTTTTTGGGTTGACATGTGGAAGTTGTTGCACTCTGAAAAAAGTTGAATTTGAAGATGTTCAAAGATGAACAGGTCAGATGAATTGGCCATAGTGTTAGGTGCATTAGTCAGAGGAATATGGGTCTGGGTGAGTTATTCTTTGAAAGGTCGGTGTGGACTTGTTGGGCCGAAGGGAGTCTAATCTAATCTAAACTCATCAATACCTCTTTTAAATCTAAAGTCACAATAAAGAAGCAATGTGTTAATTTCCTAGAAACCAGTGTTTAAATTGACACAAGACACAAATTAGGAGTCATTTTACAAAATAATTGATGTACAGTACACCCACACACACAAACCGATCACTCTAAACACTTTCCACAGATTAGTGACATCATAACTAATGTGTCTCAGACACATATGCACAAAGTTAGAAATTTTTTATCAAGCAATTTGGGGCGGCACGGTGACTCAATGGTTAGCACTGCTGCCTCACAGCACCAGGCCCCAGTCTTGGGCAACTGTCTGCGTGGGTTTCCTCCAGTTTTCTCCCACACTCCAAAGATGTGTAGATCACACGAATTGGCCATGCAAAATTGCCCATAGTGTTAGGTGTATCAGTCAGAGGGAATTAGGTCTGGGTGGGTTACTCTTTGGTTGGGCCAAAGGGCCTGTTTCAACACTGTAGGGAATCTAATCTAGTTACCAATGTTTCTGCTACATCTCTTTTTAAATTTAAAAACTGACAAAGCTCACTACAGTAGCAAATACTACATTTTTACCCACACATACAAGGTGAACTTCAGCTTTCAACCAAAAATTCTACATTCATTTGAAAGAGTTTATTACTTCAGTGATATCAAGTTTTTCAAGTGGTCCATATTTATCTCTGTATTGCTTTCAATGGTTTAACACTGCACTTCAGAATTCCCACTACAACCTCTTTCTCTAACCAGCCACTTTCCCAGACCTCTTGCCCTAGTGGGGAAGACAACAATGGCTCCACAATCCAAATTTCTCCAGCCTCAGCTTGCTCCCCCTGGCCACTCAGCACCTTGCACTCCTCCATCTTGTAAGCCCATTAGCAGCCAGCATGGCAGAGAGACAGCCTGCGGTTCAAGGTGCAGCTTCTCAAACTTTCTTTCAGCCCCAGGTGCAGGGACAACTTCTCTCATTGATCAGAGATTGATTTCTTTCCAGAAAGTTGCCTTCTGACCTCATTTCTTGAGTGCTGCATGACACAGGAAGCCATTGGTTGGTGTGCGCGCATAACTAGGAACATTTTGGCAGTATGGGACAGTACAATGAAGAGGACACAGTTTTATGCAGCCATAAGCACATGTCCAGAAGGGCTAGAAAGGAATTTGCCATGGGAGGGGTGTAGAACCAGGAAGGTGATTTTGTTTACATTGTACAAGTGGAACCTCAAAAAGGTGATAATCTCTGGATTACTACCCTAGCAAACAACAAATTGCCGTAGGCTAGAAAATAGGGAAATGACGTTGTGGAAGAGATGTGCTTTGATTCACAGGGCATTTGCACAGGTACTGGGTCAAGTTGGAGTTTTATTTAGACATGCCCCCTCACCTGAACCAAAATAAGACAAAAAAAAACTGCTGATACTGGAAATGTGAAATAAAAACAGAGTCGAGAATGTCGTGCTGGAAAAGCACAGCAGGTCAGGCAGCATCCGAGAAGCAGGAGAACTGATATTTTGGGCATAAGCCCTTTCTGATGAGGAGCTTATGCCCGAAACGTGGATTCGCCTGCTCCTCAGATGCTGCCTGACCTGCTGTGCTACACTCTCGACTGATATCCAGCATCTGCAGTCCTCACTTCCTCCTAGCTGAAATAAAGACAGGTATGGAAGCATTTGTGGCGAGATAAACAAAATTAACATGGAGTCCAGTATGATTAGTTTTTCCACACTTTTTATTTCAGCTGAATTAAGCTGGGACCAATGTTCTGGTGTCATATAACTAGAGTGGAGAGAGGGCTTTGAACTAAATTGTGAAGGTGTAGGAGAAATGATAAATCAATGAGAAACAGTGAGATTACCGACCAGTTACCTCTATGTATTAAGATAAATGGATGGGCAGTTAAGAGTCAACCACTTTGCTATGGGTCTGGAGTAGGCCAAACCAGATAAGAATGGCAGAATTTCCTTCTCCAAGAAGGACAGTAGTGAACCAGGTTGGGTTCTGAGACATTTGATGATTTGTAGTCACCACTATATAGTTTTCAATTTCAGAGTTATTAACTGATTTTTATTTGGTAGCATTTTAAATCCACGGACCCAGGGCATTTAGCCTGGGCCTCTGGAGGAAACAAAGCCAAGCTCCTGAATGACTGAAGCAGGGCTGCTGGCCTGCAACACACAATGCAGGGCAGCAGTTACACACACACACAAGCTTGTGGCTAATGTGAGCACTCCTTTCTAAAGGACACCTACAGATGTTGCATCAGGGAACAGCAAAGAGATGATCCATGATGCAGCAGTTATGAGAAAAGCACCTTTAAAAACAGTGACTGTTGTCTACTGAGCAAAACAAAACATTGCACTCCATTTGCCACAGTGACATCTCAAATAATTAATTTGTGAATGTGTTCAATTATGTTGGTTGAAGAGAAATACTGGGCAGGAGAAATCTCAGGCCACTTTTAACAATGGGCTTTAAAAGTGTGGATGAGATTACCAAGAGGTAGATCAGTACAGAGTAGACCATTCAGCCCAATTAACTCACTCTGACCATGGCTCATCATCCACTCAATGTTACTTTCTCTCAAATGCCACTTTTCCCACACTATTTTCATGTCCCCAGATTTCATTAGTCTCTCGAAATCTATCAATCTTTGTCCTTAAAATGTTCAATGTTTGAGCTTGCACAGCTCTTGGGATAAAGAATTTCAAAGATTCAAAACCCTTTGAATGAGGAAATTCTTCCTCATCTCAATCCCAAACGGCATGCCCATATTTTGAGATAGTGTCCACTGGAAGTAGACCACCCCCAGCCAAAGGACATAGCCACATTACCAAAAGTATGTGGACGCTTTGGAGAGGGTGCAGAAAAGGTTAACGAGGATGTTGCCTGGTATGGAAGGTGCTAGCAATGAAGAGAGGCTGAGTAGGTTAGGTTTATTTTCACTAGAAAAAAGGAGATTGAGGGGGGACCTGATGGAAATTTACAAAATCATGAAGGGTATAGACAGGGTGGATAGAGACAAGCTTTTTCCCAGGATGAAAGATTCAATAACGAGAGATCATGCTTTCAAGGTGAGAGTTGGAAAGTTTAAGGGGGATACACATGGCAAGTACTTCACACAGAGGGTGGTGGGCGTTTGGAACGCGTTGCCAGCAGAGGTGGTAGAGGCAGGCACGGTAGATTCATTTAAGATGTGTCTGGACAGATGCACGAGTAGGTGGGGGGGGGGGGGGGGGGGGGGGGGGGCAGAGGGATGCAAATGCTTAGGAATTGACCAAAAGTTCAGACAGTACATTTGGATTGGCTCAGGCTTGGAGGGTCGAAGGGCCTGTTCCTGGGCTGTAAATTTTCTTTGTTCTTGTTCATCCTGCACCTATCGGTTGAGCCCTTTAAAAAGATTGTAAGTTTCAATGACATCACCACTCCTTTTGTGTGTGTTGAAGAGGTGAGGGAGTGAGTGACAGTGAATGAGCAAGAGTGAAAAATTGAGAGAGAAATGAGAGAACTTTATGAGGAAGTCATCCATCATATTAAAAAGCAGAAAACCTTTGCTTATTAATTTAGGGACAATTTCAATTAGAAACTTACATCTTTGCTGGCCCAGTTGAAACTGGATGTCTGTCCTAAAGGTGAATGAACGTATTTTATTGCAGAATACTATACCAGGCAATCTTTATTAACAGGAAAAAAAACAGCTCAACTCGTAATAACCCTAGCCTGTACATTCCTGGGCACCATGGGCAATTTAGCATGGCCAATCCACCGAAACTGCACATCTTTGGACTATGGGATGAAACCAAAATACTGTTAGGCAGCAGTGCTAGCCACTGTGCCATCCAAGCTTGAGCAAATTTAAGCTTGCTTAGCTGTGAAACTGGTTCTGAGTTATGAGTAAAATCTCTTGAACTTTTCATTTGCAAAAGTACCTTTGTTAAATGGCTCATTATGTCTTTAATATTTTATTTCATTATGTCTAAAAAGGTGCTCTTGCATTCATGTTGGATGTGTGCAAGTTTGTACAGAGAGAAGAACCACAACTAGTGGTCATGTTTTAAGTTCTGTGACTAGGGCGAGAAAAAGGATTTTTCTTTAAAGTGCAGAGATTTTAGGACGATCCATTGTTTGAAAAGGGTAGTGAAATCAAAATTCTCTAGTAACTTGCAAAACAGAATTTGTACATGTAACTAACAAGGAGTAAGACTTAGTCAATGGTACTTTCAAACAACTGGCACAAGCACAATTGGCCGAATAGGCACTTTGTGTTGTATCATTCAGTTATCTCTTCTGTGATGGCTTCTCGAAAACAAAGTCTGCAAGATGTCATTAACCTCAGTTGTTCAATGATAGAGAGACATCAGCTCTCCAGAAATTCCCAACCGCAGTCTTTGTAAAATTCAAACACTATAAAGACACGTGGTTGGGCTGGGCCAAAGCAGGCACACAAAACTAGGTCACTCTTAACTCAGCTGTCAAAGTTGCTGGCATACCTAGAAATAATTAATAAGGGAGCTACTAAGGAAATGCCCCCAGTAGAAGTCTGCCTCTGGCCAGGATATGAAAAGAACTCCTTTCTTGTCACTGAACACCGTCATTGGATTGTGGGTGTCTTGGCAACAAGAAAAAAATGCATTTATATAGGCATCTTCATGAAAGTAAAGTATCTCAAGGTGCTATACAGGAGCATCAAACAAAAGCTGACATGAAGAAATATTTAGACAGATCTTTAAAGGTTGGACAAAGTAGTTGATTTTGCACAGTGTCTCCCGAGAGATCTCCTTATCGGCCTCAACAACTGAAAACCCAACTGCCACCAACAAATTGGAGATATACAAGAGATCATAAATGGAACAGCACAGATCCCGAGTGGGGTGGGGCAGGATAGGGCATAAATGCTTAAACAGATCACAAAGGTAGGGATAAAACAAAGCCATGGGAAGATCTGAAAACAAAAATTTGTAAGGGCCTCAGATGCAACCAATACAGCATACAGCATTCAATACTGCAAATTTAATACAGCAAAAGAGAATACTTAGCTTAAAATGGCCATCAATTAGGTAACTGAAATATTCAGGCCAAAGTTAATTCTTAAATTAAGTCTTCATTTTGTTCTGATCCTAGCTGATGTTGCTACTGGACAAATCAGATTCTAGAATGAAATTGGTTTGATAAGACTATTTTTTCAAGTTTAATGGGGTAGTCTTTCCCTCAAACATATGCATAGAAGGCAGTGTGAACATAAGATATAATAAAGTCCCTTCCCAGCAGCATTATGTCTTAACAATCAATTTCCGGAGAGTTTACCCTCTGTCTAATCTGCAGATTTGACTTAACCACTTCTTCTCAGTTCCTGGATTGTGATTTATGAAGCTTTTCCCCTTAACTATTCACAACTTAGATCTCAAGTCTTTTTCAGCTTTGAAATAACCAATGCAGGATTCTAACCAAACAATCCCTGGTCTGGAACTTTTACAAATTTAACTGTTTCAAAGAGGTAAAATATTTATTTAACCATTCTGAATAATCTCCCTTCTAGGGTACAAAGGTATCATCATGGTTCCAGAAAGTCTGACCCAAGTAATTTTTAAACACTTTTACAAAAATAAACCAATACCAATATGCCATAGCTTAACATTCAAACTCTTGTTTTAAAAAAAAATTAATACTTGTAGCTCACACACACTTAATATCAATTTCTCAACAATAGAATGCCAGAGTTTTGTGTTTATACAGCACACAATGTAGTGGCCTTCATCAAATGTTTATGCATGGCACTTGTACCTATTACCACAAAAAAGCTCACCGAGCTAACAGGTATTCACACTCTCCAAGTAAAAAAAGGTTCTACTAACATTTCCTTCCCAAGTTACTCCATCTCAGAGAAGCAGCTATTCACTTGGAAGAAACATCACAACTTAACCTAATTCTGTCTTTCCCCAGTGGCCAGAATCACTTATTTTTGAGACAGGTCAAGAGACAACATACTGGGTTTTCACGAACCCAGCACTTTAGTAGTGGTTGTAACATCCATACTGCCATTCCAGTTAGGTATGCTACTGGGCCTATGCCTAAGAACTTTTGGAGTGTCCAAAAATTTTGCCTTTAAAAACTTACTCAGCCATCTCACAGCCAGTGGTCCCTTTTAGTACATATACATCTAAAATGTGGACATTAAAGTACTTTGGTTTTATGATTTAAGACCCACCGATAAATAAATTATTATACAAAACAAATTCAACATATAAGAACCACAAACTCACACTTTAAGAGCAATGCTTTAAGAGCAGGATTACCAGGATTGAGGGCTACAGTTTGTTCACACACCCAGTCTGAATTCATCCCAAAGAAACTCAAATGATTTCTTGTTAATACATTGCGCATTGCCGTACAGTTAAAGCTCATGCTTTTAAAGTTGTATTGGGATCCAGTTTCAAGAGTGCAATTTCTCTTGATCACTCTTCACATTATGCTCAATAAGAGTTCTGGGCCCTCTTGAGCACCACTGGAGTGAGAACTCATATTACAAACAAACAGACCATGTGCCCTTCACTGAATTTGATCAGTTTACTTCAATGCACATTCAATAGTCACAATAGCTCTGTGGGTTCTACAATGCCATTGGATCCAGAAGATTAAGCTTGTTTACATGAGGGTGAGAACAGGGTTCCTGCCTCTGGCTGCACTTCAGTAGTTCCAAACAAAAAGCAATTTGTTTTGGAACAAAATCCATGAATAAAACATGGTATATAGTGCTTTGTGTTCTTAGTCTGACTGCTGTTCACTTAAATTTCAAAGCACTGGCTGGAGTATTCCATCTGCCAAATACAAGTTGACACTATGTATGCCATGTTTCATCCTTCAATTCAATCTCTTCAAATCAAACAAATACACAACAGCTAAAATACCATACATTGCAAGGTGAAAACAGTTAATATTAAATTTTATACAAACCAAACATGGGCATAATTTTACACAGATCAAGTAGATTTTCTGTTTATCCACTCAGCATAATTTCAATCTACAATTTGTAACAATTGGTTTGACATCAGAACTTAAGAAAAACACATTTGAATTTATTTAGTTCTTTTTATGTCAACCATGTCTAAAAGTATTTCATAATCAATGAATTGCACTTTTTAAAAAAGTGCATTGACTCATAGCATTGCAATGGGAGAACGTATGCACACTATACCGATGAAGTGATTCCAAGTTTCATTTGAGTTAAATCATGGCTGATGTGACACAAAAATTTAGCTCATCATTAGAATACATTTAGGAATGAATTAGGGAAACTTGCATTTCCATAGTGTCTGTCATGACTTCATTATCATGTGATTTTTAAGTCAATGAAATGGTTTATGAAGTGTAGTCACTACTATAATCGAGAGAGACATGGAAGCCAAGTTTTACTCAGCAGGCTCCAATAACAGGAACAAGATCATACCCAGATAATTGGTTTTGAATGATGTTCATTATGTGGAGATGCCAGTGTTGGACAGGTTGGACAAGGTCAGAACTCTCATGACACCAGTCCAATAGGTTTATTTGAATTCACAAGCTTTTGAAATGCTGCCCCTTCGTCACGTAAAGTGAAGAGAGGCACACAGGCACAAAACTTATAATCAGAGATAAAAGATCATACAAATGGTGTGAGTGGAGGACTGACAGGCCGAATAATAAGTCTCTGCAGGTGATCAAAAATGTCCGACAGTCCGAACGTTTGTGATTTAAAACGAACCTGTTGGATTATAACCTGGTGCTGTGTGACTTCTAACCTTGAATGTTGTTGTTTGTGGGTTAAATATTAGCCTACACCACTGGGGAGAACTCCCCTCAAATCTCCTTCATAACAACATCACAGGAAATTTCACATCTAGCCAAGGGGGCATATATAGCCTCAATTGGTTTAACGCCTTATCCAAAAGATGTCACATCTGACAGTGGAAGCTTCCATCAGCATTGCATTAGGCATGTTATAAGGATGTAGGAACTTGGAGCAAGTGTCACCCACTTGGCTTCTTGAACCTGCTCTGCTAATTACAGCTGATCTTTAGCCTCAATTCCATCTTTTTACTACTTCCCACATCTTGTTTCCCCGAAAGACCAAAATTCGAGAGATGTCAATCTTGAACAAATTTAATGTTGGATAACCCACCAGAACCCAAGGTGGCTGTACAATTCTGAAGATTTAAAACCCTCTACTTTTGCATGAAGACATGCTCCCCACTTCTATCGCAAAAGGTTTCTCTCTAATCTTTGAACAATAAGCGCTAGTCTTAGACAGAGTGAAAGTGAGGACTGCAGATGCTGGAGGTTAGAGTCGAGAGAGTGGTGCTGGAAAAGCACAGCAGGTCAGGCAGCATCTGAGGAGCAGAAAAATTGACGTTGAAGGGCTTTTGCCCAAAACGTCAATTTTCCTGTTCCTCTGATGCAGCCAGACTTGCTGTGCTTTTCCAGCACCACGCTCTCAACACTAGTCTTAGACACCACAACAATCTGATACAACTTTAGCCTTTCTACCTGTTCTTTTTCGTGGAGTCACAGATACGTACAGCATGGAAACAGACCCTTCGGTCCAACCCTTCAATGCCGACCAGATACCCCAACCCAATCTAGTCCCACCTGCCAGCACACGGCCCATATTCCTCCAAACCCTTCCTATTCATATACCAATCCAACTGATTCTTAAATATTGCAATTGTATCAGCCCCCACCACTTCCTTTGGCAGCTCATTCCATATATGTACCACCCTCTGCGTGAATGGGCGGCAGTGGTTCGTACTGCTGCCTCACAGCGCCAGAGTCCTGGGTTCAATTCCCACCTCGGGTGACTCTCTGTGTGGAGTTTGCACATTCTCCCAGAGTCTGCGTGGGTTTCCTCCGGATACTCCGGTTTCCTCCCACAATCCAAAAATGTGCAGATTAGGTGAACTGGCCACGCTAAATTGCCCGTAGTGTTAGGTGAAGGGGTAAATGTAGGGGAATGGGTTACGCTTTGGCGGGTCGGTGTGGACTTGTTGGGCTGAAGAGCCGGTTTCCACACTAAGTAATCTATTCAATACACGTACCATTTGCTTAAATCACCTCAACCTAAACTCCAGGGAATCCAACCCTAGTTTATGTAATCTAACTCTTCAAGTCACAATATTATTCACATTACTCCGATTCCAGCCTTGATCGTCTGTATGTGTGGAGTTTGCACATTGTCCCTGTGTCTGTGTAGGTTTCCTCCGGGTGCTCCAGTTTCCTCCCACAGTCCAAAGATGTGCAAGTCAGGGGAATTGGCCTTGCTAAATTGCCCATAGTGTTAGGTATGTTAGTCAGAGGGAATGGGTCTGGGTGGGTTA
Organism: Chiloscyllium punctatum; assembly: GCF_047496795.1. Classification (NCBI taxonomy): domain Eukaryota; kingdom Metazoa; phylum Chordata; class Chondrichthyes; order Orectolobiformes; family Hemiscylliidae; genus Chiloscyllium; species Chiloscyllium punctatum. The sequence goes on along the minus strand of NC_092776.1, from coordinate 12,684,439 downwards.
CTCTTCAGAGGGTCAGTGTGGACTTGTTGGGTCAAAGGGCCTGTTTTCACACTGTAGGGAATCTAATCTAATCATAAATCTAAACTGCACTCTCTTCAAGGCTATTATATATTTAAGCTATGATGCACAGAATGAACACAATACTCCAAAGTATGGCTTCAGCGAGGGGATGGATTTATGCTTGGCTCTCTGGATTGGGTTTGAATCAGACTGTTACTATCAAAACAGTTTAAAGTAGCATTTTAAGATTATAAGATTAAACAGCAGAGTCATTGGCAATGTACCTCATAATTAAATCATCAAAACTTAGTTTGTGGGTTCATGAATGTAGAGAATCAGAACAGAACCATTCGTATTTACTTGCCTGGAAAATAAATGGCATTATGGCCAAGTTGAGCCCATTTCTTGAATAGAATTGCTATCCACATTATCTATACTGTTTTATGCCATGAGCAGTGTATTATTCTGGTCAGATTGATATAAACTCAAATGTACATTAATTATTTAAACTATATCATAAACACTGAGTCATAGGCTAGCTGAAGACACTGGGCCTTCCTCCCTTCATGTTTTACATGCCGTGTCCCCCACCATAAAACATGCATGGCAGTGGTGATGGGCAAGACTAGCCTTGTGTTTTTCAACTGCCAATGGATCCCATTTTGTTGCTGTTAGGTTTCCAGTTTCCACCATCCAATTTATTGTTATACCTGAGTAATTGCTTCTTTTTTAATGCTTTTCTTTAAACTGGCAGAAAACTTGGGCTTCTAAAGTTCCCTGCACCAGAATTCCAAGTGTGCCACAGATGGAGCCTCAGGTTATTCAAGATGTTAGATCTAAAATCTAAAAGAAAATATGTATATTTTAAGTGCAACTTAATGCTGATGAGACTAAGAAAGTACTTGACCAAATGTTATACCAAGAGTCTTGCAAAGTTGAAGTCACTACATTTCAAAAACAAATCTTACCAAGTCATAGAGGTGTACAGCATGGAAACAGACTCTTTGCTCCAACTTGTCCATGCCAACTGGATATTGTAAATAAATCTAGTCCCATTTGCCAGCACTTAACCCATCTCCCTCTAAACCTTTCCAATGTCAGAAGCAGGTTCTTTACTCAGAGTGGTAAGGGTGTGGAATGCCCTGCCTGCCAATGTAGTTAACTCAGCCACATTAGGGGCATTTAAACAGTCCTTGGATAAGCATATGGATGATGGTGGGATAGTGTAGGAGGATGGGCTTAGATTAGTTCACAGGTCAGCGCACTTGAACTGACCTGGGGCCAAAAGGGCCAAAAGGCCTGTTCTGTGCCATGTTGGTCAATGTTCTATTCATACACCCATCCAGATGCCTTTTAAATGTTGTAACTGTTCACCCTGTATTCCCGGTGATCTAACCTTGCTAACCAGTCTACCATGAGGAATCTTGTCAAACACCTTACTATTGATCATCAAGTCAGGCAGCAGAGGAGGAGAGACAACGTTTTGAGCATAAGCCCTTCATCAGGAATTCATCAACCTGACCTGCTGTGCTTTTCCAGTGCTACACTTTGGACTCTGAATTCCATCCGCAGTCACTTCTCCATATAGATCATGTCCACCACTCTGCCCTCATCAATCCTCTTCGTTATCTCTTCCAAAAACTCAATCAAGTTAGTGATACATGATTTCCCTGCTCTCCCTCCTATAAGGACGTTGTGAGACTTGAAAGGGTTCAGAAAAGACTTACAAGGATGTTGCCTGGGTTGGAGGGTTTGAACTATAAGGTGAGGCTGAATAGGCTGTTTTCTCTGGAGCATCAAAAGGCTGAGGGGGTGTCCTTATCAAGGTTTATAAAATCATGAGGGGCACAGGAAGGGTAATTAGACAAAGTCTTTTCCTAGGGGTGGGTGAGTCCACAACTAGAGGGCATATATTGAAGGTGAGGGGCGAAAAGTAGTTAAGCTCCACAAAGCCTCAATACAGTTTACAAAGCTCAAGTCATGAAATGGAATTTTCACCATTTGCCTGGATGGGTGCAGCCACCATTCAGACAGGAAGTAGTAGTTGAGTTGATTACTGATCTTGCACCTTCCAACGTAGCAAAAGTGTACAAACTACAGGATCCATTACAGCAAGTCACCAAGTTAAATATGACAATCCCATACCACCACAACAATCAAATCATACTTTATCATGCTCAACATAGATAGCATTTATTCAGTGTATCATTATCCTGGAATACCCTTACCCACCCCATGGGAGCAATAGGACCACAAGGACTATTGTGGCTCAAGAAGGCCTAACATGAACTTCCCAGGATGAACAATGAATAGAAAATAAATGTGGCCTTACTCCAAAGTTAGCCATCTTTCAGAATAAATAGAAATATCTTGAAAAACACCATGGAACAAATTTGTAGAACGTTTTTCTTCTTAATAGTAACCTCGAACACTGCAAAATCTGTGGTCATTTTAAGTCCACAGGTTATGTGCAAAGTACAAATGAAAACTTTCAATTAGAGCAAGATTGTGTGGGGAATCTTGTTTGAGAGAAGTAATGATGCAAGAACAATACTGTTTTCCAAATGCTTCTTACTACTCATTTGTAGTATAGAACTTGAGTGTTCCTAAAAATTGACTGTCAAGCTTTTCGTCTTTACCAATGTAAAAGGGAAAACACTTCATATGACAAGAGAAAAAGGGCGTTGACTGGTTGGCAAGTGGCCTCTGATTGGTAGAGGTACTTCCACGGAGAAAGCACTCTCAATTAACTGCCACAAATTTTGTTTAAATTTAAACCAAGCAGACTAACTCTGGTCAAGGAAATGTCCTGAGAAATGAATCAGAGAATGGCTATCACCTATTTTGTCAAGTGGAAGGTGGAATTTCTATAATTCTTCTATTTGCAAAGAATAGTTGGCACCCTCTTATGGCGCAGCGGTAGTGTCCCTACCCGTGGAATCACTTTACAGAGACCAGTATCCCATCACCAAGTCACCTTTTATTTAGAAATGAACAGTCCTTGCCTCAGAGTCGGACACCACAGTCAGTATCCCTGACTCTCAATCTTTTATGTCAGCCAGGGCTCCCTGATTGGACCAGATTAACAGCCCCAATCAGGGAACTCATTCTAGGAGGTCAAGCTGGCTGATTTCATTACAATCACTGCACCCTGGACCGGGAGACCTAGGTTCAAGTCCCACCTGCTCCAGAAATGTATAATAACTTTCTGAACAAAATGATTAGGAAATAGGTTTTAAAATGTTTAAAATAAAGATTAAAGGCAGGATGAGTTCATATGGCACAGTATATTAGTGTCACTGGGTTCAAGTCCCACCTGCTCCAGAGAGGTGTCATAACATCTCTGTATAAGCTGATTTGAAAATATAAAAGTTTTGTTTTAAAAATTTGCTTCCTTAATGGGTGCGCTTTTTCTTAATATTAATGGGCTCCACATGCAAACTGAACAATTGAAAGCACAAGTGATTTAATGCTAGTGGTTAACAGGTCAAAATTATCGTAGTTGATTTGGTGGTGGGGAAAAATTGCACCATCCCAGTCTGTTGCCATTGAACTGTCTTTGACAGGCTGTGCATGTAAATGGAGTAATTGATCCAGAAACACTGGTAATTTAGTGGTGAAGGATAGAAGAAAAAAGTAACAAGCGATTTGGTGGTGGAAAAATACCATTCAGCAGTGCATAAGAGCACCTCTGGATATAGAGAAGAAATAAAAAAGGATTTATTCTAGCAACGAACTCTTGTTGTGCAGTGGTATTGCCCCTATCTCTGGACCAGGGCTCAAGTTCCACCAACTCCAGAGGATAAAATGATGTCTCTGACGGTTGATTACAGCAAAGAAAAGGCATCGTCTTCTAAGGTGATTAGAAACCCTCCCATTGCACCTCTTCTGGTGCAACGGTAGGGTTTCTACCTCCAAATCAGGATGTGTAACAACATTTCTGAACAGATTCATTTAAAAAAAGGATACTTCTAGTGCAGCGATGGCATGCCAGGAGACCAAGGTTCAAGTCCCACCCACTTCAGGGGTGTGAATTGACATTTCTGTACATGTTGATTCACAGTACGAAAGAGGCATCATCCTCATATAAACCCCATGTGCAGTTGGTGCAAAGATGCATTTTCCTTATCATTTAGGGGAGTTGTTCCTAACACACCAGCAACATCACAGGTTATGGCAACCTGCACTGCTGATGCATTAAAGAGATCAGCTACCAGATCAACTAAATCAAAAGGACAGTGATCCTAATGTAATTTTGGTGCAATTTATAGTTCTACATCATCTGCTGTCAACTAGTGACCAGGAGGCACAGGCAAGAAAATGTTTCCAGAATGAGAATGCACTCATTTCTGCAATTATAGTACTTTTGACGTGGTTACTTTACAGCATTGTCTACAATGCCATGAGTCTATAATACTCCTATACCTCTAAAGGTGTAGCATGAACACTTTCGCAAGGGAAAAAAATAATTAAAAGTTTAACCTCAAAAAACACTGCCATTAGTCCACTAGAAAGAAACACTACTGCATGCTATTCTACAAAAGAAAATCTCTCAGGTTTCAGTGATTTAAAATGACTGAGTACAGACATAGTAAATAAAGACAATGAAAATACTTTAATAAATGAGGAAAAAAACCCTGGTTTTAGATTCCTCCTCCCATTCTGTTTTGTGTAATAACAGGTGCGTGCATTGAATTTTAAAATGATTGCTCCAAACGATCTTGGATTTGCGATTGCTTAACCACTGGAATAATGAAAGCTAGTAAAACTTGCAAACTTTCCTAGCAAACCTGATATTGTCTGAAGAAAGCATGTTGAGTTGTGTAATATTAGGGCATACTGGTGGTTCCAAGACTGTCATTGTCATTGGTAGAAGCAATCTATGGTAGTGAATACTACAAATCAGAAAGTATCAATAAAAAAAAAACAATATTACCTCAAGGCTGTCAGTATCTTTACACTGAGGTGCAATTACAGCAGCTGCATTATATTAAATGTTCAAGGAAAAATTAAATACACAAAAAGGATATTCAACAAAAGCATCCTACTGACAGCAAACAAGAAATATACTGGCAATACATTAAACTGCATTAGCTTATGTGCTAACTGTAATACAGCATTGGCACCACTGTATTAAACAGGTCACCACAGTTTAACGTGAGTAAAATTAGTGCCAAACCAGACACTGGAAATAATTATCGCCAGAAGCTCGCATCAATAATAATGCCAGTTTTAGATATTGAAGTACCTAAACATTGCTGAATGGTCAATGATGACTGTCTTCAACGCTGATAATTTTCAGGGCCTGAACCAGATAAGTTTATTGGTTGTGTTTAGTTTCTGTCTTAGCATTATTTCTTTCAACCTTCTACCATTCATGGTGCCACACTAAGCATCGACAGTGTGCAAGTCAGTTCAAATTGAATGGGTAGGGTGCCAGAAGTGTGCGTCATATTGTCAGCTCTTCAGAGGGAAAATATTCAAAGAAATAAACAGCAATTTAGAGGACAGAAGATAAAATTAACAGACAGCGTAAAATTTAACAAACAAAATTTATTAGAAGAATAGTGTTTTTGTACTGAAACTGAGCCTAAAACAACCAGCAAGTACTACAAACACATTACAATAATAATTTGTGTTATTTGTTAAACTTCATGTTATTTCTATGCAATAAACAATCAAAAATTCCACATGCACAGAGACAGAATTATTGTTTTCAATGTACTGTACAATGCAAAAGACCACACAAGTTACAAAAATCTAAAAAGTACTGGTCACTTACAGTAAGACACAGGGTATTTCAGTATTCCAAGTTGAAATCAGTTTCCAGTTTCAAAACAAATTAATTAACAGTAGTGCAAAAGAAGTATCACAACATCTATACAAAATACTGATAATAAACAAACACAGAAACAAGAAGTACGTGTATAACAACAGCAAAATAAGCTTTTAAAAAATTATACCATTCTTTCAGGCTGTAAACTGTCATTATAATACGAGGTCAAGCAGACCAAATGGGCACCCGTTTTTTGAACATTACCTGAAACATGGGAAGTTGAACTAGTTTGAGAATGGTGTAGCATTGGGAACTGTCAAAGTATTAGTGTGCAAAATCTAACTGGACTGTGGGGTCATATGGGGACTTCACTCAACTTGCAACGCCACAGCGCAATGGGGTATAACTCATAAGCCTCTCAAACACATGGTGAAACAAAGATATATGTATTAAGCGGGACACAAATAAGCTTACGTTACCGTTTATGACCCTATATACTAAAACATGCAGTGACATTGAAGTTTAAGGGATGACTGATCACATCACAAACACCTCCGTCCCAACTCAACTGACTCACAGCTGTAACTTATGCCGAATATTCTGCAACTAATAGTAATAAGAATTCCTGAAACAAGAGATTGAAGTAATGTGCTTTTGAAGTTTAAAGAACAGTTAATTAAAACAATCTTATTGAGATTGAGTGTAGCTGACATTGATCTACAAAGCCAAAAAGCTTTGTTAACAATTTTGGAATGTCAAGGGCTCCTATGATCGCAAAGTTCAAGTTGAAGGCACCAGCCCAAAACTTCCAACTCTTCTTTTGTCTTTACTGATTGGCATTTACTAGTTTCTTTTAAAGAAAAACTCAAATTTCTACCAATTTTAAAACAATTGACTCTAACTGAATGAGTTTCTACCTATCTGAAAATGGTAACTCTTGTATGAAGCATTGTGTTCAAGCAAAATTCCACAATGCAAATCCAGCCAATGAGAGAATAATAGAACCTTCTTAAACTGTTTAGGATGGAGAATGGGTGTAGTAGGAGGGGGAAGGAACGTTGTGCCACAGGAAAGTTTAGGTATGTTTTACTGCAAAGGGCCATTTATAATGTCTGTATTTCCAAAACATTCCATTCTGTATTCTGGTACTGGATTTGTGGTGCTATGTTAAGTCATATAACCTAATTAATACCTATACAATATCCCTCCTCATCAGTGCTATCTTAAGAGTACAAGGAGAGTACAGATGTGTTAATGGATATTTTAGATACAACTTCAATGCAGCTGGACTACTGCAAATATTAAACTAATTAACAAGCACAGTTCATTGCACTTGCATTGCTTGGGCAAGTACCACCAATTTAGGGTCTGATGGAGAATCTGACTTACTTCCAAGAAATTAATACCTTATAACCGGTCGTTTTTTTGTTATTGAAAATATTAAGCCCATTGTTTTAAAATAAAAATCAGACACAGGTTCTCCACTGCTAGATCAAATAGATACTGCTCTCTCTATTTATTGCATTAAAAAAATTAAAAAACTTCTTTTAAATAGGCAATAAGAGAGGATAATCACCTGTTTTTGAATGTGCAGTACAAAGACCAACATGCCTTTCTTCCTCACCACATGAAACTTCAGTGACTCATGTTGCATACTGATATTTATGGATACAGTTCCTTTAACTTGATACTTAAGACACTGCCCACAAAATATAATTATGCAACACCTCATGAAAACCCAAACCTCCAAAAGATAGAACTGAGTGACTTAACATTAAAACATGGTCACATGTAACACTATGTATGACAGTCATACAATTCCATACTTCTTCACATCATTGTCTTCATTTTACATAAGAGAGTTACTATCTTTAGAGGTGTTTAAGAACAATGGGGCCACAATCACAAGTTTTCTTTTGGAGGGGGTGGTGAAGAATGTTGGAAACTAGTACAAAGTACAAGCAATTTTTATAAAAGTAAACAGAAGACATGGGAGTCAACAAATATTATGTATGGGTTGATGAACTGGTAATGGAGGTATAAAGATAAAGTGAGTACTAAAAGCATCTTGGAGGTTTAACGGTGTTTTTACATTAAAAAGATCTGTTAGAATATGAAATGCTTTACCATATATAGCTATTAAAGCAAAATCAGTTAATCAAGAGGGTATTTGATAAATACTTGAAGCAACAAAATATTAAAGTAAATGATTATGCTTGAAAAAGCCCTCAAACTAGCAAAGATGAATGGTCTCCTTTGAGAATGTTTACCTCTTAAGACTTTACTATTAAAAACTGACAAGTATCTAAAGCAGAACTTCAACAAAACAAAAATGCAAACAATATTGTTGAAATATGATGTGTTCGGAAAACAGAGCCCAAAAGGTCTGTACAGAAATACACAATTGTGGACACAGAATGCCACTACAAAATATATGAGGCACTGTGCAGAAAAAAAGCTTCAGTTTGGCAGACTAAATTGTTAAACTGAGTAAATTTAACATTCACCAAAAGATCTGCCATAACAGTTAAAAATGTCACTTAAATTTAACAATCTAGCTTAAAGTACTTGCACTAAATGGTTTTGAAGTAGTGTGTCAAATGTCCCTGAGGGTTTTTTTTTTAAAACAGTAAAAGAGGTGCTTTTTTTAAATATAAAAGTCACTTTTTCTTCTTACAGGTAAGATAAAGAGTAGCACAATGAAAATAACCAAAAAGGAAATATTAAACCAAAATGGGTAAATTTCTTTGATGTGCATCTCAGTAGTAACAGTTAATACAGCTGTTCCATTTTTTCCTCCATCTTAAAACTGTTGCTTGCCAATATGATGTGTGCGTTCACCTTGGTATCGCACAAACCAATAATATTCATGTGAAATATCTTTTATTTTATAGGGACATAACTGCGCCAAGTGACAGAGGTAGTACTGGAGTCTATCTGCAATCAACAGAGCTGGCATTTAAAATGGGGCATTTCAATTGCTTTGGATTATAATTAGTTAATAAGTGGTATCATTAGAATATGTGATGAGAAGTCACATGGTAGAATTTGCTTCTGACTTTTGGCACTGACATGAACTCATCTGTTGCTAAAGTATAACGAGGTATAAATTACAGCTTACAGTATTGTATCACGTATTCTTCATTCTTTTTGCAAACAGAAGCTCTCTTTTCAGTGTTCTGTCCCAAGTAATTATCCATCACATTTTCAAATCTTAACAGGTACAAAGAAGATAGTGCATATGAATTTGTGAGGAATCCAAAAAAACCTGTAATGACTTTGCAGGACAAAGGAAGATGTGGAGAAGGCAAAGGAATATAAATTGCAACTGTGCAAAATCCAAGTATTCCATATTCTAAACATCTTGTATCTTCTCACAGAAGGTACCACTTATCTCTTACCACAATGAAAGTAGACATTACTTTCAGATAGCTGATCTATTTTAACTACAACAAATTAATCAAAATTGTTCCAGAATTCAAGCTAAAAGATTGAGCTCTCTAGCTTGGGAGCAGAAGGAAGGCAGTGCACATGCAGAGCTGAAAAGGGGAAGTAACAGGCTCTATTGAGATGTCAGCCATGGTTAAGTAGCTTGCCAGCATTGTCAGTCAAGGTTTTTCACACAAATAAAAGGCCATTTGAACAAGGTGCTGGAAAGTGGGAAACTGATATAGAAGATTGAGGAAAAAAGACCTGAGTTGAGCTGTTTGTGAAACAAATGTACAGATAAGATGCACAAAAAGGAACAAAGCCCACCTTCCTGTCAAACTTTCAGTCCTTTCACCCTCTTCCATTCCAAGCGCATAAAATACATCCACTGATATTGATATTGTAAAAATTAGAGAATTACCAAAAATGCTATCGTGCTGGAAACAAATAGGGACATTTATGAATCTGAATAAGAGATCTGAAATGCCTATATCTGCTTTGAAACAGGCAAATAATGCTCTAAATCAACAAATTATTTGAAAACTCCTGATACATCCACAGTTCATACTTGAGCCAGAATTTCTTTAAATCACTCAAAGTTGCCCCTCAACATCACTGTAATAGCTATAAGCCATAAATAATGTCTAGAATGTGAACTATTTCCAACCTTGGGTGCACCAAAAATGTTCATAACACCCATGATTTTAAAAAAAAGCTGTTTTCCTGTAAACAAGTTTTGGAAGTTAATTCCAACTTGATATTTGTAGATACTAATGTCCCCTGAATGCCAAGAATCTGAATTCTTAAACTACATTTAATTTGGAAAAATCTCAAATTTAGCACATTTACATGGAATATTTTATATTACATAGTCTCCACATTTACCATTAACTCAAAATAGGCATTGAGGCATTAGTTTATACACATTCTACAACCTACCTTGCTCATCTCACTCAAGCACAGAGTGTTGCTTGAGTGATTCCAAGGAAGTTCTATAGGCACCTGTCATAAGTATGGACAGTGAATATCTTCAGGTTATTCCACCATAATTGGAATCTCAGCAAAGGAACTGGCTTTTAAAGAGATGACAAAAATTCCATCTGGAATTCTGACTGAGACCAAGACCATCATCCGCTAACTAGTGGCCAACTGATATCCGATACGGGATTGAACATCGGATCTTTAGTCTCTATTACTTTGGAAATCATGGAGAAGAAGTTTTACCCATCCGGCAACTATTTATGAAGACCAATTTGTGCAAAGTACATGGCAGATATGCAAGGAAAAAGGTAGCACTTAACCAGTAAGAGAACCTCTCCTTAAATAAGAGTAGTTGCAAACAAGAACCCAATTACTTAGAGGGCTGTATTAAATTAGTAATAATACTGGAGATCTCACAGATCTTTCAGCTCAATAGATTATCAAACCAATATTAACTTCTGTTGCTATCCGAGCAATAACATGCCCTTTGAAGAAACAGGAAGGCCAATAAGTTTCAGTTATATTTACCATGCTTGAAGGATGGAAATATAAATAAGTCTCTAATTCAAGGCCAAGGCCCTCTAATATGGCCCAAAAAATTCAAAATTGGAAAGATTGAAAAAAAAATCTATTTTAACTATGATATACTAACTTTGAAATGAAACCTGGCTTTGGTATCAAACTGTGAATAATTTCAGGCTTATGATAACAGAAAATTTCAGGCCACATTGTGCAGAAGATTACCTAATAGGTAGCTTGCCTGGGAGAGGGGGAGGGGAAAAGGTTTACTTTCTAAAAAGAAATGACAGAAAATCAGAAGGAATGCATTAGAAACAAGACACAGACAGAAGAAATGGATTGAGTTTTTGGTTACCAAAACAGAGGGTGAGATAGTTTCATAGACATTTGAAAAATACCGCAGTGTTACGAGTTAATCATCAATTTCATTCTGCTCTATTTATACATTCATTACAAACGCCAATCTACAATCTATGTTTTGAAACAGTTTCAGATTTTTAAAATGATACATACGTTAAAGAGAACTTTATACAGTAACAATACCTCAAGGGCTTGGCACACTATTCAATCAATTTGTTTTGAAAATAATACTGAACCAATAAAGACTAAAATAGAACAAAACTTTTGTGAATAGCAGAGCATAATGATGCAGTGACTGCATGCTGACATTTTTTGGTCCCACGCTAATTCGCTCACCTGATATATCAAACAAGATTGCATTTTCCCATCAATAAGGAATATGAAAATGTGCTCTGATTGAATCCGCAAATCTTATTAAAGTTAAAATTAATACAAAGCTGTGACATTTTGAAGATGGTGTGAAATAATTTGGTAAATCATGTTCTAAATCGTTACTACAGCCAAAATTACCCAGCTCTTTACAGCTGTGTTGTACGCATAGCCATCTAATTTGTTTCACAAATTAGGCACCTTGCTTCTGACCTGTTTCAGTTCTATAAAGCCTCAGTTATAGTTTCCATGGGAACCTGGTATCTGGATGCACACTGTACAGCGTAGGAAACAAAATTATAATCTAACAAAATTTTGATGCTTCAATGTTTAGGGGAAGAATTAATATTCCAAAAAATGTGACTGCAAAGGAAAATTCAGAGTTGGATTCAACATTTTTAACAGTGATTTGTTGCAAACAATTACATTAAATTTAGGTACCCACACTGGGTGGGTGGGTGGGTGGGGGGGGGGGGGGGGGGGAAAGAGGTGGGTAAGTGATAGAAAAATAGATATTTACAATACAGCATTAAAATTCTAATGCAAGTTATTCAAGCAACCCAGCTGACTAAGGTTAGGGGATCTGCTTGTTTAGAGCTGCAATAATCAATCAGAATTCCCCATGGGGATGGTGCCTGCAATTTAACTTTTAAAATCTACATAAGGTACAAGATTAAACACTACATGCATGAAGAAGAATGAAAATAACTACAACATCAATTTTTATGTAGGTCTCAAAACTGACTCCCTCCACCCAAAGGGAAATATGGGTACAGAGGTCAATTTACCAAGACCACTTCTATCAAAAAATGTTTTTTTTACATTTTATTCCTGGATTATTTAAAGCAGCTAACATTTATGAAGATTAAGACCATGCTTCCATTACTGTTGACAATGCTTTAATGTACTAGATTACTAAAGGCATGCAGGATACAATATGATATATTGCAATTCCCAACTACCTCTAAATTAGCATCAAATTCTTTCTCCCTTATTTTGTATTAATTTTTACCTAGAGTTTTTTCAACTTTAGAATGTGCTACATAAATAGTTCATCGTGAGCACTATAATATCACTCCATAATTTTGGGGAAAACAGTGCAGCTTATGATCACGTGCAAAGATTAAATGCTATTTGCATTGCATTCATAAAAAACAAACTAAAAAAACTGTTTTGTAGTCCACTAGACAGAAGATGTTAGCACTCCAGAATGGAACTCTACCTAAAGCACAGCAAGAATAGGAACAAGACGACTGGAATACTGAACAGTTTTGGTCCCTTCATCTTAGGAGGCCACGCAGAGATTCTACACTAAGTTCATCCTGAGTATGAAGGGTTTTCTTATGTAGAGAGGTCAAGCGGGTTGGGCATTGAAGTTTGTAACAATGAGAGGTGACCTTACTGATACATAAAAGATTCTTAGGGGACTTGACAATGTGGATACAGAGAGACTATTTCCCCTTGTAGTACAGTCTACAACCAGACAGCTAATCTCACAGTAATGGCTTGCTCAGTTAGTACAGAGACTTTCTCTCAAAGCATTGTGAATCTGTAACACCCTTTACTGCAACGAGTTGTCAAAGCTGGGTCATTAAGCATATTCAAGGCTGAGATAGACAGGTAAGGAAATTAAGGGTATGAGGAAAAGTTGGATGAAAAGCCATAATCTCACTGAGTAGCAGATCAGACTCGATGGACCCGAATGGCCTTCTTCTGCTCTTATCTCTTATGGTTTAAAGACTCTTGGAGGCATAGTAAAACTCCTCATACTATGGCCCAGCACAATTCAGTACTGCTCTAATATGTTTGCTTTCATTGTCAACTGAGTGAGATCATCAGTTACGTGCCAAATTAGGAACATTTCACAGTGTGGGTTCGAGCTGTCTAGGAACTGCATTAAGCTTATACAAACTCATTTCATATAAGGCCACTCCAGACATTAAGGTTTCCATAATTTCACAAGTTGTGAATGAAACCAGACAAATAACAAGAAGAATTTAGTTGGAGATTCCACTACCTCATGTCGTCTTCCAATTACTACAAATAATGATGGCCGATTAATTTACAAGCAGAGAGAAATTCACATCCTCAAATTCAGAGCATAATTGTTACATCAGTGCAGCAAATATATTGAAATCTACAGAGAGTAGAAATTTAGTTAAATAGATCCAGCTTTGTTTCACCTCCTAGTTATACCTTTCTTTTAAATCTTTGATTTGGAATGAATGTCAGAATAGTGTGCCAAGTTTCTTTTTAAAGTATGTTACAGTATTCATGCAAAGTCATTAGCAGAAGTAGAATTTCCTAACTTCTGTTATTCTCCATTTTCTTTATTTTTGTTTTCTCACCCCAATTGAAAATGCTCTGGATGCATACTTGTAAAAGGTAGGCACAGAATACAAACCAACCATTGCAAGATGTGTTAAACATGCAATTCTTTTGCAAATACAGTTCTGGCTGTCAAATGTTATAGTCTAAAGCATCAAAATTCTAGGAAGTAATAAAAAATTATTTCAATTTCAAACATTCTTTGTTACAAACAAACATCACCCCCTACTCCCCCAAGAAACTGCGTGACTCCAGCACTGGTCTCAAATATTTAAAGATTTTTTAAATACAGTGTTTCAACTGAAAAGGAAGCTTATTAAGTTTTCAAAAATGACATGATAATACTTCATTTTACTTGTTTGTAATAAATAAAAATAAATAATTCAGCAAAACAGATGCTGCCCACAATCAGTTCACTTTAGTTAAATAACGATTAATTCAAAATGTCATAAATAATAGACTTTCTGCTCCAAAGCCACAAAGAAAATGGACAGGCAAAGTTCAGGAGAGTGTTTCTTATTTCTTCTCCAAAAAAAAACAAAATGAAATTGAGAATATTTTGCCTTAAGTTGATATTTATCTTATCAAATGATTATTTTAGTGTTGAGAATCAGAAATCTGGTAACTACACATCAGTATAAAATGCAAAAGCATTGGTGTTTTTCAAAACACTCCTCTTAGACATATTTCTTTGTTGAATTCGAGGAGAATGTTAAACTACTGGAAACAAGCAGTTTCTGTAAGTCATTCTGAGGAAATTTAAAACCTTAAGGAACCAAACCAGTAATGTTCAACAATAATCACCAATAGTATATTGCAATGGCTGTTTATTATGGTGGCTTATGAATTTTTATAAATAAGGCTATAAGGCTGTAGATCACAAAGAGGTGAGAAAGTCTTGTATTAATACAATATTACAGTGAAAGTACCATTATCATGACTTGATAGTGTGAAGTAGTTGTGCATAATTAGGTATGAATTATTAAGACAATTGCAGTATAAGCAGAGCATTGTCAGCCATTTCACTGACATGAGCTATTTCCTAGGTGAGCACAAGCATACAACATCCAATTTCCTTTTCATGCTTTGATTCAGATCCATTCACAAGCCATTCTGCTCTTTATTAACTGGCATTTGATGTTAAGTCAATTCTTACATTTAGAAGCTGAGGAATTGTCTTAAGGCACACAAATGTGTACCTATAAATAGTTAAAATTAAAAGTCACATCAGATATAAAAACTTCAACGCCTCTGGTAACTAAAGGTGACATGTCAACACAAAAACAGTTGCGGCCTGCTCCATATAAGCTTTTGGAAATGGATAACAAGTTCAGGATTTTCCTGCACTATTTTGAAATTATTTTACACACAAAAGCAAATAACTAAACTGCAACCGTGATTAACAACTGCAGCCCATTTATGATTTTGAAATAAGAACCAAGAAAAAAAAGGGACATGGCATATTGAAGTGTTCTGAGGAAGGCTCACTGAACCCAAAACATTAACTTTGATTTCTCTCCACAGATGCTCTCAGACCTGCTGAGCTTTTCCAGCAATTTCTGGTTTTGTATATTAAAGTGTTCAATTTTAAAAAAACAATTCGATATCTTAGCACAATTATACTGCGATAAGCATAAAAACTTGACACTCATGTTAACATTTAATTTATGGCATCGGCAGGTTGAAATGTTTGAGATTCTTGAGTTGTTTTAGCAAAAGGTCAGGAGTAATTCGGTGTCACACAGTAGTTTCAGATGATATTGGGGCCTCAAAAGAATATCAGAAAACAGAACCTTTTCTTCTCATTAGTTTGCCAACATGGCACCACATATTCATTTCCAAACTGAGGGAACTTCTGGGTGCCTTTCTCTCTAAAGAAGTATTTGTGTACATTAACCATAGGCTATTAAAATGATCTCTAGTTAAGGACATGGTGAAAAAGCAAATTGGTTAAAAATGATCAATAATCTGTTGCAGTGAATTTGAGGAGCAATGCTAAAGATTAATCAAGATGTGAAAAGTTGAGTAAATGTACAAGATCCACAATCACAACCATGATATTCATATTACAGAAAACAATGTTACACCTTAATCAAAATTTAGGCTGATAATCCTTCATCAGAACTTAAATGTTAACTCGCTCTCTCTTCAGAAGAGTACTTCCAGCATTTTCTGTTTTTCAAATCAGATTTTCAGTAATGGCAATATTTTGCTTCTGGGTTGATCATAATTTATTTGTTTAGATGAAATGTTAAACAGCTTTCAATTATGTGCATCAAATTCAATGAAACATTTTTGGAAAACTAACGGGCTTTAAAATAAACTGGTCGTTAGGCAGCAAAACTACAGTTCTATGGATATAAAGTTATCTGTGTAACATCAGTTTCTTTGCAAACTTCTTTGAATCAACAGGAACTGAAGTATCAATTTAGATCACTTCATTTTTTTTAGTAAACATAGTAAAGGATCAGTTGATATTTAACACTAACCAAAATTGAATTGTGATATTTAGTGAGTACCTAAAGTCACAAACTTAACGTTCATCAAGACAAAATCTTACATTTTAATCGAGTGACTACTTTCCACGATTTGGCAAAACACTCCAGCAAAAACATTAGTGAACAAAGCAACACAATGGTTTAACAGCAAAAGCCACCTTCACATACTGCACCATGAAAAAAAGGGACAAAAGAAACCCAGAGAAATACAATCAATTCACCATATTTATATTCATCATCTTTAGAGTTCATTTTCACTCTATTTGAAAATTGGAAAATGAATGATCTAAAGCAGTAGATGGGATAAAATAACAACATTCTTAAGGCGGCTGAGGGGTGACCTTATAGAGGTTTATAAAATCATGAGGGGCTTGGCTAGGTTAAATAGACAAGGTCTTTTCCCTGGGGTTGGGAGTCCATAACTAGAGGGCATATGTTTAGAGTGCAAGGGGAAATAAAATTATAAGGGACAAAAGGGGCAACTTTTTCACACAGAGGGTGATGCATATATGAAATGAGCTGCCAGAGGAAGTGATGGAGGCTGGTACAATTACAACATTTAAAAGATCTGGATGGGTATCTGAATAGGAAGGATTTACAGGGATATGGCTCAAGCGTTGCCAAATGAGTTTAGATTAGGTTAGGATATCGGGTCGGCACGGACCAGTTGGACTGAAGGGTCTGTTTCCATGCTGGACATCTCTAATGACAACTCCAGAATTTTTAAAAAGTTTATTATATTCATCAAGTTCAGAATCAATGTATGACCAAATCAAGAATTCTCCTCTCACAACACCAATGAATTCCCACTGCAAGAAGCATTAAAGCCCTGAAAGTATTCACGGTTAATGGACCCTATGAAATCCATCTTCTCTACTCACTGAATTGAGAAATGGGTCATTTATTTTAAAGGAATAGCTTCACTAAAATGACATGAGAAATTTCATAAAGACACAAATGGTCTATCTCCATGAGTTATAAAATGCTTTTTATTCCTTTTTCTTCTTACACAGATGTCACTTTGCTATGCATCTCCTACAAAAGTGATAAGCCTCCAAAATACTGCTCTTTAAATTCACAAATAGAGGCCTATAATAGTGCCCATTCAAAGAATCCCCTCTGTGTGTGTGAACCAAATTAACATTTTAACACAGAATGCCTAAGAATGCAAACTAAGTAGTACGGATGTACAGGTGAACAAGGCCACAATCTACCACCCTCTAATACCACTATGGATTAGTTCACCTCAAATAAATATGGGAATATTCACACTGTGAAGCCAAAGAAGCTCTGATACAGACAGATTATAATAATAAAGTAAACCACTTAATTTGTCCTTTAATGTGAACAACCTATTTAACCAACTTTTTAGTTTGACTTCATTGCTTTGCAATTTAAAAAAAATTCAAAAATAAGTCAAAGTTACTTTGTGGAAATATGAATTATAGTCCACAATGTTGTATAAATTTAATTTGTGCCAAGGATATTGATCAATAATAAAGTTTACCTCCTGTGTAATTAAATTTGCCAAATATTCTCTCCCCACCCCCCACTTCCTCCAGTTTCCGAGAGTCATTATTATCTTCCTATTCACATAGCCATCCAGTGGCCTTTTAAAGGTCACGTTCTTTTAACATTAACATTATGAAAAGCAATACTTTCTGAATAGATTTTTTTAAAAGCCTATTTAATAATGAAAATGTGAAAACAAAACTCAACGTTTCTACTCTTTCAATTATGAAAATGAAGACAAAAAAAATCATCCAATGTTTCTACTATTTCAAGTTTTGACAGTTCATTGTCCTATTTACAGAGATACACTGGCAATATAAATGGACTTCTGAAATTCTGAAATGAATTTAATAAAAAAATCTGTTATGACAAAAGCAGCTGTTCAACATTTTTAGAAATATTTTAGTTTCTGAACAATGTTGAAAAGCTCCAAATTTAAACCTATTTGAAACCTGAAATGTGAGGTTGATATTAGTGGGAAGAGGTTCATTTAAGTAAAACCAAGGGTTTAAGCATTTCTAACTAACCATTCAGAGATATTATGGAACAAGTGAGAACTGACCCTGGCAATCCTGGCCCAGAGGTGGGAACACTAGATGCATCTATGCCAAGAGCTTTTTTTAAAAAACCCTATTCAAGGATATTGTTACACACCTCTGGAGCAGATAGGACTTGAGCCTGGACTCCTGGCTCAGAAGTAAGAGGCATTACAACTGTACCCTCTAAGCCAAGAATTTGTTTGTTTCAAAAGCAGACATAATTCAAGAGCAAATGGGCATATTTTAGTAATGTTTAATACACTTAAGTTCTGAACCCTCATCTGTCTCCCAACAATGTCTAATCATTTTCAACTTACCTGTTCACTTTGGAAGTAGGTGGGACTTGACCCATGTCTCCTGTGTCAAAAGGAAGGGGCACTACCTCAGCATCGCAAGAGCCCTTTAAACCAAGGGCTTTTTTAAAAAAAACCTGATAGAGATGCTATTACACACCCCTGCAAAAGGTGGGACTTGAACACAAGCCTCCTGACTCAGATGAAGGGACATTATCATCATGCCATAACAGCCCTCAAGCCAAGCTTTTAGATACTTTATTAAGCAGGTTCAGAGAATTATACATTTCTGGAGCAGATGAGACTAAAACCCATGCCTCTTGGCTCAGAGTAGTGACATTACCACTGTTCCTCAAGAGCTCCGGTGAGGACATACTAAAATATGTCCATGCGCTCTTGAATTATGTCTGCTTTTGAAACAAATTCTTGTTCTATTAATCTGTACTAGCCATAACTGTGCTCTCTTGTGCCACCCTTAATTAAAGCCATTAAGCTCACTTGCTTCAAAATCAAATCTCATATGATATAAATTTGTCATATGCAATCTAATTGGATTTTAAGCCTGAAAAGATAAATGGCACTTTTTAAACTGCTTCAAACCTCATCATATGATCGGTTCATAGTTCAATAAAACGTTACCAATTCGAATTGTCAATTTAAGAATGTCTCACAAAGACAAAAACTTCAAAATGTACTTGCATCGATTAAAACAGTTCACGTTTTAAGCAACTTGCATGAAAATAACCTATGTTGGCAAAGGAAGGGTTCATGCCGTGCGAACCTAAATTTGATACATTTTTTTTTAAAATTCCAACTGTACAGATTCTGGTGCAAGACTCGAAAGTTGGCTCAGCCACTCTGAAACCGAAGGTTCCACTTTATACTCACGACGAACTTGGGCTCTGAATTTTACACTAATTGTTAAACAGGAAGCGTTAGCGAAAAGGGGCTCTCAATGTTTAGCCTTTAACCTAATCACAGTGAAACAGCGGGTTCTGAATAAGCTCTGGCAGGTTACCCAACCTTGGCAAAGCTTAATATTTGGTAACTAATGGGCGGTGGGCTCATCATGCAGGAGTACAATCCCCGGTGGTTTAGGGTGCTGCGCTCCTCGCTAGGCCTGTTTCAACTCTCAAATAAAAGCGCAGCCATAACAAAACCTGCTTTTATTCAACTACAGTCAGGCCGCTCTGTTCCATCCCCTGACCGTTCCGCTAAAACATCTCAATCTTACAGCTTCAAAAAGAAAGAGGTTTTACGATCAGAGAAGAAGCGCATCTATTTATATTTCTTTTTTAAAAATAACATATGTTGGTCAAAATAGCAAAGGAAAGCCATACCCTCTTCCTAGCCTAATATGTCTTTCCAAGCAACTTACATTTCATATGGATGATTTCCAATTCACGGTCATTCCATTGTCTCTGAACTTCTTTAAAATAAATTTGTGGGAAGACATTTTTTTTTACAAAAAAACGTACAACTACAATTACATCCCATACTCCAGAATCCTTGGTAAAAAGGGACTTAAGCAATTCCGCCCACACCTCCTCCAATTGGTTCAGGACAGAATACATCTCTGGGACTGGCTAGTACCATTGTCAATCTGCTCTTTTAGCGTTAGAAGGCCTCAGCACGCGCCTGTTTAATTTTAATTACATCGGAGATTAAAGATAGGCATTGACAGGCAAGTTACCGAAAAATGTCAGTCATTAGGTGAAATAATATGCAACAAATTGCAGTGCTGAAAATGTGCCCAATTAACACCATCATACATCAATTACAGATACATTTTCTGCTCCCTTGCCTCGTCTAATTAGGTCTCGCACCAGCAAAAATACTCAGATCAAAAGGAGACAGTTTACAGACATCTCCTTCTAAAGGTTTTTCAAAAAAAAAATTCTTGGGGTGGGCGAATCAAAAAGTGTTGTAGAAGCTTTGCAATACCATCGCAAGTGTAAGACAATATTTCTCCCTATTCCAGTTTATAAAATTCAAGTACATCCAACAAAACTGGACAAGACTTTTGCGTTTATTGCACAATTTAAATGCAGACATTATGGATTTTAGAATTTTTTTTTAAAAAGTCCAGTGGAAAACAAAAGAAAATTATAATACTGTATCCGTGTGAATATATCACCTATCTTTTTTTTTGGAATGCATTTCTTAAACTGCTGCATAGTATTAAATACTAATGGCATGAACAATGTCTGGTCTGAAACTTAGGTTACCAATATTCAATTTATCAATTCTCTTTTATAGAAAGCTGTGTAAAATGTTGATTGCTGATCCTGCCCTAAGTGCTATTCAGTTTGGTACTGCTAACTTACAGTGCTTCAGGAACGGTCACTCGTTCAGTACAAACTCCTTTGCTACTTCATTGAAAACAAAAACAAAGATTCAAAGAGCATTTACAAAGAGATTTCTTCCAGGCATTGTGGCTGAACCAGAATAGTATTACTATCGAGGGGTATAGAAAATGCTTGAAACACTTAGCAGGTAATGTATCACATGTGGAAAGAACAGAAGTTAATGTTTCAGGTTACTGACTTTCTATTAGAACTTTGTATTTCCAGCATTTTCTGGGTTTTTTTGTATTTTCAAGATGCTCAGAACTTTGGTTTGTTTTGGTATTACTGTAATGTTGGCTGGTTGTAAACAAATATTAATTGAAATTTTCAGTAACAGAGATTTCTCCCTTTTATTCCCAACCTACCTCCACCCTGCGCCAGCATTGTGTCATTTCAAACTGTTGGTGTGCTATGCTAGTGCTCACCCAGATATCAAAAAGTACTAGCACCAACAAAAACCCTACTCAACCTTTGAATTACTAGGACTGTGTTCCAGCTCATCATCTAATTCCTGGGGTTCTGGAGTGAGGAGTTTCAGCTTTTTCTTTGGCGGGTTTTTCAAAGTACCCAGCCTCTCTTTCACTTTGTACTCCAGGGTACTGTGAGGGATTCCATAGGTACTCTGGGCTTTCGAGACACTCATTTTGCCATTCATTACCACAGTGATAGCTTCTTCAAGGATTTCACTGTTGTACTGTCGGTAGCGTCCTCGCTTCTTTCTGGGTTGCTTCAAATCACCTTCTTGGTCAGATGTGGCCTGTTGCTTACTAGAGGTTGGCTGCTCTGCATCTGAGCCCCAAGAATCATGACCTTCATCAGCCAAGCTCATTACCCCTTTCCTGTGCCACAAGTTCTGCTTTGGAAGGATCACTCTGAGTTTTCTGTGCAGTGCACTTTCAATCTGTGAATTCATGAGCAATGGGCTATAATGATTTGTGACATTGGTTTCACAAGAGAGATCCATTCCCCGAACCTGTGGAATCTTCAAATCCACTGAAGTGGAATGGCCTTGGTCTTTTTTCCCGTGTTTTGTTTGAACTGATCCCCTCTGAAACATAACCTGATGTAAAGGAGGTTCCTCGGTATCTGAAGATATATCATTTCCCCTGAATTTTACATGTTCCAAATTAAATTCATAATGTGGTTTGGCCCAGGGGGCCTCTCTGGCGAGTACTAAGTGCTGTCCACGGTGCTGAGATGTTGGTCCAAGATTGGGTAGAGTAGATGGCTCACTCCTCCTTACTGGTTCCTCATTCTTCTGGGATGATCGAGTGGCTGGGATTTTGAGAATAACAGAAGATCCATAATCTCCCTGTGTCACAGACTGGATGCTTCTTAGTGACTTTGGAAGTGCCCCTTCAAGACTTTGCGATTCGCCGTCCAATTGCTGTTGGCCAGCTCTCACAGGACGCCTAGGATTGGATGGAAGGAAACTCAGGTGAGCAGGACTTGCACAGGCAGGAAGGAATCGATGGGATCACTCCTTTATTAGAAGACCTTGCTTGGGTAACATCACTTTGTGAATCTATAGAATTTAACAATCTCAGCAACTGCATCAAATTTAACTTTTTTGTTTCAATAATTATTTATAATAGTTAGAAAATATTCACCAACAGTTTGAAATAGCTCAAACTGAGGCACTGCAATCAAGGCTCCCTCAAAATATAACTAAATGCAGCAGTAAGGGCAATTGTTTTTAAAAAGGGTGCACAAATTTCTGAAACAGTAGCTTTATTGCATATTACAACTTAACACATATTGCCAGTATACAAAACAGGATTAATTTTAGTATGACAAATGTGACGTTACCTCTAAACAAGTAATAAAAGAGTCAGGCAAATGAAGGAAGATTAAACATTTAGTACTGTATCGTAAAATATCAAACATTTGTGCAAGCCATACTTTCACAAAAGTGTAGAAATGACCTTCAAACAAATATCACCTTAACAAAACAACCTATGCAAGTCTTATGAAGTCAAAATAGGAATGTTCCCAATAATTTTGTATTGTTTGTCAGTTTACTTTTCACATTGGAATCACACTTTTCTTCCTGCATTTTCCTTTTTTTCCCCTCCCTTCATTCAATCCCGAAGCCGCAAACTTATTCAAGACTCCAGTTCTGAGTCCCAAGGGCCCTCTGGTACTTGCCCAAGTCACTCTTCATATTTCAACCAAGGAACTGAATGGTAAAAGGCAATCTTATCACATATAATTTCAGAACTATAGGGAAAGATTAAGCAGGTATGGCTAATTAAATTCTTTCAAAAATCTGGCACAGGCAGTATTGACTAAATGGGCTCTTGATTTCGAAGATTAAATAGTTATCATAGAACAGAATGAAAATAGGCCATTGGGCCTAACAAGTCCACACCGGCCCTCCAAAAAGTAACCCACCCAGACCCATTCCCCTACCTTATTACTCTACATTTAGCCCCAACCAAGGCACCTAACCTACACATCTCTGAAGACTATGGATAATTTCACACAGCCAATTCACCTAATCTGCACATTTTTGGATTGTGGGAGGAAACTGGAACACCCAGAGGAAACCCACGCAGACATGGGGAGAATGTGCAAACTCCACATAGACAGTCGCCCGAGGCTGGATTCAAACCCGGGTCTCTAGTGCTGTGAAGCTGCTGTGCTAACCACTGAGCCACCATGCCACCCATTATATTTCTGTTCATTTTTGTCCTTATTCACACAGATGCATTTCTTGTAAAGGCCTTTGGACAGCTACCTGGAAGGTAAATCCTGACTGTGTTCGTTCCCTCAAGCCAACTGTAGCACCAGTACTTTGAATCCAGGAGAGAAAAGATTAATCAGCACAGATCACGAACTAATCGAGGATTTCACTTGTTTATGCAGTTCAGCTGTTTAACCCCTTTAATAATTCAGCCTTTTAGGAAATCATGCTATTGTTTTCATACCCACGAAAATCATAAAATGATATAAAGATAGAGTCAGTTGGTCTATTGTTCCATGCCAGCTCTTTGAAAGATTTAACTAATCTCATGGCCCTGATCTTTTCCCATAAACTTCCAAGTTGTTTGCTCTTCAAGCATTTATCCAACTCTTTTTTGAAAATTATACTGATTCTGCTTTCACTAACCTTTCAGGTATTACATTTTTGTTGATAACAATTCCACAGAAAAAAAAACACTAATCTCACCTCTGGTTATTTCAGCAAATGCTTTAAATCTGCATCCTTTGGTTACTGACTTTCCTTCCACTAAAAATGGTTTCTCCTTATCAATTTTGTCAAAACTTTAAACGCCTTTATCAAATCGAAATGCAATGTTTCAAATTGCTGATCACAAACCAAATAATTTTCACTTACCCAATCTGATTTTCTTATTACACCAATTCCATCACATTATTTTTGACTTTTTTTCCTTTTGATAATGTTTTCAATCTTATGTTCAGAACTACTTCTGGATGGCAGATACAATTAGTATTCTACTAATACTAGATAATAGTATTTCTATAATGAAACACAAAACCAGCAGTTGCGCACACACACCTTTTAAAAAAAAAATCATATTTGTAGAATATTAACAGGATACCTTCTCATCAACTGTGTACTCAAATAAGACTTATGCATGCAAGTTTGATGACAACAGGTCAGATGAGTGGAAAGGAAACATATCAAAATACTTTAGTGGAGACTTTGCAGATATATAGAGACATAGATTAGATACATTGTAAAGATCACTAATAACTGTAAGAAAGCAGTCCAGTATGACATTGCTTACACTGGATAATCTGTAGCCTATAAGTGCCAACCTGCACTGAATTGTAGGTCATCTTGCTCAAAAGGTCAACAAGAGAACGTTTGCTTTGGCTCCTGACAACTGATAGAGAAAATTTATACCTCATGAGTTTAGGGAGATAGGTGGCGAGCTGAGTTGCTGCATTCTTTTTAATTATAAATTCAACTTATTAAGGAATGTTTTGTTTCAATGTTCAATGTTTCTATTCCTTGATAAACAAAAGCAAACACGCCCATTAAACAGCAGTCTGCTCAATGTGGCATCAAGTTTAACATTTCAACAATTATTTTAAAATAATCTCCAAAAACACATACTCCTAAACTTCCCCTGCTACAGTGTCCAATTGGTTCTTCAACAATTCCAAAATCTTCAATTCTCCTGATTTATTTGGGTGTCTATTCCACTTGCCGAGCATAACTTCATACATAGCCCAACTGCACCGATCCTAAATTGCATTTTACAAGTCTTAATCCCACAAATTAAAATGGGAATTCATCAGGATGTTTTATTTTCAAACCGACAATTTCTATGCTTCATGAGACCTTCCAATAAAGTCTTCAATTGAGTAGGAGACAAAACTGCAGGAGTTCAACAAAGTCATCACCACATTCCAAGGGCATCTAGGGACAAGTAATAAATGTTGGCTTTGCCAGCAGCACCCATCTCCTGTGAGTGTATAAAAAAAGACCAACGATATTCCAATATATTAACCTGATCATGACAAACAAACTTTTGGAGCACTGTTCCTTTGTCAGGTGAAGGAGCTGACAAAGAAGCAGCGCTCCAAAAGTTTGTGATTTCAAATAAACCTGTTGGCCTATAACCTAGTTTCATATGACGTCTGACATAATTCCTGGGTAACTGTATAACTGACCCTGCAAACATTCTGACAACACCTGACCTGAACTCCTGCCCCAACTTGGCTAGTTTCATCACCTGGCCTAACCCCTCCAACCTGATTTCACTAGTTTGACATGATAACCCTTCTTGACCTGATCCAACTACCTCCTGACCCACCTACTGCCCTAACTCTCTCCCTAACAACTACTATTTCACCTAGCTGTCAGCCTACCCTACTATCCATATTCTCATTTATCCAATACCTATTTACTAATGTTCACTCTGGACATTTAAAGTTACCTGATGGCAGCTGATGGTGTCAAACAGGGCATCACTGATTCCTGCACTGAGTGTTTCCCTGCATCATGAATCCAAAGGCTGTTTTTTTGTGTAAATGGGTAGGTTTGATCATACTGACAAGTAATGGTTGTGGTGCTGAACAAAGAATTTCAGTCAACGTCTTGTATACTCCCAGACTGCTGGCCAATTCCTTTTAATTACTAAGAAATGTTCTAGATTTTCCTAGTAAATCGGACCTCTAATGCTAGGATACAGCCTAGCGGTTTCTCTGCTATATGCTGGGATGCTCGATGCAGAGATGTTGACCTAGTGTTGTGGCAACGAAAAGTAAGGACAGTACACAAACTCTAACCAGCCTTTATACAAGCTTAAAAGTGAACTTCTCTGACAAGGACTTAAACACTTAAAGGCAAGGTTCTGGGGAGTGTTGGTGAGCAAAGAGACCCTGGAGTGCAGGTTCATAGCTCCTTGAAAGTACAGTTGCAGGTAGATAGGATAGTGAAGAAGGCGTTTGGTATGCTTTCCTTTATTGGTCAGATCAATGAGTATAGGAGTTGGGATGTCATGTTGCGTCTGTACTGGATGTTGCTTAAGCCACTTTTGGAATATTGCATGCAATTCTGTTCTCCACCCTATTGAAAGAATGTTGTGAAACTTTAAAGGGTTCAAAAACGACTCACAAGGATGTCGCCAGGATTGGAGGATTTGAGCTATAGGGAGAGGTTGTATAGGATAGGCTGTTTTCCCGGGAGCATCAGAGGCTGAGGGGTGACTTTAAAGAGGTTTATACAATCATGAAGGGCATGGATAGGATAAATAGACAAAGTCTTTTCCCTGGGGTGGGGAAGTCCAGAACTAGAGGGCATAGGTTTAGGGTGAGAGGGGCAAGATATAAAAGAGACCTAAGGGGCAACTTTTTCATGCAGACGGTGATGCCTGTATGGAATGATCTGCCAGAGGAAGTGGTGGAGGTTGGTACAATTGCAACATTTAAAAGGCATCTGGATGGGTATATGGATAGGAAGGGTTTGGGGGGACATGGGCCAGGTGCTGGCAGGTGGGACTAGATTGGGTTGGGTTATCTGGTCAGCATGGACGAGTTGGAACGAAGTGTCTGTTTCCATGCTGTATATTTCGATAATTCTATGTTCTGTCTATGTAATTCAAACATCCTACAGATTTTAAATTAAAATTCTATATTTTCTGTCCAGGGTCATGTCACGACAAATTACTTTGCGCCAGTCAAACATCCATCTATCCCAATCCCAGTTTCCAGCACTTCACCTGTAACCTTGATTGCTATGGCATTTTAAGATCTCATCTAAATAGTTTTGTAAGGTCTTGAATGTTCCTGTCTCTACCCTCTTTCAGGTGGTGACTTCCAGGTACTTCCATAACTCTCCGGATAAAAAAAAATTCCTCAAATCCCCTCTAAAACTCCCTGTTTCTTACCTTAAAATCATGCTCCCTGGTTACTGACCCCTCTATTAAGCAGGAAAATTCTCCCTATCTACCATGTCTATGCTCCTCAGAGTTTTGTACACCTCAATGTGATCCTTCCCTCAGCTTTAAGGAAAAGAAGGCAGCCATGATGTGGAGGTGCCGGTGTTGGACTGGAGTGGACTAAGTCAGAATTCACATGACATCAGGTCCAACAAGTTTATTTGAAACCATAAACTTTCAGAGAATAGTCCCTTCATCAGATGAAGTGAAGAGAAGAGCACACAGACACAGAAGTTATAGGCAGAGAGATCAAAAGATCATACAACTGGTGTGAGTGGAGGGTCAAATAATAAGTCTCTACAGGTGGCCGTATGGTAAGTGGTGCGAGTGAAGTTACAATAGCTGAATAGTAAATGAAGGGGATGGCCTATAATCCGATTAAATGAGGCAGAGAAATACTTACAAAAAATGAGGAATAAGATAGTGCTGCAGACAAACTAGATGACTGGAATAACACGATAGGTATAAGAGTCGCGTGCCAAGGGTCTAACCAAAGTAATATGCAATCCAAAACCACAAACTAATCAAGGTTGAGAGATCATAACAATTTACCAAGGTGATGGTGTTAAAACAAGACAGTAAGGAAGATTTTACAAATACAGAACAGTACGGTCGGGTTAAATGTAGGGTGGCATTAACCCAAAATCACAGTTGAGGCCATGGGTATGGAACTTGGCTATCAGCGATTCTATGTTGTTGTGCATCTCGAAGTCCGCCTTGGAGGACATTTACCCAAAGATCGGGTACTGAAAAGAAGCATACCGACAACTGAACCAGGATCACTACGGGCAACTACCTGCTGATCCGACCAAAGAATGCACCTGTCACCTCAACAGACTGATCAGGACCTTTAATCCAGATCTTCAGAGTATCCTATGAACTCTCATTCTGCATACTTCTCACATAGGAGATTTCTACTGCCTTCCGAAGATACATGAAGCCAACGCACCTGGGTGTCCCATATTGTCAGGCAATGGGATTCTGTGTGGGAACCTCTCTGGCTTTGTTGAAGGCATTTTGAAAGGAAGCCCAAGCTTTTGTTATGACACTACAGATTCCTTACAGAAACTCAGCACCCACAGACCAGTTGAACCAGGAACATTCCTCATCACAATGAACATTTTGGCACTCTGCACCAGCATCCCCCACGATGACAGCATTGCTGCAATAGCCTCAGTACTCAACACCAACAAGTGCCAATTTCCAGACGCCATCCCACAACTCATCTGCTTCACCCTTGACCACAACATCTTCACCTTTGACAACCAGCTATTCATCCAGAAACACAGAATAGCCATGGGGACCAGATTTGCACCCGAATATGCAAACATTTTCATGCACATGTTCCAGTAAGATTTCTTTGCTGCGCAGGACCTCCAACCAAAGCTATACACCAACTACACCGACGATATTTTCTTCCTTTGGACTCATGGTAAGGAATCACTGAAACAACTACATAGCGATATCAACAAGTTTCATCCCACAACCAGACTTACCATGGACTACTCTTCAGAATCAGCCTAATTTTTGGACACATGCAGCTCCATCAATGAGAGACACATCAGTACCTCACTCTACCGCAATCCCATGGATAACCTCACGATGCTGCACTTCTCTAGCTTCCACCATAAATATACCAAAGAAGCCATCTCCTACGGACAAGCCCTGTGCATACAATGGATCTGCTCAGATGAGGAAGAATGTGACGGACACCTAAAGAATTTGAAAGGCATCTTCATAAGAATGAAACACAATGCTCAATTCATTGATCGCCAGTTCTGACATACCACGTTCAAAAACTGCAACAACCTCCTCAGAAGACGGACACTGAATATGACTGATTGGCTACCCTTCATCATCCATTACTTTCCTGGAGCAGAAAGACTATACCATGTTCTTTGTAGCCTTTAACATGTCATCAATGATGATGAGCATCTCACCAAGATCGTCCCTGCGCCCCACTTCTCACCTTCAAACAACCACCAAACCTTAAAACAGACTATCGTTCATAGCAAACTACCCAGCCTTCAGAACAACATCCACAACTTCACACAACCCTGCCATGGCAATCTCTGCAAGATATGTCAGATCATCAACAATGGATACTACTATCACATGTGGGAACACCATCCACCATATGCACGGTAGGTACTCATGTGACTCAGCCAACATTGTTTATCTCACATGCTGCAAGCAGGGATGCCAAGGAATAGCGTACTGGCGAGACCATACAGATGCTTCAACAACAGATGAGTGGAACACCACATAACAATCACCAGACAGGAATATTCCCTCCCAGTCAGAGGGCACTTCAGCACTCAAGGACAATCAGTCTCTGACCTTTGGGTGAGTGTTCTCCAAAGTGGACTTTGGACACAACAACACAAAATCACCAAGCAGAAACTGATAGCCAAGCTCCATACCCATGAAGACAGCCTCAACATCTTGAGTCTATGCGCACAACATGTAATTCTACCATACTGTTCTGTATTTGTAAAATCTTGCTTACTGTCCTGTTTTAACACCATCACCTTGATAAATTGTTATGATCTCTAACTTAATTAGTTTTTACAGTTTTGGATTACTTGTTACTCTGGTTAGACCCTCAGCAGACGCCTCTTACACCTGAGATGTTATTCCAGTCACTTAGTTTGCCTCCAGCACCACCTTACTTTTAATTTTTTTGTAATTATCTCTCTGCCTCAATTAATTGGATTATAGGTCATTCCCTTCATTTACTATTTGACACTTTACTCACACCGTCTAATACTCTGGGTCACCCGCAAAGACTTATTATTCGACACTCCACTCATACCAGTTGTTTGAGTTTTCGATTTCTCTGCCTATAAGTTCTGTGACATGGAGGAGCCGGTGTTGGACTGGAGTGGACAAAGTCAAAAATCACATGACACCAGGTTGTTGTCCAATAGGTTTATTTGAAACCACAAGCTTTCAGAACCTTGCTTCCTTTTCAGGTAGCATGTGAGAGGGCGTACATCAGTCATCAAATTTATAAATAATAGATCAAAGGGTCATACAACTGATGGGAATGTAATGAACAAACCTAGATAGCTGTTAAGTCTTTAATCAGTTCGGATGGAGATGCAGGTTTGAATTAATATGTAAATTCCAGAATTTCTTTCAAGTCACTGCCCCGAGATAACTTAAAGTTTTATCAGTATAAAAGAGGTGACATTTCTGGTCAGACAATGCATTTTAGGCACACAATCTTGTTTGGAGTTCATCTGCATCCTAATCTGGAGTCAAAGTGTTTTTATTTCTAAAGTAGGAATTTATAAAATGTCACTGTCTG
Source organism: Chiloscyllium punctatum (assembly GCF_047496795.1). Taxonomy (NCBI): domain Eukaryota; kingdom Metazoa; phylum Chordata; class Chondrichthyes; order Orectolobiformes; family Hemiscylliidae; genus Chiloscyllium; species Chiloscyllium punctatum. Next base: position 12,653,758 of record NC_092776.1, on the reverse strand, counting down.
CAGATTGTGTTTTTTTGAACAAAATAGAATGAACCTGCAAATACAAATCTGCAAATGTAAATTCACCCCATAGATTTGTGTGAGCACGTGCTCGAGTGTGTGAGAGTCTGTGTGCATGTTTGTGCTTTAGAGAGAAAGTGCATGAGAGTGACTGTGTGTCAGAGAGAGAGAGTGTGTGTGTGTGTGTGTGTGTATGTGTGTATGTGTGAGAAAGTGTATAGCACGGTGAGGTCCTGGTTGAGGCCATCGAACTTGGCTATCAGCTTCTGCTTAGCAACTCTGCACGTCTCAAAGTCCCCCTTAGAGGACATTGACCTGAAGATCAGAGGCCAAATATCCTTGGCTGCTGAAGTGTTCCCTCACTGGGAGGGAACATCCCCAGCTGGCGATTATTGTATGGTGTCCATTCATCTGTTGTTAGCCTCGCAGCATCCTTGCATGCACTATATGAGATAGACAACGTTGGTTGAGTCACAAATATCTGCCATGCACATGGTGAGTGGTGTCCCCACCTGTAGTGGTAGTATCCGTGTCGACATTCTGACCTGTCTTGCAGTGGTATTCATGACAGAATTGTTTGGTATCGTGGACGATGTTGGCCTGAAGGCTGGGTGGTTTGCTGCAAACAATGATCTATTTAACATTTGGTGATTATTTGAAGGCAAAAGTGGAGGCAGAGGAAGAGTGCTGGCAAGATGCTCATGGTGAAGTCTCTACACTCCCGACAAGTACTAGATGACAAAGAGTACCTGCATCTGTGTCTCTTCACTTCACCTGACGAAGGGTCGCACTCTGAAAGCTTGTGATTTCAAATAAACCTGTTGGACTATAAACCTGGATGCGTGTGACTTTTGACTCAGGAAGAGAACTTCAGTCTATCTAGTCTCTTCATAGCTGAATCACTAGATCAGGCAACATTCCAGTGAATCGCTTTTGCACATCTCCAGGGCAATCATGTGTTTCCTGTCGTATTTTTATATTAATTTCTGGGATGGGGGCATTACTAGCCAGGCCAGCATTTATTACTCAACCCTTATTGCCTTAAGGCAACCATATTGCTACAGAGTCATATGTAGGCCAGGGCAGGTAAGGACAATAGCTTCCTTCCCTAAAAGGACGTGAGTGAACCAGATGGATTTTTTTCTGACAATTGACATTGGTTTCATTGTCATTATTAGATTCTTAATTCCAGATATCTATTGAACTTAAATGCCACCATCTGCGATGGCAGGATTCAAACCCAGGTGCCCAGAACCATTACCAGGGTTTCTGGATTAATAGTCTAGCAATAATAAGGCTATGTCGTCAGTTCCCTTATTTTTTAATTTGTCTTATTTTTGTGCTGACCAAAATTGCACAAAATACTCCAGCTGTGGCTTAACTATTGTGATATACAGTTCCATCATAACTTTTCTGTTTATATTCAATGTCTTGATGGTAAAGCCAAGTGTCCCATGTGCCTTCTTAACCAACTTATCTACACGTCCTACTGCCTTCATAGATCTATAGACATGCATACCAAGGTCCCTCTGAGCTTCTGTACTTAAGATCCTACCATTCTGCATGCATTCTCATACTTCATTAGTACTCCCAAGGTCACTTGGAATACTGCATTCAATTTTAGTTTCCTTGCAATAGCAAGGATGTTGTGAAACTTGAGAAAGGATTCAGAAAAGATTTACAAGGATGTTGCAAAGATTGGAGGGTTTGAACTATAGGAAGAGGCTGAACAGGCTGGGGCAGTTTTCCTTGAAGTGAAGGAGACTGAGGGGTGGCCTTATAGAGGTTTATAAAATCATGAGAGGCATGAATAGGATAAATAGACAATGTATTTTCCCAGGGGTGGGGGAGTCCAGAACTAGAGGGCATAGGATTAAGGTGAGGGGGGAAAGATTTGAAAGAAACTAAGGGGCAAACTTTTCATGCAGAGGGTGGTGCATATATGAATTGAACTGCCAGAGGAAGTGGTGGAGGCTGGTACAATTGCAACATTTAAAATACATCTGGATGGGTACATGAATAGGAAAGGTCTGGAACGGGATGGGACTAGATTAATTTAGGTTATCTGGTCAGGATGCATGAGTTGGAAGGGTCTATTTTCATGATGTACATCCCTAAATGTATTACCTCTTTTGTTTTTAAATTCCATTTACCACTGTTCAGCCTGTCTTTGTCTTCCTGTAGGCCAAGGCTTTCCTCCTCAATATTTACCACATCACCAAGTTTCACAATATCTGCAATCTTCCTGATGATATCTCCAACATTCATGTCCAGATCATTAATGTACACAATAAACAGCAAAGTAGGCAGTGATACAAAACCCTGTGATATAGGCTTCCAGTCACAAAAACACACTTTGGCCATCACCCTTTGCTTCCTGTTGCTAAGCCAATGTTGCTGAACCTTGTCAGTAGCCTTACTAAAATCCATAGCGATAACATCAACTGCATTACCTTCATCTATGCATTTAGTCACCTCCTCAAAAAAAAAATCAAATTTGTTGGACAGATCTTGCTCTTACAAAACCATGCTGACTATCCCCGATGAATGCATTTCTCTCCAAGTGGAGATTAATTCTGTCCCCCAAGTTTTTTTCCAACCTCAGATAGGAGATTCATTAGCCTGTTGTTTCCTGGTTTATCCCTTTGACCCTGGTTTAACAGTGACACCACATTAGCCGTCCCTCTATCATCTCATATAGCCAGAAAAGACTTAAAAGTGAATGTCAGACCCTCTGAAGCCTCCTCCCTTGCATCTCACAGCAGCCTTGGATACATCTCATCAATATTTTGGGGGGGGGGGGGGGGGGGGGGTATCTACTTTCAAGACTGCTAAAACCATTAATATTTCCACCTTCACAATATTAATTTGTTCAAGTATATCACAGCCCCACTCCCTGATTTGTAGGACTACTTCATCTTTCTCTATTGTGAACACAGATGCAAATATTCATTTGAAACCTCAGCTGTCTCTTCCAGTTCAATACACAGGTTGCCACCTTGGTTACTGTTTGCCTGCTTATTCTCTTGCTCCTAATATGAACCTTACCGCCATCATAAGGTTAGAAGTGCACTTTTTTTTAAGCTTTGACAAAGGGTCAGTTAGACTTGAAACGTCAGTTCTTTTCTCTCCTTACATATGCTGCCAGATCTGCTGAGATTTTCCAGCATTTTCTCTTTAGGTTTCAGACTCCAGCATCTGCAGTAATTTGCTTTTACTTTAGAAGTGGGAATGTTTACCAATGATCAGCACCATTATTAAGTCCTCAGTAATCCATGTTCAAATGCAACAAGATATGAACAATATTCAGGCTTGGATTAAAAAGTGTCAAGATTAGAGTGGTGCTGGAAAAGCACAGCAGGTCAGGCAGCATCCGAGCTGCTGGAAAATTGACGTTTTGGGCAAAAGCCCTTCATCAGGAATGAGGCAGGGAGCCTCCGGGGTGGAGAGATAAATGGGAGGGGGTGGGACTGGGGAGAAGGTAGCTAACAGTACAATAGGTAGATGGAGGTGGGGATGAAGATGATAGGTTGGAGAGGAAGGTGGAGCAGATAGGAGGGAAGGAAGATTGGCAGGTAGTACAGGTCTTGAGGGTGCTGAGCTGGCAGGTTGGAATTGGGGTAAAGTGGGGGAGGGGAAATGAGGAAACTGGTGAAGAGACTGACAAGTAACATTCGTACCTCACAAAATGCAGGGAAATAACCATCTCCAATAAGAAGCAATCTAACGACCGTTCCTTGACATTCAAGGTGTTACATCATTGAATCCCCTGCTATCAACATCCTGTGGGGTTACCATTGATCAGAAACTCAACTGGACTCACCATATATACAAAGTGGCTACAAGAGCAGGTCAGACACTAGGAATTCTGAGGCAATTAACTCATCTCCTGACTCCCTAAAGCCTTTCCATCTACAAGACCCAAGTCGGGAGTGTGATGGAGTACTCCTCACTTTGCCTGGATGGGAGCAGCTCCAAATTACTCAAGAAGCTTGACACCATCCAGAATAAAGCAGCCTGCTTGATCAAAATCATGTTCACTACTATCCACTCCCTGATAGTCAATAGTAGCAGTGTGTACTAACTACAAGATGCTCTGCAGAAATTCACCAAAACTCCTTAGACAGCACCTTCCAAAACTTCATGACTATTTTCATCTGGAAGGACAACATGATCACCTGCAAGTTTCTTTCCAAATCACTCACCATCTGACTTGGAAACATATTACTGTTCCTTCGGTGATGTTGAGTCAAGCTTCTGGAATTTCATCCCTAACGGCATTGTAAATCAACCTACAACATGTGGACGGCAGTGGTTCATGAAGGCAGCTCACCACCACCTTCATAAGGGAAACTAGGAACAAGGAATAAATGCTAGCCAGCTAGCGATGCCCATGTTCCATGAGTGAAATTAAAAAGCTTTTCAAATTTTCCTAAACATTATCCACCAATGCTTTTTTTGCATGCCCGCTCTTACCTCTCAATTTTATTTTTAAACAATTCCCTGCATTTTCTGTATTATTCTAGGACATCGGCTGCTTTGAGTCTTTGTTGTCTAACATAAGCTTCTATTTTTCTCATCCAATCTTGTAAATCACTTGAAATCCAGGGTTCGTTGCCCTGTGGGTCCCACCCTTCACCTTTATGGGAGCATGTTGGCCCTACACTTTCACTATTGACCTATTCAATAGGGTCCACTGCTCTAACATGGATTTTCCTGCAAGTAGCTACACCCAGTCCACTTGTCCAGATCCTACCCTTTTTTAAAATTGGGCTTCCCCCAACTTAGCATCTTTATTTCCAGTCCAGCTTTGTCCTTAACCATTATTACTTTAAATATTATTGAGTTATGGTCACAATCACCAAACTGCTCCCTCATTGCCACATCTACCACTTGCCTGCCCCCCTTCCCTAAAATTGGGTCTAGCACTTGCCCCGTCTTTTAGGATTTTATACATGCTAACTTTAAAAAGTTCTCCCAGATACATTTTAAGAATTCCACCCCCTCTAAGCCTTTCATAGGGTCTTATCCATTAATACTGAAGTCAAAATCCCTAATATTACTGAACTATCTTTTTAATACATTTGAGATTTCCCTACATATCTGTTTTTCTATCTCTCCCTAACTGTTTGGGGATTCTATAATACACCTGAGCAAAGTAATTGCTTCCTTTTTGTTTGCAGACTAACAAGTCATAGGCAGTTATCCAGATGTGATATCACCAAAGCACTTAACAGTTAGAGCATGAATGTAAGAACTAGGAGCAGGGGTGTGCAATTCAAGCCCTTAAGCCTGTTCTGTCATTTAAGGCAAAAGTGAGAACTGCAGATGCTGGAAATCAGAGTCTAGATTAGAGTGGTGCGGGAAAAGCATAGCAGGTCAGGCAGCATCCGAGGCGCAGGTAAATCAATGTTTCGGGCAAAAGCCCTCCATCAGGACTGAAGGCAGGGAGCCTCCGGGGTGGACAGAGGACTCTGTCATTTAATGCAATCATGACTGATCTCATCTTGGCTTTAACTCCTCTTTCCTTCCTGTTCCCCATAACCCTTTAACCCATTACTAGTTAAAAATCTGTCTGTCTTTTCCCTAAATTATTCAGTGTCCTGGCATCCACTGCACTTTAGTCAATTCTACAGATTCATGACCCTTTTGAGAGAAGTAATTCTTCTTGTTTTCTATTTTAAATTTACTGTTCTTAAATTATGACCTCTCTTTCTAGATTGCCCCACAAGGGGCAATCCGCCTTAAGTCATAGTGTCACAGAGATGGACAACACAAAAACAGACCTTTCGGTCCAACTCATCCATGCCGACCAGATATCCTAACCTAATCTAGTCCCATTTGCCAGCACTTGGCCGATATCCCTCTAAACCGTTCCTATTCATATACTCATACAGATGCCTTTTAAATGCTGTAATTGTACCAGCCTCCACCACTTCCTTTGGCAGCTCACCATTCTCTGTGCGAAAAAGTTGCCCCTTAGGTCCCTTTTATATCTTTCCCCTCTCACCCTAAACCTATGCCCTCTTGTTCTGGACTCCCCACCCCAGGGAAAAGACTTTATTTATCCAATCCATGCCCCTCATGATTTTATAAACCTCTAAGCTAAGGAAACAAGTTATTTCAGTGAAGGAGTGTAGTTGTGTAAACTTTGAGACTAGAAATGTTTGGTTAATGATTTGCATTCTGGATTAGTGGTGCTGGAAGAGCACAGCAGTTCAGGCAGCATCCAGGTAGCTTCGAAATCGACGTTTCGGGCAAAAGCCCTTCATCAGGAATAAAGGCAGTGAGCCTGAAGCGTGGAGAGATAAGCTAGAGGAGGGTGGGGGTGGGGAGAAAGTAGCAGAGAGTACAATAGGTGAGTGGGGGAGGGGATGAAGGTGATAGGTCGGGGAGGAGAGGGTGAAGTGGATAGGTGGAAGCTACTTGGATGCTGCCTGAACTGCTGTGCTCTTCCAACACCACTAATCCAGAATCTGGTTTCCAGCATCTGCAGTCATTGTTTTTACCACCTTACTGATTTGCATTGGTTATTCAAAGCTAAGGAAGGCTAAGATCTCATCTGTGTGATGAATCAAGGAAAAGATGTCACAGCTCACAGGACAGGAAAAAAGGAATAAAGTAGTCAGGTTAAACACAAATTTGAGAAGGAAGGGAGATTTCTCTGGTTTTTCAGTAGCTGTTATCTAATAGGGTTGGGGAAAAGATGGGTTTTTCATTTGTTGCATATTTTGAAATCTTTCAACTATCATAATTAGCTTGGTTTTGGTTTATTTTATTTATTATTTCTTTTGTGTAATAAACTCCTGTTTTATTGCTTAAACCAAAATTACAGCTGGTGTATTTATGCTTTAGTAAAAGACAACCAATTTCTAAAAATGGCACAAACATGATAAATATAACAAAACCAACTAACCTAGCACAAATGTGAAGTTGTGAATTGCAACTGTTTGAATATTATTAGCAAGTCCAAATCCCAGAGTAATCTATTGATGGTTTGAAAGCAAAGTAGGTAACAGAGAGGAAGATTATGAATTGATTAACCTGTTATAGGGCATAATTAGATTGCTGGTAACATATATACTAATGCTATTACTAGTTTTATTCATTGATGATCCTATGTCACCATCACCTCACCAAACCATAGGGCTGCTCTCTCATTAGAGAGAGATGACAGGTGGCGATTTAACCTGAGGGCCACCATACTCAAGCGAGAGGAGAGGTTAAGAAGGAGAAACCTTCACAGTAATCGTAGCCAGTGATGGGAACTGAACCCACACTGCTGTGCAAACCAAACATCCAGCCAATTGAGCTAAAACAACCCCCATTTAGTGATAATACTAAATATGTGATACGAAGCAAACATGATATTACATGATACTAAAATCAAACTGTCTAAAATGTTTTAGATATTTCCTAGCATGTTTTAGTTCAGGTCCCAAAAATAAATTGCTCCCATTCCAATCATTCAGAGACACAGCTCAAGCATTTGCTCACATGCTAGCTAAAGTCAGTAGGATTGGATATGAACATGGTGTTTCTTACAGATCATAAATTACACCCACCAAAGACAATATTGAATATGTTCTGGTATGTCACATCAAAATGTACATATTAGGAATTCACAGCTTCTTTTTTCCTGGATCGAGACAAAATTGTAATACGGACTTATTAGCAGTAAGCACCATGGCTTTGGGTGGAGGAGATCATGCCTAAAAAATCTCAATCAAGTTTGTGAATGCAGATGTGCTGGTGTTGGACTGGGGTGGACAAGGTCAGAAGTCACATGACATCAGGTTATAATCCAACAGTTTTATTTGAAATCACAAGTTTTTAGAGCACTGCCCCTTTGTCAGGTGAAGTGAAGAAAAGCATACAGGCACAGAATCTATCGTCAGAGAGATCAAAAGATTATACAACTAGCATGAGTTGAGTATCGAACAATAAGTCTCTGCGAGTGATCAAAAATGCCAGTGCGAGTAAAAAGTGTCTACAGTTGAACAGTAAGTGAAGGGGTTGATCCTACAATCCAGTTAATTGAGGCAGAGAGAAAATTACAAATATTAAAAATAAGGTGGTGCTGGAGACGAACCAAACAGCTGGAACAACATAACAGGTATAACAGGGTCGAGGGTCTAACCAAAGTAACAAGTAATTGAAAACTACAAATTAATTAAAGGTAGAGAGATCATACGTTATTAAGGTGATGGTGTCAAAACAGGACAGTAAGGAAGACTTTACAAATACAGAGCAGTATGGTGGGGTTACATTAGGGCGACATGAACTCAAGATCACAGTTGAGGTCGTCTTCATGGGTATGGAACTTGGCTATTAGTTTCTGCTCGGTGATTCTGCATTGCTGTGGATCACGATGGCTGCCTTGAAGGACACTTACCCGAAGACTGGAGGCCGAATATATGTTTCTATGAGTGAGATAATGGAAAATAATGGCTTTGTGATTATGACACTGGACTGGTAATCCAGTAGCTAATGTTCCAAGGACACAGATTCAAATTTCACTTTGGCAGCTGGTAGCATTTAAATTCAACTAACAGATATGGAATTGACAACTAGCTTGAGTAATGACAACAATGGCGATCACCATCAATTCTTTTAAAGGACCCATCCACCTCACTAATTGCCAGTTCAGTGTCATAACCATTACATCAACATTTTCCTCTATCTCATTCCTAGAAACAGAATATATGAGCAGAGTAGGCCAGTCAAGTCTGCTCCATCATTCAATATGATCATGTCTGAACATGCAATTCAGTACCCTGTTTCTGCTTTCTTCAAATATCCTTTATCTCTTTAGGGAGGAAAATGTGCCTTCCTTACCTGGTCTGGCCAACATGGAACTTCAGACCCACAGCAATCTGGACCATTCTGAACTGTCCCAGCCAACCAATCAATTCAAGACCAATAAGGGACAGGCAAGATTTTCCTTGCCAGCATTACCCATGAAAGAAGAAATTCACAGAATTGTTCTCAGAACAAATGACAGATACAGTGGGCCAAATAGCCTCCTTCTGTTTTGTAATTACTCATGATTCTGACTGCATTTTTATTTAACAAAATAGCTGCATTGCTTAGGTTCATGCACAATCCATGAACATAAATTATCATGCCAGTCAATTATTCTAGTCCTCAGTAATTGCAAGAAGTTCACAACCTAAGTTTTCGTGTTATATTCTTCTTATTGAAATACACTTATTTATGATCAAATGAATTCACAAAAACAAATATTTCAGTTAACTCATGTTTGTAAGCATCATATACATGTTTCAATATGATTATGTTTTTGTCTGGGCACTGAAATTTTAAAATAATAACAAAGAACTCATGTTTCATATTAAAAGGTGGGAACTCAAATTAATAACTAGCTAATAATAGCAACAATTCATATTTGCATTAATTTACTGCCTTTCAAATCAAAGTTTAAAACATCTTCCATAATATTATTGCATAGGCTAGTGAAATATTGTTATCACATGGAAACAATTGCAGGAAGGAAAAAAATTAATGATCAGAATAATTATATTTTGTTGACATTACTTTTTGAAGAAATCTCAGCCAGGATATTTGTAGATCTCCAGGTTATTCAATACTTACACAAGAACTTTTAATATCCAATTGAAGAGTCTGACTGCCCTTTGGTTTAATTCCTCATCTACTTACCAACAATTGATCTTCAATTACAACATCAACTTAATAAAATTAGAATTTTAATAAAACATTTTGTTCAACTATTAACAAGTGTTTTATTCTACATGGCCAACTTATCTATTACAGTCAGGAAACCATCAAATGAGAACAGTTTGAAGGCTCTAAATATAAAAAAAAGAATATTTCCTGTCTCTTAGTAAAACCGTAAAAAGAAGAAAGAGCAGGCAATCACAATCAGTCCAAATATATGGGCGATTAAAAAGAAAACCATTACCGGTTTCATGGTGGTGTATCTCCCTCATTCTTCATGTAAAATGTTGTGTAAGCAGCTTTATAAAAAAGGAAAACTTTTACAAGTTAAAATCTACACACACAGACCCTTTTTCAGTAAGTCAGACCAACTCAATATAGTTAATGGCAAACAAATCTAAGATTCCCAACTCCAAACATATTTCTACCAATTGTCACAAGCACAGGTACCCAGCCCAAGAATGGACAATCAATTTAGATCTCAGCAATCAATATTTATACAGCTGTAGGGAGGTGAAAACAATGTTTGATAGATATCGACATAGCCTTGTAATAATTTTTTATTTCTTTGAACAGTCTTTGCACTACCTGTTTAATTACATATGATTAAATGTAGAAAATAAGAGTTTGCTCGCAACTCGACCATTGAGTCTGCTCTGCAATTTCAGTATGATCTTGGCTGATCCTCTATTTCAGACTCTCACTCTTTCTCTCTCTCCATGCATCTCATGGCCTCAAATATGTAGAAATGAAACTACAGTGTATTTCTTTCTTAAATATATTCAGTGGCTTGATTTCCACAGCTTTGTGTGGTGGAGAAATCCGCAGGTTCACCACTCAGTGAAAACAATTCTCCTCATCTCATTCCTAAATGGTTGGCCCTACATCCCGAGATTGTGACCCTTTAGAGTCATAGAGATGTACAGCACGGAAACAGACACTTCAGTCCAACTCATCCATGCCGTCCATATATCCTAACTTAATCTAGTCCCATTTGCCAGCACTTGGCCCATATCCCTCTCAACCCTTTCTATTCATATACCCATCTAGATGCCTTTCAAATGTTGTAATTGTACTAGCCTCCACCACTTCCTCTAGCAGCTCATTCCATACATGTCCCACCCTCTGCATTAAAACATTTCCCCTTAGGTCCCTTTTAAATCTTTCCCTTCTCACCCGAAACCTATGCCCTCTAGTACTGGGCTCCCCCACTGCAGGGAAAAGATCATGCCTATTTACCCTATCCATGCCCCTCATGATTTTATAAACCTCTATAAGGTCATCCCTCAGCCTCCCACGCTCCAGGGAAAACAGCCCCAGCCTGTTTAACGTTAAACCCTCCAACTCTGGCCATATCCTTGTAAATCTTTTCTGAACTCTTTCAAGTTTCACAACATCCTTCCGATAGGAAGGAGACCTGAATTGCACGCAATATTCCAAAAGTGGCCTAACCAATGTCTTGTTCAGCCACAACATGACCTCCCAATTCCTACATCCAATGCTCTGACCAATAAAAGAAAGCATACCAAGCATCGTCTTCTACCTTAGCTACCTGTGACTCTACCTTGTTCGAGATCAAGTCCCCCACCCCAAAAAGGGAAACATCACCCCTGCATCCAATTTTTTCACCCTATCAGAATTTTATGTTTCAATGAGACTCCTCTTATTTTTTTAAACTCCAGTGAATACAGGTCTAGGAAACCAAATGACAATCTGCCAGGAATCATTCTGGTGACCATTTGCTGCATTCAGTCTATGGAAATTTATCCCTTCTTAGGTAAAAAGGTCAAAATTGCACACAATAATCCCTGATGTAGTCTCACCAATGTTGTTCATGTTACTATAAGATATAATATTCGTATTCAAATCCTTTTGCAGTGTAGGACAGCATGTCATTTGCATTTTAAAGCTCTTGTGGCACAGCAGTAATGCTCCTGTCTCTGAGCCAGAAGGCCCAAGCTCAAGAGCTACCTGTTCAAGAGGTGTATTATCAACATCTCAACAGGTTGACTAAAATTTTCCACCATGTGCTGCACCTACACGCTTGCTTTCAAATGAGTTGCGTACAAGAACTTGCAAAAAACCATTTCCCAAACACATTTAAGTATTTCTCTGCGAATCTGCTTTTCTGAATGAAATGGATAACTTCACACATTCACATTATGATGCATCTGCCATCCTGCTCCCCGACTGGCTGTACTTTTTCAGCACCACACTTTCCGACTCCGACATCCAGTATCTGCAGTCCTCAATTTCTCCTAGTTTTGTAACGCATCTGCCATTTGTCTATTCATGCAATTTGTTTAAATCCCCTTGAACCCTCTTTACATCTCTCTTATCACTCTGAATTCCAAGTTGTTGTCAAATTTGGAAACATTTTTGATTTCCTCATCCAAACTGTTGATATGTTAAGAATAGCAGTACCCCATTGTTCACCACCTTCCACACCTGAAAAAAGAGACAATTATTTCTCTTTAAAACAAAGTGCTGGAGAAATAGGGATCTAGCAGCATCTGTGGAGAGATAAAGTCTAATATGACTCCTCTTCACAACACAGTTGGTTTGGTCAGCAACAAGGAACTATTGTGTTTCGTGTCTGCCAATTAATTCCTAATCCATGCCAGTATATAACCCTAATCCATGTGCTTCAAATTTGCACTCTAATCTCTTTGGGATTTTACCAAAACCTTTCTGAAAATTCAAATATACCACATCCACTGATTCTCTCTTGCCTATTCACCAGTTACGTTCTCAAAATACGGAGGAGGTTTGTCAAACATGATTTCCCTTGCATAAATCCATGTTGACACAGCCTAACTATTTTCTAAGTTATCACATCCTTTACAGCAGACTCTAAGTTTCCCTCCTCATGTTAAGCTAACTGGTCTATAAGTATGTTTTCTCTCTCCCTCCTTTTATTAACTAATGGGACTATATTTGCAACAATCCAAGCTACCAAAACGGTTCCAGAATCTAGAGTAATTTGTACGCATTCACTGTTCCCATAGCAATGGCATTTTCTTTAATATCCAGATATGTATATTATCAGGCCCTGGAGATTTATTAGCTTTCAGTCCCATTAGAATCCCTGTGCAGATAGAGACTGTGTGACCCATCAAGTCTGCACTAACCTTCCAAAGAGCATCCCACATCCCCAACATATTCTCGTAACTCCACGTTTACTATGGCTAATTTACCACCGAGCTCTCATAACCCTGGGCATGATGGGTCAATTTAGCATGTTGCATCTTTAGCATGCAGTATCTAGGGATTGTAGGCTAGGTGGTTTACCCACGGTAAACACAGGGTCACGGAGGGGCCTGAGAGGAATGCTGTTCAGAGGGTCAATGCAGACTTGATGAGCAGAATGGCATCTTTCTGCTCTTTCGGGATTTTATAATTCTAATTTCTCAAGTACTATATTTTTACTAATAGTAATTTTCTTCAATTCTTCCTCTCAGAAGCCACTTGGTTCCCAAGTATTTTTGGAAAGATTTGTCTTCTTCTGTGAAGGTTCAAAATCACATCAGATTATAGTCCAACAGGTTTATTTGAAAATACAAGCTTTCAGAGCATTATTCCTTCGTCAGGTAGCTAGTTCCATGAAGGCAGAACTAAAGTGGTTATGCAATTGCTCTGCCACTTCCTTGTTCTACATTATCAAATCTCCCACTTGGAATGTAAGCAACCTACATTTGTATTCAAGCCTCTTTTAGTCTGTTCCAAGCTTACACTCATACTCTAATATTTCCCTTTTTTAAAATATTTTTTGTAATTAAAAAGGCACTAGAGTATGGCGACTTCAACACTTTTCACTATATTTTTCTAAATACAAGTGACAATGAGTTACTTTTCTATTCTCTTTGTCCTTGAATTCTAAACTGCTTCTAATCCTCAGACTTGCTAATGTTTCTAGCTACTTTTATCTTCTTAGAATCCAATATTATTGTCGACTGAATGGAAAAAGGACTTGTAAAACCAAAGACTGTGAAAGAACTGCTGCACTTTTGAAAAAAAAACAAATTTCTGAAATTCCGTGAATGGTTTTTACAAAGCTGTTTTGTTCAACTAGGGGGAAGCAGATTGTAGACAACCTGGTAGCTGGGGACGTGTGCAGAATAGACTTGGTCAGCAACAAGCAGCTGATTGATTTGTGCAATTGTGATAAGTCACGGACACCAATAGTCATCAGCCTGACAAAAACTTTCTGATTGGTTCCTGGGTGGTTAAATGACATGTGAATATGAACAACACAGTGAGAAGCCTTGGGATTGCTGGAACAGCAGGTTGTGTGTCTCCTTCTCTGCGGTAAAGATACCTTCTGTCTGAAAAAGCTGGTTATTTGTCCTCCAACAATTGCTGTAAAGTATTGCCCATAATCAGTAACTAACTGACTTTGTGACCTGTAAAGAAGTGAAGAAGCCTGGAGATAAGAAATTAAACAACAGAAAGACCTGGCAATCTAGAAGGGCTATCCAACAATTCTGTGGCCTGTGGTTCCCAGTACTTTACCTACAAAACCAGTTTTCTTTCTGTCTTTGCCTATGTTTGACTATGTGTGGGGAGGGGTTAGAAGATGGTTAGAGCTTTAACTAGTAGAATCATCTGTTGATAATTCATAGCTTATTTTTAATGAACAGTGTTTTTGTAAAGTAAACGGACCTGATCAATGTTTTCTGTTCACTTGATTCCAATAAACAGATCACTGTGCATACTGTGATTAAAGCATTAAGTTTTGTGGTAATCCCAGAGAAGTGGGACTTGAGATCAGCACATTTTCCCTATCCTTAATTTTTTTGTTGCTATGGCTGGGCTACTTTTCCATTTTTTTGGCCTGGACATAATGCATTCATTCATTCTATCATTATTAGCCATTTCCTAGCCACCATCATACCTTGTAATAAGGTTACCAACTCACCCTTAAATCTTAATAGTTTTCTTTGTTTACATCAGATGTTGATACCATTTGTTAAATTAGGGACATACATTTCCTGTCCCTTACTGAAATCTAAATGATATGAAGGAAAGTTTTCACACCTGGTAGATGGTGGGAATCTGGAACTCACTCTGTGACAGTGTGGTAGAGGCAGAAGCCTTCATGACATTAAAGAAGTATTTATATGTGCTGTTGTAATGCCAAGGCATACAAGGCTCTAGCCCAAGTGCTGAAAAACAGGTTTTGTTTTTGACCAGCACAGACTCTATGGCATAAGGGCCTTTTTCCATGCCGTGAGCTCCTATGATTCTATGGCAATGGCTATGACTATGAATGAGTATGGTTGATTGCTTAAAACCCTATAAAAGTGGCATTTTTTATTTTCAAAAAGATGTTTTCAAAGCCTCTGAATACTGGTCTATTTCAGGATCATTTCCAAAGACCTGCCAATGGCTCAAAGATTGTATACATTGTGGATACTGAGAAAAGTGGTATGGAGGAGCTATAACAGGCATGAAGAGTAGGTAGGGGTCTGGTAAGGCTATGAGGGCCCATTATTCATTTTTTAAAATGAGCTGATGTCCTGATAAATAGAGACAGGCCTTTCAACCTCTCCATTTGCTCATCTCCAGAAAAGGCATGCCCAACTCCATCCCGCTTTTCCTCCAATCAAAAATACGGAGAGCAAGGGCTTCCTTAATAGAGATCGATGAGTGGAGTCAGGCACACTTCTGACCTGTATGAAAATCCAGCCCACAGTATAGTAAAAATTCATGCTGATTTTCCAAAGCTGCAAGTAAGAAATTTTCTAAAATAAGTAAATTTTACCACACACAATCCTGATCACTCTTCTATTGGAAGGGTGTTGTTAAACTTGAGAGGGTAGACAAAAGATTTGCAAGCATGGTGCCGGGACTGGAGGGTTTGAGCTATACGGAGAGGCTGAATAGGCTGGGACTATTTTCCCTACAGCATCACAGAGACTAAGGGGTGACCTTACAGAGGTTTATAAAATCATGAGGGACATAGGTAGGATGAATAGCTAAGGTCTTTTTCCTAGGGTGGGGAGTCCAAAACTAGAGGCATAGGTTTAAGCTAAGAGGGGAAAGATTAAAAAAAAAACTGAGGGGTAACATTTTCCACACAGAGGGTGGTGTGTATATGGAATGAGCTAGCAGAGGAAATGGTGGAGGCTGGTACAATTACAACATTTAAAAGGCATCTGGATGGATATATGAACAGGAAGGATCTGGAGGGATATGAGCGAACTGCTGGAAAATGGCGATTAGGTCAGATTGGGATGTCTGATTAGTGCAGCTAAGTTGGACCGAAGGGTCTGTTTCCATGCTCTATGACTCTAAGATATTATATTATCACCACAGTATTAATAGAAGGAATCCAATAGTGACATATAAATAAAATTGACATTACAACTGACTATACGAAAGTGAGGACTGCAGATGCTGGAGATTAGAGTCGAGAGCGTGGTGCTGAAAAAGTACAGCAGGTCAGGCAACATCCGAGGAGCAGGAGAATGGACATTTCGGGCAAAAGCCCTTCATCAGAAATTATCTTTCCTGAAGGGCTTTTGCCCAAAACATTGACTTTCCTGCTCCGTGGAAGCTGCCCGACCTGCTGTGCTTTTCCAGCACCACACTCTCAATTACAAATGACAATGCCTTTCTAGAATACAATATTATCCAATTCATAATCTATTACAATACTATACTGCATGTTTGCCATGGACTTTTGTTAACAATTGCAGTTCTATATTACAAGTTATCTGTAGTAAAAAGGCAATGTACTAAATATCCTGAAATCAAAAAGAATAATGCTCAAAACTCCCACTCTTCCATAGGGCTACATTTTGTCAATTTACTTAACTCCTGATTACAAGCAATCTTCTCAATATTTTAATGCAGGTAATGTGCAGTGCCAATATTTTCAGAGGCTGTAAAATGATTCGTTAGTTACTTGGTCTTTATTGTTCTAAGAAAAAAAGGCATTAAACGTAGTCCACAAAATAAAGCAAATAATCCACATTCTTCACAATACACTGCACAAGCCAACCTAGTTAGTGGCTTCATCACGAGGAAGTTGATACCTTAAAAAAAACCTTGATGTTAATACAAAGAAATTGAATGGACATTGTGAAATGCACTACGTAAGAATGCCCCAAAATAAATCATTAACTCATAAAATACTTTCAAAATGTAATCACTTTGTATTATAGGGACAGTGGACAATTAATATTATTTTAGCAACTTGGAAGAGAACGTCAATGTTGTCATGACAAAAATCATAAGACATGCAAGTTATATTTTTAAAAGTAGGTTGAAATGATAACCCTGTACTGAAGGGAACAACAGGTAAGGAAGAGGAATGTTCCCCATCCTTTGGCACAGAAGCTAACTGTCTGCCTTCCATTTCTACCCTATTCAAGTTAGTTAGTAACACAGACCGAGAATCAATTCCTGTACAGTTGGGGTACAGTTGTACTCATCAGTTTCTATTAATATTCTTATCAACCAGGGAAAGATATATTTTTAATCTGTAGCCTAAGACTGAAGTATAAACACCAGAAGATCCCAGACTGAATCATTGCTGAGTTTACTGAGCTTAGATTACGTGGACGAGTGACAAGCATTAATCTCAGCTCTTCGTGGCTGCAAAGGAACATCCTATGATAAGATCATGAGATCTCGGACTATACTACGGAAATAAGACAACTTTCTCTCACAATACCATTATTATATTTTTTGCATAAAGCAGCAGCTTTCTTAAAGTCACAGATAAGGTTATATTCCGCACAGTTTGTGTCAACAGGAGTTCTGGTCTAATTTGACAGCTGAGTGCACAATAACACAAAGCCTTATCTACTTGGATTCAGATTCTTCGTGAGCTTTCCTGTACTTAGACTTCGTAAGTCAAAATCAGCTGGAATGGACCAACAGAAAGTAGACTAAAACAGTGCGCAAAGAGCATGTGATTTGGTATTTGAAGCACTTATCACTGGCTGTTCTAAACTTAGTTCAGCACTCATTTTTCTAAAACACTCCATTGCACAAGGACACCTCCAATATATCCTACAACCTCATTCTCCCCCAGTTCTTTCAAACTTTTCTTTATAAAAAAACTTACCCCATTCCTTTTTTAAATGAACTGTAATTCTATTTCAACAGTCACTCACACTGAGGCATCCAACTGTCCCATAGACAGTTCAAAAATCCTCCTCCTCCCCTCCCTCAATTTTTTTCGAAAAGGAATCTCAGTTTCCATTTCTGTTTAACTGCAATAAAATCCCCAAGCTTCACTCATTCATTGAATGGCTGCTTTGAAATTGGCACTTTATTCATTATCTTGCTGTTTTTCTTTTTCTGGCTCTGCAAAAGATGTTGCTACTCTCACCCTATCATATTCACAGTTTCACTTCTCTTTCTCAATCCTCCCAAATCTTATTCCAGTCGCCTCCTTTCCCAGTGCAGCCCTACACTAATTCCCCCATCTCCTCTCAATTGTTCTCAATTTTCTGCGTTGCTCACATCAGTGTCCAAAATATTAATATTTAATTCCCTGCGACTTCAGGACATTCCTGGAGAATTGGCAACCCAATCACTTATGATTATCTTCTCAATCTCAGCCATTTAAAAAAGGTACAGGAAGCACCAAGATACAGTGCAATTCTTGGATACATGCTCACAATGTTTGTTGAATTCAGTGGAGTGGTGTTCAGATGAATTTCTTCACATTTTCTGTACTGCTGAAATCAGATAACTGTATACTTGGCATACATCCTTGCATTTAAACAAATTAGAATTTGTATGACAATAAATTGCATATTACATATGTTTCTCATTACTAATATTACAAAAAAGATTATACTACATTGGGAACAGAAGTCTTGTGCAATGAGAACAGCAGAACACCATCAATTAGGCTAAATGCTCACACATATCACTATAAACGAAAGGCAGTCAAACAGTTTTTGCTTCCTCCCAATTCATTGAGTATTTGTGTTGGTCTTTAAATTTATGGATTTTTTTTGGAACCTTGTGAATGAGTTTAGATGACTTGAAATAATGTCTGGAGAATAAATACAATTCTTGTTATGCTGAATACTGTTTATGAAGCAAATTCTGAAGCACTTTCATTTATATTCAACATTAAAATTCTGATTATTAAGTCTGTAAGGGAAATAGGATTATTTTCTTTGATTATCATGACTAACTACATCAAGCAAACAAGGTTAACAAAATACCTACAAGAATGGAAAAATACCTAAATAACTGACTTCTTCAGAAAAGGAAAGGAACAAGTTTTTATTTCACAGAGATAAAAAGGTAATAAATCAGTTAGTTCACTCTGCAACTGATTTTTACCTTAAATGGAGATTTGATTAATTTCCTTGTTAACTACCAATTCCTTGCTATTGGTGCATTGTTAAATTTAAAAAAAAAGGAAATTCCTTAATTAAGAACACAGCTGAAGGAATACCCAGTGTTCTCAGTGATAACCTAATGCAAACCAATACAAAAGAAAATGCTTAAAAGACACAATTAAAGGCAAACTTCATGCTCACCCTTTAGCTAGAACAGTAGATGTAGAACAACCCAGGGTCTTGTCTGTGGAAACACTGCGGGCAGAAGGATTTTTCTTAGTAGACAGATCAAGCACTCCATCTGGAAAAGGAAACAATTGTCAAAATGTCCAATGACAGATTAATGGGGGAATAGTTATTCATTTCTTTGAAAGTTTACGTAGAATCAAAAATCCCTACAGTGTAGTAGGGAGCCATTCAGACCATCGAGCCCACACCGAACCTCAGAAGAGCATCCCACCCAGACATCCCAACCCTACCTCAGTACCCCGCATTTCCCATGGCTAATTTACCTAACTTGCACATCCCTGGACATTATGGGTGATTTAACGTGGCCAATTCACCTAACCTGCACATCTTTGGACATGTCGGTATAAAATACTAAGAAAATTATATTAGCAAGAGATAAAAATCTAGTTCATTTCAAGCGAAACACCAACCGTGCAAGACAATTTCATGATTATAGCTTTTTAAAGTAACAATCAAGCAAACAGCACCCATAAATTCTACAATTTTAATGCTAACAATAACCAAATATCAGAATCATTTGCTTCTGGTTGTTGCAGCTTGATTATTATTTCCAAAGCAACAGTACCCATCTCCTTTCCAGTGATTCAGAAATGAGGCTCGCAATCCACATTCAATATTGTCTCCTAGATACTTTCAACAACTCTCACCAAATATAGTCCATAACCCCAGGAAATACATGGACAAGTTGTTTTTTCCCCTCCCAGTTTGAATTCCAGTTGGAATCTGGGTTTCTCATTTTATTTTGGTAAAACAGAATGATTTAATTTATGCAAAGCCATTTGGATAACAACATAATACTGAGTTTCTAACTAGCAACTGCACTAAAAACACTCAGTTGAAACTGAAAGCACAAATATATTACTGTATTATTATTTCAGTCACCATCCACAAATGAAATGGCCAGAAGTGGATATACTGCTCAATGGATAATCTGACAAAAAAAACTCAATTTTATATCGTTCTGTATTGGTTATTATTTGAAAATCAAGAATGCTGAAATCCATTGATTTTTTAAAATAATCTTCCTTAGCGGTCTCAGCAGCATCTATGGAATGCATAACAATTTTTTATTTCTCAAAGAGATTTTATGCTTGTCTGTAAAAGGTTGTGCCATTTTTCTGCATTCATACATGTTTTATTCAACCTCTGTGTTGGCTCCACCCAAATATTGACACCTAAAATTTGCAGTTGGTATCAATTTATCTGAATCAAAGTCATTCATACAAATTAGAAACCATGCAAAAACTAACCCTTGGACACTTGTCTAAATATTTCACAAACTCCAGCATAATTTTTCCAAAAGGACATTTGTTTTCTAACAAAGATTTATTCTAAACTCCCATCATTTAAATTCTAAGCAGAGCTTTATAAAATGCCCTTTTGGAATTCTAGATGCACATAAATGGCTATTTAGGCTGATACTTGGCATTTGTGTTTCTAATCCATGGTGTTTTCTATTTACAAAGTTTTGAATGCTCAATTTACTCCTGCATAAATTCCACTATTATACATAAGAATGGAATGCCAACTATAATAGTTCTATGCTGTCCATACCCATTTTTTCACTTTTTTTGCAAGCAGTATTAAGTTAGCCTGTTTCTAATCTGCTGGAAAGTTAAGGGCACTATGCAAATTGAAGGTTGTTCTAATAGTATAGAGGCACAGTTGTGCTAAAAATGAAGACCCACTATTCTGAGTCACCACAAATGCAAAGAATTAATGCACCTACCAAAAATCCCAAGAAACCTTTAACTGACTGCTACTCAAGACAAAAACAAGCTACACCAGGTTTCTTCAATGAAATTCTCTTGTAACAATCTTTACAAGAACAGTAAGAAAAAGGATTTCTATCTTGTACATTTTAAACTTGACATCCTTTCAAAAACACTTGCTCCTCCACAAAGAAATTTACACAAACATGCAAACAAAAGAAAAACAGACAAAACATAATGAAGGGAAGGGAAGAAAAAGTCAGGAGAACTTCACAGTTTGCATCACCAATGCAAATCACAAAACCAGACAGGGTTGGTTTTAGGATCCTAACAATTCTTTTACAAAGCCTTGATTTTATCTGAACAGAAATGATCAATCAATAGCTCATTGGTTGGACCCATGATCTTTCTGGTTATTTTTATGCTTTAGATTTATTTCTTTCTGCATCTACAAATTATCTGTTTTTTGACAGATAATTGGATAAAGCAGCTTTATAGAGAAAGGAGAGAAAAATTTATGGAGCTAACTTCTGGAGATCTCCATGTTTCTCTGTTTCACTCCCCAGACCAGAGAGTGTAATTATGCTGAACTCCCCAGAACCCATAACAAATGGAATCAGTTTGTCTGGACTCAATATCCCCAAAAATAACATTGTTTTATATTTGTCTGTTAGCTTTACTTGCTTTTCCCCGGTGCAAACTCCTTGTACATTCTTCCTTTTGAAAGGCAGAGTCCATTTTTCTCATTTCTAATCCATAGTCCAAGGCATAAAAAGATAGGGGCCTCTTACAATGGTTACTGAAATAATTTCTTACCATTAAATTTACTTCTCAAGTTGTACACTTTTCTCAATTTCATTTTGTCCTTCTGATCATTTTCAATATACTGTATTAAGTTTATTATACTCCAGAAAACTTTCAGCCCAACTAGCCTACCACTAGTATCATTCTAATTGTCCTGAATCCCACTTGTTAACAAGCACCTTTCTCGTGCTTCCTTAACAGCATTAAGGGTCATTGCCTAGTGCCAACCAGCATCCTTGCAGCTCTGGCTTTTCAAAAGGTAGAAAATCCTCGAGAATGCATCCATCTTCTAGCCTGTATATATGCTCAAGGCGCAAAATTGCTTCTTTTTAAAGTGTCTTTAAGAGGACTGTTA
The DNA here is from genome assembly GCF_047496795.1 of Chiloscyllium punctatum. Classification (NCBI taxonomy): domain Eukaryota; kingdom Metazoa; phylum Chordata; class Chondrichthyes; order Orectolobiformes; family Hemiscylliidae; genus Chiloscyllium; species Chiloscyllium punctatum. The sequence goes on along the minus strand of NC_092776.1, from coordinate 12,631,628 downwards.
CATTAGTATTCTGAAAGGCACTAAGTTAATTCAAATTCTATTTTCTACATTTCGTACTTTAGAAAAAAATTAGAAATTTAATAATCTTGATGTTTATGCAATTTAGCACCCACTCTTCATCTTAATATCATTCACATAAGGTTGTCATTATACCATGCAGAAAAAATATTATTTTGACTATTTAAAATACTGAGTCAAACTCAACCTACCAAAAACCACTTTGCCCTAATTAAAGTGATCAGTCCAAAATACAAAAGAAAAAGCAAATCAACTTCAGATTGGCTGTATATATACAGTGGGAGAAAGTGAGGTCTGCAGATGCTGGAGATCAGAGCTGAAAAATGTGTTGCTGCAAAAGCGCAGCAGGTCAGGCAGCATCCAAGGAACAGGAGAATCGACATTTCGGCCATAAGCCCTTCTTCAGGATTCCTGACCTGGTGCGCTTTTCCAGCAACACACTTTTCAGCTCTGTATAAATACAGTGTGTCAGAAATTCATAAGTGCATTAGCATTTTAAAAGACAAGCAAGCTTGATGATTTCATTCAAAAACTTTTCTTCAGATGCTGACAGCCTGACTTTTCCCACTTGCAGCTCTAATTCCATTTTCAACATTTGCCACACTCTGCATCACCTATGAATAAGAATGCATCCAATCAACCTGAATTTAGCATTCACAATTGGGCTCAACTGCACAAATCAATCAGCTACTTGTTTCTGGACAAATCTCATTCTGTACATGCACATCCGAATGCTGTGCAATTTATAAATCTCTTCTCCCACCAACCCCCCCTCACTACTTGAACAATGCAGCAGAGCAAACATCACGTACATTCAGTTTCAGTAATATGTTTTTAAAACGTGCAGCACTTCCTTCCACAGTCCTTGGTTCTAAAGTAATCCTTTTTCCATTTTCATTCACATTCAAAAATACAGAAAATAAAATTATATGGTCCTTACACTTGATCTTCATACATGCATACTTTGGGGATCACATGACTGTAACTAGGAATAAAATTGTCCTCCTTAACATAATAGCCTCTAAATTCAATTTTCAAAAATTAAAAATGGAAATCGATGCTGGATCCCTTTCAGTGTGTTTAAGTTGCATGCTGTTTCATTAAAATTCTCAGTTTATTTAAATATTTTAACCTTTAATTTTACAAGACACTAGTATATTGTTGGGAGTGTACAGTAAAATACAAATATAAGTTAGAATTAGTACTTAACACCCATAAAGAATTAGGAGACAATATAAGGAGAGCAGCTGGTTCGGATAAGAGCAGCACTTTGGAAGGCAGGGAGATTCAAGAGCTTTAAAAATGAATATTTTTATAAAGTATATAGAGGGAAATCCAAATATAAAATCTCACTTTGAAATTTTACAAACTCTGGTCTCAGGATTTTAAATGAGAATTTATCTGAAATACAGACCTGAATTTTCACCAAAATGGACATAGTGAAATGGAAGACAGGTCTGGAAATCGCCAAGACCTAACACCAAACACAGCACTTACCATTTTCACGGGGGTAGGAACAGGATGGTTTATGGAGGTAGCTGCCTTTGTTCAAATTGCATTTTAGTAGCCCAGGAGTGACAGATCCTAAATATGCAGAGTAGAGCTGGTAAGGACAGGCTTGAACTTTGTGTATTCTTTAGGTAATCAGAATAGCTCTCTTGGAATATAGTTGGTAACAATTTTGAGGAAGGTAAGGTGCCATGTTGAGTGGGAGGGGGAAGGGTCATATACCCTTTGAGAAAGGTGCTGATTCCTGTGGAATTATTGAGATAGGAATGAATGCGTGCAAACACTGCATAACCTCATTTGCTCCAAGCTAATGCAAAAGCAACTATCAACGAATGCTGTCAAAAATATCAAGAGGGGCTATGAAAATAAACTGTGAAAGTGAAGAGAGCTGCAAAGTTGTCAAGGCACTTTAACTTTTACTTTAAATGTTTCAAGGGAACAGTCTGAAATGTTAAATCATTATTTGTTATTAGAGGTCATCTGTTAGCATAATCCTAAGGCTTCCATTACTGAATTATGGATTCATGAATGACTTAACAACTATCCATTATCATGTTTAGTGCCTGCCATTTCACAGTTTGACTGAGAGCTACAAGTAGTTATAGAATAATTGAAGTGGGACCACAAATTCTATTGCTTGTTGTTTTCAGGAATTATACATTTGAATTAAACATTTATTGTGATAAACCTTAATATTGTCAAAGGAATGTAAATGTAGTGAAAGGGTTTTATGAATGAGAGTAAATATTTCAATATAGTGAAGTCTGCAATAGACAGCTAGAAGTCTATGCTGTCCAATCTCTGCATAAGTCCTGAGGTCTGTCCATGGTGAACACTGGATGAGTTGGCATTTTTATATAAGGAAAAGGATGGTGAGTGGAAGGGAGTATAGAAGTGTGTGGTGTAAGGGCTATTTCATCATTTATTCCTTTTCTTAACATGTTGGAAACAGTGCTGAAGCCCCGAGGCAGGTTATCTTCCCAACCCAAGTCCACCGATATCCCCATCCTCATTTTCTGTGTTGACAGCCTTGATTTCTAATTTACCAACTCCACATCCCCCGCAAAAAAAACCTCCTGGATTCAAAAATCAGTGTCCTCAAGCAGTCATTTTTAAAATGCAGGAATGCAGAGCCAGGCATTCTCCTGACTGCACACTGGGCCCATTGACAAATATCCAGGCCTTACCCTTTACAACAACACGTGCTTCACTGCAATTCAAAACCAAAGGATATAGGGATCATGCAGCTCTTGAAAGCCAATATTCCAGAGGGAGTTGAAAGAATTGAAACGGGCAACTGGTTAAAAAAAAAATCAGACCAACACAGTGCTTCATTGAAATGTCCATCCCTTCTTAAAAGAAACCATTGCAAGCAAATGAAATCTATAACAGATGCAATCAGTTAAAAGACATTTTAAATTGCAGGCTTACCTTGATTGTCTGATTCAAGATTAGACTTTTTGATAGTTAGATCCAAAGGTCTATCTTGGTCAGCCATAAGAAGCTTGCTTAAAACAGGATTTAGAGCACTGGCACCGAGCACAGGTGTTTTAGATGCACTTTGGTCCTTAGTGCTGGTGAGTACTATAGAGTCCTGAGAAGTGCTTGTTTTTGAGGTATATTCAGCAGCAAACTGCCTGATCATTCGATGCATAATCTCACGAGCCACTAAAGGAATATTGGAATCCACAACCCATGGGCTGTCTGCACAAGAGAGAAAATAATGGATACTTATTTTAGACTAGGTATACTGACACTTTCTTTTGAAGTGGAGGAACAGCACTGAAACTCCCTCTCCAAGATGTACTAGAAATTACAGTATTGAATAAACAGGCTTACTGAAGACATTGCAAGCTCAAAATAAGTCTCTTTCTCTCTTACCTGTCTTATTCCTCATTTTCCAAATTTTAATTTAGCTTGATAGAAGTATCACAGAATTGGTTGTTTGACTGACACTGGCGTCCAAATGAGTCCTTCAGTATAATCACTTTAAGATATATGTTCAACTATTCATTTGAATTAGCAGCTTTTCTGAATAGACTTTATTCAAACAACTCACATTTGCAACATATTAAATCTTTTATCTATCTGAAACTTTTAAAGAAGAGGTAGTCAGAATTTGTTATACCTTTAGACAGGGAACATAAAAAATTTTAAAAAGCAACTATCTAGCAATATTGTTTATATCAATATTTAGCATAGCAGACGGAGTCTTCACTAAATTTTACACTGGGAAACTATCAAAACGAACCACTGTAAAAATAAATGAACCATTACTGTCATATTTGTATGGCATTGCATGCTTAATAAATGTTCTTGGCATTAAAGTAAAGTTAGGAGACAAGTGGACTGCCATTTGGCTTCAGGGCAGAAAGCAAAGGATGGAAATAAAATGTATTCAATGTAAGGTATCCAGGTCATTCTGGTATAACGAGCATTTCATCAACGCGAGTTGGCAAAAACATTATTGATGAATTGTGGACATTGTTTGGGTAATATGAACTTTCAATGGGTATCGCAATTTTCTATAGCGAACTCCTACAGTGTGATTTTCCATGGCGCGATTTTCTATAGTGCCAGACTGCAGAGGAACACAACTGTCGCATTACAGAACGCATTGTAAAAGGTAAATTCAGGGTAATAAAGTTGGGAGGTGGTGCTCTACAAAAATCAGTGCTGACAGCATAGCTGTTGTCAAATTATGTTAACAATTTAAACTTTGAAAACACAAACACAATTCCTAAATTGATAAATGAGTCCAAATTGGGATGTGATTTGGAATATCAAAGATGGCTACAACAAATTACAAGAGAATATTAATAAACTTCCAGAATGGGCAAATGGAGGTCAATGCACATAAATGTGAGCAGCACATTTTGGTGAGAATCAATTATTGCCTGGAAGGTGCAAATTGAGATGGATTAGAGGAACAAAGTACAAATACATAACTATAAGTTGTGCAACAGATTCACAAGACCACAAAAAACAAGTGCTGCCTTCAAAAAAGAAAACAGCCAGGGACAATTAAAGAGATAAGTGACAGCATTAAACTAAAAGGGCTTACAAAAATGCAAAAAACAGCACAGATCTTGCTGAGTGGGAAAGATGCAAAGATAATCAAAGGTTCACAAAGCAGCTTGTAAGAGTTACTAAAAGAGGTTATGAAAGGAAACTTGCTAGGGATTTCAAAATCACTAATAAGACATTTTACAGTTCTATAAATGGAACACAGGTAGTCAACAGCAATATTGGCCCACTAAAAGCAAAGTGGGGATACTGTCAATGACAATGTGAAAATGGCAGACATGCTGAATAATTACCTTGCTTCAGTATTTACAATAGAAACAGAAGAATAGCTTGCCAGAAGTCCCAAGAAATTTAATAGTGGATCAGGAACAGGAACTGAATAAAATTAACACAAGTAAAAGATTGGTAATGAGGAAATTAATGGAATTAAAGGGTGACAAAACTTCAGGACCTGACTATTTCCATCCACAAGTATTAAAGGTTGTAGAGGAAAGATTAGAGGAGGGCATCTGCAGAACTCCCTAGATAAAGAAGTCATTCCTCTGGATTGGAAAGTTGGAAAAATCACTCAGTCATTCAGCACAGAAAAAAACCCTTCGGTCCAATTCTTCTCGCCAACCAGACATCCCAATCTGATCTAGTCCCATTTGCCAGCACCTAGCCCACATCCCTCTAAACCCTTGCTATTCATGGACCCATCCAGATGCCTTTAAATGTTGTAACTGCACCTGCCTCCACCATTTCCTCAGGCAACTCATTCCATACATGCACCACCCTCTGTGTGAAAAAGTTACCCCTCAGTTCTTTTTTAAATGTTGCTCCTTGCACCTTAAACCGGTGTTCTGTAGTTTTGGACTCCCTAGGAAAAAAGACTTGACTATTTACCCTATCCACGCCCCTCATGATTTTATAAATCTCTAAGAAGGAGACCCCTCAGTCTAATGATATTCCAGAGGAAAATAACCCCAAGCTATTTAATCTCTCCCTATAGCTCAACCCCTCCAGTACCAACAACAACCTTGTAATTCTTTTCTGCATCCTCTCAAGTTTAACAACATCCTTCCTATAGAAAGTGACCAGAATTGTATCCAGAACTCCAAATGTGGCTCACTAATGTCTTATACAGTTGCAACATGACATCCCAACTCCTATACTCAATGCACTGACCAATGAAGGCAAGCGTGCCAAATGCCTTCTTCACTACCCTGTGTACCTGTGACTTCACTTTCAAGGAATTGTGCGCCGACACCTCTAGGTCTCTTTGTTTGGCAACATTCCTCAGGGCGCTACCATTAACTGCTTAAGTCCTACCAAAATGCAACACCTCACATTTATCTGAAGTATCTTCCACAAGAAGGAAAATTTAACACTATGTTACATATTAAGACATCAGACTAAAACTTAGTTTTATGGAGTATCCGAATGGAGGAAAAAAAGGTAGACAGGATGGAGATATAGGGAGAACATTCAGTGTTTAGGCCCTAGACAGTTGAAGGCACAGCCACGAAACACAACTAAACCAGAATTATTCAAAATGCTTTAATTAGTCAAATACCTCATAGGAAAGCATAAACTAACTTGGGATGATAAAGAATAAAAATAACTACTACTGAAAGAGCAAAGCAATCAAACCTGGAGATCAAATAAAACTTCTGTAATTCCACCACTTCTCCATTATAGAATAAGGTGGAGTTCAGCATGAGGACAAACCAAGGCACGAAGTACTGTATACAGTTAGAAGTCCAAATGGATTAGTTTACTCAGCTTCCCACTGGGGACCCCACGATGACATTAAGTAGCCAGATTCACTGAATACAATAAAGGCTCTGAGCCTTGAAGACCTGTGCACCTGAGGTAGTCATTCCTCTCTTCAAGCACAGCGATGGTACTAGCATACCAGACCATTTTGATGAGTGAACAACTCATTACAAACCATTAAAAATACAATAAATTTAAACTGGTCAATTATTGCCCAATCAGCTGTCAATTGAGCAGTGGAAGTTATTAATAAGTGCAATCAAACACGACCATTGCTAACCAGTGGTCAGTTCAATTTGTAACCGAACTGCTCAGCACAGAATTTCCAACAGATTCAATTCAGATATGGATGGAAGAGCTAAATGTCAGATAAGGAAACTAATCAACATCAAAATGTTTGACCAAATATGATAACAAGACCCCTGGCAATTCAAAGTCAGGAAAAGGTGGAGCAACAATAGATAGATCACACCGCAGCAACTCATTAGCACAATCTTGCTCCACTCAAACATGTTTTAGAACTCTTGCTGATTTTCATAATTTTATTCTTATCATTTTTGGTTTGCAGCTGTGACCTTATGACTGTGAACAGCAGCTTGTATTTTTTTTAAAAAAGAAACAAATTGTTTATTTGCTTTTGAAGCCAAGCTTGAAAGTCAATGGTAAGTTATTTCTTGTTTTGTAAGTGGTCTATAGATACTTCCACTCCAGAGAGGTCTTGTGCTCAAACAAGACAGCAAATATTAACTGGGAACTCATGGGAAGACAGTCAGTCAGTCTGGCAGAGAGGGGCCAGAGTCTGAACTGGCTTTTGGACTTAAGTGTTTGGGTCAGAAGGATTGTGCCAGTGAAAGCAATAGGAAAAAGTCTGATGGCTCCCTGGTTGCTCTCCCATTATCCACTTATTAAAAGTTCAGAGAATAAAATCTCAGTTGTAAGAATTAAATAAATGTTCAAAGCCTACTGAAAGCTGTCTGCATGCAGATTTATCAGAAGCCAAGCAAGATCTCATGTGCCAGTGTTGTTACAAATTGTGGAGTCTGCCTATGTGAGTTATATTGAGTCAGAGAGATGCACAGCATGGAATCAGACCCTTTGATCCAACTTGTCCATGTCAACCAGATATCCTAAATTAATCTAGACCCATTTGCTAGCACTTGGCCCATATCCCTCTCCACTCTTCCTATTCATGTACCAAATGCCTTTTAAATATTGTAATTGTACCAACCTCCGCCACTTCCTCTGGCAGCTCATTCCATATACACACCACCCTCTGTAAGAAAAAGTTGCCCCTTAGGTACCCCAATCCAGGGAAAAGACCTTGTCTAATTACCGTAGGGCCACTTTTGGTATACTGCATGCAATTCTGGTCTCCTTCCTATTGGAAAGATGTTGTTAAACTTGAAAGGGTTCAGAAAAGATTTTCAAGGATGTTGCCAGGGTTGAAGGATTTGAGCTATACGGAGAGGCTGAACAGGCTGGGGCTGTTTTCCCTGGAGCATCAGAGGATGAGGGGTGACCTTATAGAGGTTTACAAAATAGAGGGGCATGGACAGGATAAATAGGCAAAGTCTTTTCCCTGGGGTGGGGGAGTCCAGAATTAGAGGGCAGAGAGGGGAACTTTAGGGTGAGAGGGGAAAGATATAAAAGAGTCCCGAGGGACAACTTTTTTACGCAGAGGATGGTACATGTATGGAATGAGCTGCCAGAGGAAGTGGTGGAGGCTGGTACAATTGCAACATTTAAAAGGCATTTGGATGGGTATATGAATAGGAAGGGTTTGGAGGGATATGGGCCAGGTGCTGGCAGGTAGGACTAGCTTGGTTTGGGATATTTTATCAGCATGGACAGGTTGGACCAGAGGGTGTGTTTCCATGCTGTACATCTCTATGACTCTATAACTCTATTTATTAGCCAAAAAAAACTTTTTTTGACTTTACAAAAATATAAAGTTATGGAAAATATGACAAATAAAGTATAATAAAAAATGCAAATTACAATACAACTACTGTCTACTAACTACTAATCTATCCTACAAAACAAACCAAAACCAAACACTAGGCAAAAATAAATAAGTGACTAAAAAATAACAATTGAACACAAGAACACAAAATAAACAAAATAATAATGCTCAGCGCAGAGCTCCCAAAGAAAAACGGGAGCGTTGTATATATACCCATGTTAACTCAGGAGCTCCTGGCTCCAGGGTTGAGCAAACATAATCTTCCTCGTTAAACTAACACCCTAATTAAGATAGCAGACAAATCTGTGTTGAAATAACTCAAAAAGGGCTGCCACGTCTTATTAAAAACGATCTGTTGTGTGGTGCACTATATTTGTGAAAAAATCCAAGGGAATGTGCTTCATAATTAATTTTTGCCATCCCAGCCAGCCTGGCAGGTTCGCAGACACCCAATTCATTAGTATATTCTTCCGTGCACAGTAAGTAAGAATATTGAATAGTTTCTTCTCATGCCCGTCTAAAGATGATAAATTTGGTAGACCTATGAGAGGGGTCGGGTCTACTTTAACTTCGATCCTCAGTACCCTCCCTATTTTTCCTGCCACAGCACTCCAATAAACGAGGAGCCCGTGGCATGTCCAGAAGCAATGGGCAAGAGTACCTATGCTTATTTTACAATTGGGGCACACTGGACATGCCCCTTTTTAAACTTCGCCAGATGGTCCAGTGCCAAATGAACCCTGTGCAGAACTTTTAACTGCATAGCATCCGTCCTACAGATTGAGATCTTTCGCGCCTCCTCCCATATATCCTCCCACATTTCAGAAGAGATCTCCACTCCTAGCTCTTGCTCCCAGACTTACATAACCGGTTAATATCCAGCCAGTCCCAACCAACCAGTAGGTAATAGGCAGCACTAACCGAAAGGGTACTTGTGGCATATAGCAACAACCTCACTGTACCAGGGCTTATAGGGGCTTAGTGAGAAGTGTGGTCTTCTTCTGGATGAAATCCCTAACCTGAAAAAAACAGAAATGATCTCTACTGGGCAGCCCATATTTGCTGCTCAATTACTCAAAAGACATCATAACCTCCCCCTCAAACAAGCTTCCCAAACCAGAAACTCCTCTTGCTGCTCACAGCTTGAACCCGGAGTCCATCATCCCTGGTTGGAACTCCAGCATACCAACTATGGGGGTGAGTGGCGAAGTCTTGAATAAGCAACCTGACACATCACCCTCCATGCCGTGACCACATTAATCACAATGGGGTTCCAGCAGTGGTCCATAACTGTCCTCATCTTAACCATGAACATGGTTAATAAGAGGGCATTTTGCCTAGGAGGCCTCAATATCCAGCCATATGAACCTGGCTCATTGTGTGCAATTGGGCAGCCAAAGGACAGCAGGGAACTCAACTGATACCTTGTGATGTCTAAGAAATCAACTCCTCCCCACCTTGAGGAAACTGCAGTTTAGTAAGTTTGATGATGGGCCGCCCACGACACCAGACAAAGGAACTAAACCAACTCATAACTTTTCACAACATTGACCTGGGAAACATTATAGGGAGCATAGGCATGGGATAAAGCAAGCAAGGAAGATCATTCATCCTAATAAGGGCTATTCGGTCCAACCACAAAATTGAAAGAGCCTCCCATCTCTGGAGATCCCGTCTAATATTGTCGAGCAGGTGAACAAAATTAGTCCTAGAGCCACCACCAACTTCTGGCACTTCCTTAAGGTCCCCCAAAGGCTTAGCCTCTGACTTTGTAAAGTCGGTCTTACATCCTGAAATAGCCCCAAATGAATAAATACATTGTATCAGATGGGGTACGGAGGTCACCAAGTCTTATAAAAACAGAAGGACGTCATCCGTATATAGTGCAATCTTGTGTACCCTCCATTCCACTTCTGGAGCAGTTATGTGGACGTTCTGACAAATGGCCTCTGCCAGTGGCTCTATCACCAACGTAAACAACAACAGTGAGAGCGGGCAATCTTGATGACTACCCCTGCCGTTCCTAAAATTCCCAGACTTCACCCCGTTGGTGATGACCGCGGCCAGGGGGTGGCCGTATAAAGCCTCCACCCAACCCAAGCCGCTCTAAGATATAAAAAAGATACGGTCATTCCACCCAGGCAAATGCTTTCTCTGCATCCAAGGAAATCATCAACCTCTGGATCAACCTCTTGCTGACATACTTGGACTATATTCAGCAACCCTCTAATATTAGAGGATCTACGGCTCACTATAAAACCTGACTGGTCCTCTTTGACAATACAGGGCAAGGCCTTCTCCGATCTCAGTGCCAAAGTCTTAGACAGAATCTTAAAATCTGAATTTAATAGAGAGCTGGGCCTGTATGAGGCACAATTCTCAGGAACCTTTCCCTTCTTGAGAATGAGTGAAATATTAGCTTCTCTCAAAGATGGTGGTAGGCATTCATGCATATAGGAGTGATTGTACATCTCCAACATCGGCCCTGATAGAATCCCCAAAAACCTCTTGTAAAACTCACCCAGGAGACCATCAAGGCCAGTTGCTTTCCCACTTTGAGTTTGCCTGACTGCCTCCTGTATTTCCTAAATTGTCAGGGGGGCACTGAAGAGCGAGGCCTGTTCCAAGATTACCCCAGGTGGTCCAGGCTCTTAATAAAGGTTTCTATTTTGGCCCACCCATCCTCGCGACCTTCAGACTGTTACAATTCAGAGTAAAAACTCTGAAAGCCTCTTTAATCCTTTTGGCATCATATGTAAGGACCCCAGCGCTGTCTCTAACTGCAGTAATGGATTGGGGAGCACACTTTTTCCTAGTCAGATATGCCAAATACTTCACTGGCCAATCCCCATACTTGAACAACCTTTGTCTAGGAAAAGCAAGTTTTCCCTTCGCGGTTTGTCTAAGTACTGAATTCAAGACAGTCCTGGGGGCTGTGATCCGCTGCATTTTGATCACTGAAGGCCTTGCAAAATGTGCCGCCTCAGCAGCTTTCAGCTACGTCTGAAGTAGACGCTGCTGTTTCCCCTTCTGTCGCTTTCAGCTATCTGAATGGGAAATAGCTAATCCCCTAGCAAAGGTCTTAGCGGTGCCCCATAGCATTGGCAGACTACTAGCCGTGCTTGAGTTGATAGTCAAAAACTCCTGAAACTCCCTCAAAGAATATTCTACAAATCTGAAATCCTTGAAGAGGAAAGGATCAGCTGCCAGTACCACAAATCTAACCTTCAAATATACCATAATATACCATTACAACCCATAATTGAATCCAGAAGGGTCGAGGGAGCCAGAAAAAGATCAATCATCAGTGTGACATTTATGCAGATTTGAAAAAAAGGTGAAAAGTCCCTGCCAGTATGGTGAAGACATGTCCACCAGATCCAACTCCTCATGTAAGTCAGCTATCTGCTTGGCCTGCGAAGAAATAGTTGGGGGCCCACTAAGCATCCTGTCCACTGTCAGATCCAAAAGGCAATTGAAATCGCCCCCCTATAATAATGTACTGTGTTCCAAAGACACTCAACTTAGAGAAGGCACTAATCAAACATTTGAGAGAATGTGCTGATGGACAGTAGACATTTAAAATGCCATATTCCTCCCCATGTATGAGGGCCTGAAGTATCACAAACCGCCCTTGCTCATCTTTCACCTGCTCTAATAATGTGAACAGAAGATTTTTCTGGATAAGTGTAGCCACTCTCCTACTTTTATTAGTAAAGGATGAAAAGACTACCCAATCATAACCCCCCTGTTATAACTTCAGGTGTTCACCATCAAGATAGGTTTCCTGCAACAGAGCTAGATCAATCCTTTCCCTCTTAAGACTGGAAAGCACTTTTAACAGGCAAATGACTTCCCTTGATGCTCCAGGTGCACATTTAACAAGACCCTTGAACTCTGCTTGTAATGTGTCGAGCACAAGTAAACGGAGACTCAGAGTTGTAAAATTATGTATACAAAAACTACTCTAATATATAACTACAAACGACAATTGCTATCAAAAAATGACAAAGAAAACTAACTTAAAAATGTGTTGCTGGAAAAGCGCAGCAGGTCAGGCAGCATCAAAGGAACAGGAGAATCGACGTTTCGGGCATAAGCCCTTCTTCGATTCTCCTGTTCCTTTGATGCTGCCTGACCTGCTGCGCTTTTCCAGCAACACATTTTTAAGCTCTGATCTCCAGCATCTGCAATCCTCACTTTCTACCAAAGAAAGCCAACTGTAAAACCTTGAACGGGAGACTCTCCCCACCCCACCCCCCCAACCCCGTCCATAGGGGGCAGTCACCCTATCCACACCTTCACTTCACAGCTCCAGACTGTGCACCAGCCTTAAGCAAAAACAAGTAAGTAAACAAGGAGATGATCCTTAAATCAACAAGAGAAGACAAAGTCAAGATAAGCACTCCACCCATCCCTGGCTCCATGTCAGTCCCAAGTATGACTAAAAGAGAAAAAGAACAAAAAAAAAGAGGAAAACAACAAAAGGCACCCATAAAATTTCCCATGATAAAATCCAGTTATAAAAATATAATAGGAACAACATATTCCTAGAATTTTAAAAAAGATTATTAGGGAAAGAAAAAAAAAGGGAAATGGGAAAACACAGGAAAAGGAGGAAAAAATATTAACCACATTCTTCAGATCATTCGGACTATTTTAGAGTGTCCACAAAGTTCTTGGCAAAGTTTGAGTCAAAAATATAAACTGAATCCTCAGGACTGAAACGAAGCACTGCTGGATACCTCATGGAGTACTGGATGCCCAGGTTCCTCAGCCTCTTCTTAACTTCATTGGAGGACTGCCTCTCAAATTACAGTTGCCGAGAAATCTTGAAAGAATATAATTTTTGACCGCTTGTGCGACAGTGCCTGTGGATCTTTCCCCAGTAATTTGGAGACTTCTGTCATTCTTTGTTTGTCCTTGTATGTGTGGAAGTACACTAGGAGCAGGCAGGGGTGCTGTACCGACCTGGACCAGCGCACCGCCACCCAATAGGCCCTTTCAATGTGCTGCCAGCCGGATTCAATTTGAAGCCCAAGAACTGTGGCAGCCAGTGTTCAAAGAAGCTGACTGACTGCCCACCTTCTTCACCCTTTGGGAGCCCAACAATCTGTCAATTCAACCTCCAACCTCGATTTTTTAAGGTCGTCAACCTGATCTCGCAAGGCCTGCACTTGCTGTTCCAGGACCTGGATCCATCCGGACGAGGATTCGATTGCCATTGTTCGACCCTCCACCTATTCCATCCGCGCCCCGAGGCCCTGGAGTTCCCGTTCATGCTTTTGCAGCATGGTTGCAATGGGTTGGATCTGGGCACAGATCTCCTCAATCGCAGCCTCAACCTTCGCAGTAAGTCTCACCATCGCCACTGTCAATTCCTGCGAGTCCATTAAATTCCCTGGGGATTCAGGACAGGCTGCTGCTGTGGCCTCTGGCGTGCCCAGTGCTGCAGGGGAGTGTCCTCCCTGCTGCTGTTTGCTTGCTCCCTTTCCCTTTGGGCATCTTTCCTACTCACAAATATTAACGAATATGTGTTCCCAAGGCTTTAAATGAATAACTCTCTCATAGGAGTTACCCAGGTATGGCAAAAAAAAATCAATGTGCCTTGGCTGCTGGCAGAGCCGTCCACTGCAGTTCTACTGAATCGCGCCATCTTGCTGAATCCCCTGACTTACCCCTTAACTGTGCCTGTTGTGTGACAATGTTTGAGAGAGAGTGGGGCTAGAATTCAAGACGATTGTGTTTAAACCTCAGATGTTAATAGATTACATTACTTTGTGGTTTAACTTTGCTCTGTTAAAGCTACTATATTACTAATTAAATTGTTAAATCATTTGTTTAGGCTACAAATTTGGTATCTGGTATCAGTTATTCAAAAGTATGGTCAGGAACTATTGGGGTCAATTTTGAGGACCTTTTCAAGGTTTTAATTTTCACACACTGCAAATAAAGAGAATGGGAAGCTGATTTTATTTGGCGGTTTGTCTCTGTGTTGTAACAAATGGGAATGACAAGTGTAACAACATCATGAAGGGACAATAACTGGCAAGTTATGGATTTATCTGATTTCAAGTTAAATGATCCCTGCTACAGTGATGAAGCACCAACTTTTGTATAATCTTACATTAAACAACAAGAGGGGAGGAGCACCATTACAAGGACTGCAGTTCTTCAAAGAGAAGGAGAAACTCATCTTCCCAGAGCAACTAGAATTGAGTAATCAACATAAACTAGACAACGTTATTCACATTCAGAGAAAAATATTTTAAAAGTAACAAAACTGACATAGTACAAAATACAATATAGGGAGTGTCAGTGTTTCTGGGTTACTATTTTTATATGAATACTACAAAAAAAAAGCAACAATAAGCAGCATGGAAACAATCAAATAACAAAGACTTTAGCTTCTTACATGCAATACCATAATGTTCTGTTCCAACATAATCGTGAGTTGTAATGGAAGGCAATAGATAGCAATTTCAATTTTGGTTATACAAAGTAGTTACAATAGAATTTGGAGCCATTAGGTTTCCAATATGCACTTGAACCAGTGGGGAAACATTTAACAACTGACAAGACTTATATTTCTTCCTTTAGCCTCACCTAGGATTCCATCTGCTCAGTTGACAGGCCCCTAAATTATTTCTGACCTATTTCCCACAATTGTGCTCTCACCACTTTCTTTCCCAGAACTGTGATAGGACTCCCCGTTGTCTCCACTTTACACTCCACAAAAATCTGATGTCAACAGATTATTTGTCACCACTCCTGCCACTACCAGTGTGATGCCACCAGCAACACATCCTCCCCTCCTCTGCCAGCATTCTAAAGGGACCATTCCCTCCATGGCACCCTGCTGCATTCACCAGAGTCCCAAAAACCTAATTCCTTTCTTATGACACATTCACAAGCAGACACAGAGATTTAACACTTGCTTTTTTTTAAACATTCTCTCTACTCACGGACCAAGCCCCCAAATAATGCTTATGTGTACTTGTTTTTCCAAATTTAATATACAGTAATCACCTCTCTCTGTAACATTCCCATCAAATTCAGTATCATCTGCAAACTTAGAAATATTACAACTGGTCTCCACATCCAACCCATTGACAGAAATAGCGGCTAAGGACCAAACATTGATCTTTGGTTACAGCCTGCCAATCTGAGAAAGGCCCATTTATTCCAATTCTAAGCCTATTATTAATCCTCAATCCGTACTAGTATATTACCCACAATCCCATGTGCTCTAATTTTGTTTACTAACAATTTCTGTCTTCCAGAAATCCAAACAAACCACATCCAGTCGTTCTCCCTTACCAACTCTGCCTGTAATATCCACAAAAACCTGTCTGGTTTGTCATACATTATTTTGCCTTCACAAATTCATGTTGGCTCTGACCAGTCAAACAATAATTTTCTAATTATCTCGTAATTTTGAGTGTAATTACACAGAAAAATACATGAATGGGACTACATCTTGAATAATTCTGCAACTTTGATTTCCTTATGGATATAAATGTCAAAATGTAAATGTGTTTGATGCAGTTCAGGTAACGTTTACGAGATTGTTACAGAGAATTTGAGGATTTTCTAATGACGATGTGTCAGGCAGGTTGGACTTGTTCCCACAAGGATTGAGAACAGTGAAAGGCCATTTGATTGAAGTGTGTAAGATCCTGAATAACCTTGGCAAGATGTATGTGGGAAAAGTTATTTCCTCTTGTGGGTGAGTCCAGAAACAGGAGGCACGGTTTTAAATTTAGGAGTGCCTCCTTTTAGGACAGATGAGGTTTTTTTTTGCAGAACACTGTGAAACTTTGAAACTCTCATTGGAAGCAGTGTCACTGAATAGTTTTACCAGATAGATACATAGATTCTTGTCTGACAAGAGAATCAAGCATCATCTAGGTAGACAGGAATGTGGAATTTGAAATACAAGCAGATTGGATGTGATCTTAACGAATCTAGAACAGGTTTGCGGGACTGAATGATCTACATATGCTCCTATTCCGTATGTTCATAATCACATCCTTTATAACATGTTCTAGTACTTTCCCAACTTCTGATATTAGGCCAGGAGGCTGACATTTCCCAGCTTTCTCTCCTGCATCTTTCTTAAACGTTTGGTGTATTTGTAACTGTCCAATCTGCAGGCAACTTTATAAGCCTCCTCCTTTAATCTAAGATTATTTTTTAACTTGCCTCATTAGCCATGCTCTCTTGCTTTTTTTTAGCTTAAAAGGATTTTTTTTAATATATAGAAAAAAACATTAACTCTTTAAATGTAAGCCATCGCCAATCTACCATCAAAACTTGTACCATATTTTTCTAATCCACCTCAGCCAACTTCCTCATCGTACCTTCATAATTACTTGTTTAAATTTCAGATCCTGCTTTCAGATTGAATTGCATATTTTTCAAATTTAATGGAAAACTCCAACATTTTCCATTAGATTATTTTACAACTAGTTAATCAATTAGCTCTTTATCATTGCATAATGCTAAATCTATAATAGTCCTTACCCTAGGTGGTTTTGCAACATATTTCTCCAGAAGAAAACTCAAACACATTGCAGGAATTCTTCCTCCACAACATTGGTGCTCATGAGATTTAGCCAGTCTGTACATAGATTGAAGTCACCACAATTTCTGCATTTCCCTTGTTACGTGCAGTTCTAATTTCTGATTTAGACCCTTTGTTATCTTACCACTAATGTTTGTTGGACTATAAACCAGCGTTTCCTGCCCTTGCTCTGTCTTAGCTCCACCCAAACAGATTCTACATTCTGTCCTTCTGATCAGAGATCCTATACTGCCAACACACTGATCCTATACTTGATTCTCAATATCACCCATCTCCTTTTCCTTTTTGTCTAATGTCCCAAAATGTCAAATATTCAGTTCCCACTGTTTGTCATCCTGCAGCCACCCATTTGTAATGGTAATTAAATCATGCTCTTTTAGCTCATCTATCTTGTGCAAATTCTACATGGATTCAGACAGAGTGCATTTAATTCTGCTTTTTTAAATACTATTCATAATTTGACTGCATTGGTTTTAGATTTTGTTTCTGATGATTTCCACCTTAACTTGCAGCTTTTCCATTTCCCATAACCAGCTTAGTTTTAATTTTATTTGAAGTCCCTCTCATTTTTCCATCCTCGTGACAAGTTAGTTTAAACCCTTTCCAAAAGAAACTAGCAAATCCCTCTGAGAGGATATAATCCCTTCCCTTCCAAGTTGTAACCAGTCCTGCTGCATTTCTCAACTATCCCAGAACCTGTCCTAATCCGTTAAAATATAAAGTTTTCCCTTCAGTTCCTGATTTTTCCAGCCAAATCTTCATTAGCTCATCAGTATCCAAAACCAGGTTTAGAGTCAGATTTACTCAGAGGACTGTTACACTACCCGCATAGTCTTCCTAGGCTGCCTGGTGTTCACGCGTTCCCTCATAATGTGACTACTTAATTAAATATGCTATCCACTTTCTTTTTAGCTTCGTGGATGCATCTCCATGGCCCAGACCTTTTTTTGCACTGAAGATACATCTTGCATATACGATAGTCCAGTAAAAATGAAGCATCCGCATCTCTCATGTGGCCACACAGCCGATTGTCCTACAATGCCTTAAGATTACTTTCCATATATTTGCTTTAAACTGGACATGAGAATGTAGAAAATAAATCGCATACCAATCAGTTCCATTGAATGTAGTTCTTTAAAAACAGATAATGTCACTGGATACTCAACAATCATCTTATAATTTTGCTGTGATGTCAGTTTATAATTTTTTTCTCAAACCTGGCCTTCTGGACCTGTAGCAGCAATAGCAGCTCTCTGCTCATGCAATCCCTGAGCTCTGTATTGTGTTCATATTGTGTTTCTGGTTCCATTTTAAAGTTATAAGATTCAGATAACTTTCACAATGTCCTCTGACTTGGAATGAAATGGAAGAATTTAAAAGGCAGACTTCAAACCTGACCAATCTAGTTATTTTCTGAAGTACTTGAAAGTACAGAAATAGAAACAAAACAATATGGAAAACAAGTTCAAAATAACGTTCAACAGAAGCGAGGTAATTCCATAAAAAGTAATTTCCTGAATTATTTACCTTTTCTTTGAAAGACAGCATTGAGAAATTCCTCTGCTTGTTTTTCAAAATGATTAATTTTGGTCTCTTCCTGTCTTGAGAATGTCCTTTCTCCAACTTTTAATTTTGGTTGATCAAGAGAGACTAAATGTTCCTGTTGAGAAGCAAGCATGCAATTAGAGTTAAACCTGTAAGGAATGGAATTTTATGAAATACAATTATTAATGACCTAATAAACAGCACCTTCATAAATAGGCACTCATGCATTTGGGAGCACATGGGGATTAAAGCAAGGGAAACCAATTTCATCTTGGGATGCCTGTACCAACCCAGTAATTTCCCAATTAAACTCCACTGCATTAGCCTGAGAGAGAGAAGACTCCCAGGAGATGCAGATTGAAATTGACAATGTTAATCAGTTAAACATAAACATGACATTGACATTTAACATTGGATGTGGGCCACAGGTTTCCTGGAACCCTTAAAGCACAGCAGCAATTGAGAGGAGGGGGTGAAGACAAGAGAAAAATTCCAATAAGCACTGAAACTTCATATCTGCTTTCTTATGTGAAATGCTTTGTTCATAATACTTGTGCTGCGAGGCTAATTTTACAAGTTTGAAACTTTGAGAATCAGACTCGCAACTTAGAGCTCCGATCTCTCAGATCAGCTGTGGCTGATTGTGCTCAGGTGTAGGCATCATTGACCACACAAATGTGACATTTGAGACACACCTAGATCAACCAGAAGTCTTCAGCTGCAAGGACATCAACTCTCCCAAAGTGTAGCTGGCGTATAATGACAAAAAGATCCTAATGCAGAAGTCCCAACATTTCCAGCCTCTTGTATGCTTTCAAACTGTGGCAGTTCAATTTCCTTATTTTGCCACAGCTCAAGGCAAACTTATCGAATTGCTTTTCTAAGACAAGGGGCGATAATTTGAAGTGTTAGCTGAAGTCAGAAACACAGAAATAGGAGTAGGCCATTCAGCCCATCAAGCCTGCTCTGTTGTACAATTAGATATAGACTGATCATCTACCTTAATGTCATGTTCTCGCACTACTTCTACATCCCTTGATGTCATTTCATAGTCTATCAAACTATTGATTTCAATTGACAAAACGTTCGATGATTGAGCTTCTGCAACACCCTCGGGAAGCGAATTTCAAAGATTCACTATCTTCTGAGTGAAGAAAGGCATTTGTGAGAAACCCAATCAATGACACCCAAGAGCTATGTAATGAAATACAACTCATACAACAACCAAATGTGTCATTGAGCATGCTATTGACATTCTGATACTTCATATCCTTGGGAAGTACTGGAAGTGCCCTTCAACACGTACTATGTTCTTCAGAACAGCATTGTCTGTGAACACTTTGTATAACATTATATAGCATTGGGATTTGGACCCTAGAAGAGAAATAAGACAAAAGCCTCCTCAATGATGCCAGAGAAAGCAAGGAGGTGGTGGCAGAATACACAGTCAAGGTGCCAGCAGTAGCCCTTGTTGTAGTCCAGAATATCATTGTTACTTATGAGAGTCCCTTGTATATCTCCCTTATGACCTCCACCTCTTTTTGTTCCATTTGGGGGATATTTCCATCAAATTAATTGAGAAGGCTATCATGCTGTAGGCCCTTACAAATCCCAACAAGAGATCCAGGGATTTGACAGTAAAACAAGGTTCAACTTTAAAGATCTTGACTCCATTCTGCTAATTCCTTCTATTATGCTTCCAATTAAAATCCACCAAATTAGAATGCCCCTTTGATAACTAGAATTGAAACGGATTCATGGGCTCAACACCACTTGCACACAGATTAACTAGATGAGAAATCCAGAATTTCGACCTAAAAGAGGCATACACTTGCCATCGGGGAGAAGGTACAGAAGCCTGAACACACGCACCAGCCAGTTTCGAAACAGTTTCTACCCAACTGTTGTTAGAATACTGAACAGACTCACAAACTCTGAGCATTCGCCTGTACCTGTGTTGCTTTTTTTGCTGCTGTTTACCTATTATTTGCTTATCTTTGCTGCTGAACTCTGATCTGGCTGTATTGCCAGCAAGACAAAGCTTTTCACTATGCCTCAGTACCCGTGACAGTAAATTCAATTCACTTGCTTTCAAGATTCTAGGCCTTAACAAGGGTCCTTCGCAGGTAGAATTTATAATTCAACCCATGACTCTATAGTTCACATTGTAAAGAACAAATAGAATGTGTTTACTTATACAGCTTACCGTTTTTATTGAAATGGGGACTGTATAATTAAAGGGTGAATTGCATGCCAGATTCTATTCAAAGTGTTTCAAATAAACAGGAATATAAGTTACTTATAGCAATCGTTACACATTTGATTTGGATATGGAGAAGATATTTCCACTAGTAGAAGAGACTAGGACCCAAGGGCACAACCTCACTGTGAAGGGACAGCCTTTTAGAAATGAGTTGAGGAAGAATTTCTTTAGCCAGAGAATGGTTAATTTGTAGAACTCACTGGTGGAGAAGGCTGTGGAAACGGAGTCATTGAGTGTATTTAAGACAGAAATATATAGGTTCTTGCTTGGCAAGGAGATCAAGTGTTATGGGAGAAGGCAGGAGAATAGAAACAGATCAGCCATGATCATATAGCAGAGCAGACTCAATAGACTAAATGGCCTAATTCTGCTTCTATATCTTTTGGTCTTATGAAGTCAATTAGTTCATTAATATTAGCAAATAAAAGGGATACACATTGATATCAATAGAATATAATGTTTACCTCACTCAGAAAATCTGACTGAAAAGCCCTCAAGTAATTTTAGTTAGTTAAAAAGTCCTGATGGGCAGTGTTAATTCCCCAATTCATAAGATTTTTAAAATTCTGTCAAACCTAGGGCTAGAGTCATGCTAGAGAAATTACATAGTAATAATACCTCTGCCCATTGATGCAGTCATCCTGTTGTCATGGAAGCACAAGGACAAAGTGTTCACAGCAAGCTAAGAGACTCACAAAAAATATGTGCATCCTTGAATATTACACAGAAAATGCAGCATGATTTCCAGGATCTGTAGTGTTTGTGTTAGCACTGCTGCATATTTCAGTATTGACAGCACGTCTATTGTACTTTTGTAGCTGATAACTTATGATATAACGTAGGCAAACCATATAGATCTGAAAAATACAAGAAAGCAAGTGTTTTATAAGGGCTGAAAAGGGAAAAGTGTAGATGTGATTACTACTAGCCCAACTGGATACTAATACTAAGCAAGATGCAACAGCAAACGTTGTGGTTAATGCTCTGCACTTACAGATAAATGGAGTGTGCAATCATAAAAGGTCAAATAGAACAATTCACTGTGTAATTACCACTAAACTCCTTTCTTAATGTGTGAAACCAATTCAAAACGTTTTTAGCTGATTCACCATTCTTTGTAAAACCATTAAAAACATTTTGCCTTTGTGAACTATAATGTCAATGGAGTCAGGTAATTTCTACTGTAATATTAATGTGTTCTGGAAATGATGTCATCTAAACGCAACTTTCTTAGAGGCAAAGACGGAATAATCTAAAATTCTGACTTTGAAATAGATATCAAGTTTAAAAATTGGGAGGTATTTCAGTTCAGATGTACTACATTGAGATTCAAAGACTTCCTAAAATGAGGTTTATGCTGCATAAATGATGCTGTCACTATAACTAACAGACACCAAAAGATTAATGCAAGAGAAACTGGACTGAATTTACTTAAGTGGGATCAGTTTATCGAACATTAAAGTCTATTAAATTGTCTTCATCAGAAAGTTATTCAATGAGGCAATTGGTATATCACTGACTTTGCTATTTTTACTCCAGGAGGAATTATTTTGCATTAGCATTTAAGTGTAAACACATTAACTGCTTTAGAGTGAGAAAATTCCTTCTGATTCATGTGTAATGTTTGCCTTTGTAAAATAAAAAGTGTGCTTCATAACACAAGACTACATTTAATTCAGTAAGTGCTTGACTATAAATAGGTCAATTATTCATCTGTAGAATCATATAAAACGAAAAAAGATTGGTCACTGGCTGAAGTGCCTTGTCACTCAAAAACTGCACAAGATTAGCTTATGAAAACTGTTTGAAAATGAAATAAGAAAAAAAAATAATCTGATACCAAATCCTAAGTTACAGCATGTCCAAAAAAAAGCGGCAACATCTACTTCAGCCCTCTTCAGATATATTCTCAGAAACATATTCAGGCTTACTGACTGCATTTACTTTCAGTTCAATGGCTCCTTCTATTGTATCAATTGTCACTCCAATGTGGGTGTAGCCCCTCATATATAAATCATTGCAATTTCAGCTAACATCCACAACTTGTTCCTTCATTTCAGTTTGAGTCTTAACATTAAGCTTTAAGATTAAATCCAAATTTCAGATCAGTCATCTGTCACTAAATTTTAAGATTTGGAAAACTTGTAAACAACATCCTATTATCACCTCTTTAGCTGCAAGAGGAAGACCATGAACGAAGAAGACCAGTATATATTGACTTCATCGATTTCACCAAGACATTCAACCATGTGAGAAGCAGGCTTTTTTAAACATTGAAGAGATTACCAGTGAAGCTGCTCAGAATGCTCGCTTTCCTTGAAAAATATAGTTGACAAGGTGGGTAATAAAAGGTCAACACAGAATTTGATGACAGCCACAATGGAGTCAAATAAATCTGCATGTCCGGTGCAACACTTCGCCATATTCTTTGTTTAATAGTCATATATAATATCTACAACTCTATAATGAGTGTATCTACTTATGTGTAAGAACTGACAGAAAGCTATTGAATTTTATTGCCAAGATTCAAGACTAAAGTACATGAAGTTCTCATCAAAAAGTTGTTCTGTGATGATGAAGAAACACTAGCATTTTATTCCAAAGTGCAATTTCTTTTTTTTTACAATTTTTTTTATTCATTCATGGGATGAGTGCATCCCTGTCGAGGCCAGCATTTATTGCCCATCCCTAATAGCACAGGGGTGAGTTAAGAGTCAACCACATTGCTATGGACTTGTTCTGGAGTCACATGTATGCCAGACCAAGTAAGGATGGCATTTCCTTCCCTAAAGAACATTAGGGTTCTTTAAAAAAGTTTGGTTTTTCTGACAATTGACAATGGATTCATAATCGTCATTAGACTCTTAATTCTAGTTTCTTATCGAATTCAAATTCCACTATCTGCCTTGGCAGCATTTAAACCCGGGTCCCAGAAATTTACCTGGGTCTCTGGAATAATAATCCAGCGATAACACCATGAGGCCATCAGCACAGATGTTGTGGCTTAGTAATAGTGTATTCTGGTGAAATTAGCACACTGTAGGACCTTCGAATCAGTGACCTTGTCAAGAAAAGCTGAAAACAAGTCTGATATAACAAAGGTGAAAATGATTCAACCTTTTTGCCTGCTTAGCATGTGTTGTCTAGATCTCGCCATTGTAGAGAAATGTGTTCTAGGTTAAGTAGGCTTATAGTTTAGAATTCTTAGTCAGGTTTCTGTTGCTGCAGGCTCTCAAACACATAACATAACAGCTGCCTATTTTGCATTGAATGTGTTGATTTCAGCATCAAGTGGTACATTGTCAGTGCTGATTGATACTGATATGGCATTGGTCATGGCATTTGTTGTCTTGATGGTCAAAGCAAACCCTTTACAGTTGTGACAAAGTTTGTCCATATGCTGTTTGTATTAGCTTGTTACATTCCAATTTTCTCATTATAATTTTTTAAAAATTAGTGAAGGAATTGAACACAATCTGGCGCACAGTAGTCAAATAAACATTTATCTGCAACAATTAAAAGGCAAAGAAATTGGAAATAAGAAAACACAAATTTATAAGGTGGGGCGGAACAGCGGCTTAGTGGTTAGCACTGCTACCTCACAGCGCCAGGGACCTGGGTTCAATTCCACCCTCTGGCGACTGTCTGTGTGGAGTTTGCACATTCTCCCTGTGTCTGTATGGGTTTCCTCTGGGTGCTCTGGTTTCCTTGCACAGTCCAAAGATGTGCAGGTTAGGTCAATTGGCCATGCTAAATTGCCCACAGGGATGCGTAAGTTAGGTGCATTAGTCAGGGGCAAATATAGGATAGGGGAATGGGTCTGGGTGGGTTACTCTTCAGAGGGTTGGTGTGGATCTGTTGGGCTGAAGGGCCTGTTTCCACACTGTAGGGATTCTAATTCCGATAATGACTTTGAAATGTTGGTTATGACTTCCATCTAAATCAGCAAATATTTTGTTAGTTATATACATTCATGTTAATTAGTACAATATTTATAACAACCTCAAAACAAATACAATTAGCTAAATTATAGGCAGATGTAGAAGCTACACTTTTGAAAAAGAAAGTTCACAATTCTTATCCTAACATCAAAGAATATTTGGGAAAAGGCAGCTTTACACCAGGATGATACTCAAGAAGGCAAGAAAAAAGAAACTTGTCCTTTGGTCAATTTTGAGCATCTTATCTGTGTGATGGAAAACAACTTGTCGATACAGAATTTTCAAAACCTGTTTTGAAAGAAGGCTGGCATTTGCAAGTAGGAGCATAAGGAATACTGTTTGCATAACCACATAAGCGAGGTCAGCTAACTTTGGAACACTTGCTACAATTAAGTATATTTGGGACATTCAAGTAAAATTTCTTTGCAACTGGAAAATGTGAAATTCCAAGTATAACAGATAAGGCAGCAATATATTATAGGTAATATTAGGTTGACCTGACTTATCATCATCAAGAAGAAAACCATTGAGTCATCAGAAAAATCTGATGTTTTGTTGCTGATTCCAATTCAAAAAGAAAGTAAACTTCAGTTTACTTATAATTAGCTTCTAGGTAACATATCATGTGCTGCATCAAAAAGATCTAGACCTGTAAAATGTGCAAGTTATATCCACTAACACAATTAAAATTTTGAATTTGCCTCTCGCAGCAAATCTACACTTTTTTATAGGTGAGAAACAAAATGGTTCATTGAAGAAGGCATTGCAGCAGATTTGAAAAGTAGGCTTTTTTAAAATCACAATACACATCATCTGTAAAGTGATAAGAAAGCCATTTTAAGATTATTTCAAAAAAGATCGGCTCAATAACTTTTATCCACAATATCTCATTGCATCCTCAGCATCACATGGAAAGACAACGCTACCACTGAGGTAGTCATTTCTAGAGCAAATATGCCAAGCATGTTGGCACTAATCAAGCAAATTCCTTTGGCTTGGGCACCTGAGCAAAATAGAAGGTGCTGCAGCCCCAAGTACTGTAATGCCAAGGAGATAGGCACCAAAAAGAGACCAACAGGGTGCTGAAAGCTTCAATTCAAGGATGTGTTCAAAGGCACATGATAAGTGGGAATCCTGAGCTAATGCAAAGTGCAACACCAGTTGCAGGCAGGAATTCACCACCACAATAACATGCATTTTAAGAATCTCCAAAGTAGAGGCCAGCCCTGCATGCAAGATGTCAGCAGAAATTAACTCACACCACCAACAAGGAATAACCTCATGCCTGGATTTTGCCTTTCAAGAAACAGCTTATTCAGCCATCAAAAAATGCAGATGATTTTCATCTGATCTCACCAAAGCAGTGAGACCACATTCACATCATCTCTCACAAATGGAAGGAGACAAGCCGAGAGGCATTTGGATGGGTATATGAATAGGTAGGGTTTGGAGGGTTATGGGCTGGGTGCTGGCAGGTGGGACTAGATTGGGTTGGGATAGCTGGTCTGCATGGACAGGTTGGACCGAATGGTCTGTTTCCATGCTGTACATCTCTATGACTCTATGTCAGAAATAGAAACTGTGTTAATCAAATTTATCTTAAAAGAAGCTAAGTGCGCTTACAATTAAATATTAGTTTTTTCTTTAAATTTCTTTTACATCTTATAGTTAGTTAAGATCTAGCTCTTTCCTCTCAACTACAATGAATATCATCAGCAATGAACTGAGGGTAGAAACATTCAATGTCCGACACTGTTTGCAAACTCCCTTGAAGATGTTTTTGAGTGGAGGTGGGGAGTTAAGCACAGAAAGAAAAAATAGATGAATAGTCAGCATCCAAGCCCTAGGCAATGCTCATGCAGCTCACCACAACTGATCAAGCGCAACAAAAGCCAGTAAGGGAAGAGAGATTACATACCCTCAAAAATACATATGCTGCACAAAAGCCCTTTTGTTTTGATTTTGCCAGATACATAACCCAACAGACTAAGCAGTGTCATTCTGTTCTAGACCAAGTGTACCAACTGATCACTAAAATTAAATATTTCAACTTGCTTCTTACCTTCACCTTTTCTCTTCTCATGCAACAGAAGAGACAGTTTTCATCAAATGACCAGTCAGAAACACCTGTAGGCTCACAATCTGTGAAATTCAAGAATAATTTTAGCCTAACACAAGATTGGCTTTGTCACTGTAGGTTTTTTCCCCCATCTTTCATTTGGAAGGGTGTACCATCTGCCAAATAACATCCCATAGAATGACAAATCTTTCTTATATTTCAGTTGACCAGAGGTACACTTGACAAAATTCATCTCTCGTGTTGCAAAAGAAGGAAAGCTAAAAAAATCGGCTTCTGTATGCTGCAAATAAAATGGCACACAGAACTGAATGGTCCTTAGAACAGAATCAAAACTGACTTAATTTATCTTTTGAGGGTATGAAAACATTTTATTCTTCCCTTCTTCTTTTCTTCTCAGACAAATTTTGCCAAGCCAACACGCTTGTAGCTGAGAGAGTAGAGGTACAACCAGCTCCAAATCCTTTATCAATGTAGTGTTTCATTCAGTACTTTGAACAATAAATCTCACAGCAATTTTACCTCACCTCCCTAAGCACAATGACATGTTAAAATGAATACTAGGCACCATACTACAACAAAGCATTTGGCTCTTGCCAGAATGGATGGTAAATCAAATATTGAAAGCAATATTTTAAATAAATAGGATGCACCTTACAACAGACCTCAAAGTCACCGAGAGACCTCGGTGTTAACTGTTTTTCTTGTATGTGCAAGAATTTAAGCTTAACTTATCAAGTTAAGCACATTAAACACATTGTTCAAACAGTCAGTATAGAGAACCTGGGGAGAGGGTCAGATAATAATCCTTGATTTACAAGATGTCAAATCCAGCCATCATATGGGATTAAAGAGTCCTTGATCAGATGGCTTTAAGGGTATAACGCAAATTGCTTCTGCACAGTCAGAATTCAGTTCTGAATGGGTAATACACACCAAAAACTGTTAACCTTTCAACATCAACTGAGTATAACAAAAAATTACAGTTGTAAGAAGTGGAATATATTAGGACACAAAGTTGTCCTATGTTGTTTGGTAGAGTAGTAGGAATTTTATACTGCATCAAACCATGTTACTGTTGGCGAGGTAGTGCCAAGTCTGATGTTGGTCACCCAAAACTGATTATATTCCTTCTCCAGCATCAACATATTTTACAATTTTAAGAAATTGGTCAAAGTGATGGTTAAGGGTATTATAATAATACAAGGACTGGCTATTAAAAGTTTATCAACAGAGGAGCAACAAAACCAAATCAGAAGTGCACAGGCAGTCCTTTAAGTCCAAATATGAATGAATCAATCAACAGAACCATACCATAATTACAAAATAACATTTGCTTAGTTAAATGTTTGAAATATCTCTGTTGTATCTTAGGTGTCCTTTTTAAAAATCCATTTGATCTGACAAAGATCAGTAATAACATAAGAAAATGGGATCCTTTAGCAATATAATGCCTTTTTTTCAATCTTCGTAATTTTTTTAAATGATTAAACAATTTACATTGTTTCTCTAATTAAATACCGAGCACAATCCAACCAAAGACAATGGGGACGGACCCCTTTGCTCCTCATCATTCCAGCACATCAAATCCAAATGATAAAAACATTAAACAGAGAGGCCTATAAATATCTTAGGTTGAAAAATAACCAGAGGCCAGTCTACAGATATCTGCAGTTGTTTTCACCTGCAGTAATGCAGACTGAGAGTTAATCTTTTCCCTGCTTGTTCCATATAACATACAATTTCTGCGTCAATGTGACAGCAATAATGAGCAACCAACTTGTCCGAGATGAGAATATCTTCCTTTTCTCAGATCAAATCAACAAAAATGTACACAAAAAACTTTATGACAAAAGACCAATTGAACAGCTTGTGAAATTATTTAAGGCAATGCAGTTAAACAAGAACTTGCATTATATTCCCAATAAGGCTCTTTCCAAGTTGAACCTTAATGTTCAGTTCATTTGCTTGTGTTTCATATATATTATTTTCAATGAATAAAACGTATGTTTGTCTATGTTGCACTTGTTGTCATGACTATACTTAGAATATTGCTCCAAAAAAAGGGTAAATTTTAAGGGTTTTCATTCCCTGCCAATTTCCTTTACAGCACATAACCAAAATGTTTATCTTTTCACCAGCAATGTAGGTGTACCTAGACCACAAATTGCAGTGACTCAAGGTGGTAATTCACAACCACCTTCATGAGCGCAATTATAGATGGACAATAAATACTGGCCTTCCTCAAGACTCTTACATCCCAACAATAAATAAAGAATAATTGGCATGCTAAGGATGCTAGTCTCCATTTCTTCCTCCAAAAACATGGAAATCTGTGGAACAAAACAAATATTCTCCACCATTACTTGCATTTGGCTATACATATATAATGCTGAATATGTTACCACTGGGTGACTTTATTAGAAAATAAATGTAAAAGGTTTACCTTCAAACAGGCTGATATCTTTTAGAAGTTTACTTCCAAACAGCCCTTCCAAAATGCTTTCAAACCCTTATGGAAAAACAATTACGACATTGTGAGTACAAACAAAATTGTCCTGGCAACAACATGCAGGAGTAGAAACAGCAGGCATTAATTTCACAATTATATATCTGCCAACTTGTGCTGTAATATTTATTATAAGCATTGGACTGTGATTAAGAGAGCTTCTCAATTTATTTATAGGTACAAACTTGTTGCCAATTTTAAAATGTCAACATTAATATTTTTGAGAAGCACAATCAGCTGGAAAAGATCTTTCCAAAACAATCCTTATTAGCACTCTACATATTCTGAAATATCATCACATGTAAGGAGGATTAATTTTATTTTGGAATCAAAGCTTTACACTGCATTTGACCAAGCCATGCTTGACCTGTTACAGCTTGTTGCAATCACTAGTACAAATGTATACAAACGTCTGTTTTCTCCAACACACATCCATCAACAATAGAACAACTGCAAATGACTATTTACAAAAGTAATCTCCATGGGAACGTATAACTAAGCAGAATTAGGCCCTTTGGCCCTTTGAATTCTTTACACCACTCAGTAGGTTTATGGCTGATCTGATTGCAATCACAGGTCCACTTTCCTACCGGGGGGGGGTGGGGGGGGGGGGGGAGGGAGGGGGGAGGGAGGGGGGGGGAGGGAGGGGGGGGGAGGGAGGGGGGGGAGGGGGGGGGGGGAGGGGGGGGGGGGGGGGGAGGGGGGGGGAAGGGGGGGGGGGAAGGGGGGGGGAAGGGGGGGGGGGAAGGGGGGGGGGGAGGGGGGGGGGGAAGGGGGGGGGGGGAAGGGGGGGGGAAGGGGGGGGGGAAGGGGGGGGGGGGAAGGGGGGGGGGAGGGGGGGGAAGGGGGGGGGGGGGGGGGAGGGGGGGGGAAGGGGGGGGAAGGGGGGGGGGAGGGGGGGGAAGGGGGGGGGGGGGAGGGGGGGGGAAGGGGGGGGGGGGGAGGGGGGGGGAAGGGGGGGGGGGGGGGGAGGGGGGGGAAGGGGGGGGGGGGAGGGGGGGGGAAGGGGGGGGGGGGAGGGGGGGGGAAGGGGGGGGGGAGGGGGGGGGAAGGGGGGGGGGAGGGGGGGGGAAGGGGGGGGGGGAGGGGGGGGGGAGGGGGGGGGAAGGGGGGGGGGAAGGGGGGGGAAGGGGGGGGGGGAGGGGGGGGAAGGGGGGGGGGAGGGGGGGGGAAGGGGGGGGGAGGGGGGGGAAGGGGGGGGGGAAGGGGGGGAAAGGGGGGGGAGGGGGGGGAAAGGGGGGGGGAGGGGGGGGAAGGGGGGGGGA
Organism: Chiloscyllium punctatum; assembly: GCF_047496795.1. Lineage (NCBI taxonomy): Eukaryota > Metazoa > Chordata > Chondrichthyes > Orectolobiformes > Hemiscylliidae > Chiloscyllium > Chiloscyllium punctatum. The sequence goes on along the minus strand of NC_092776.1, from coordinate 12,601,166 downwards.
GGGGGGGGAAGGGGGGGGGAGGGGGGGGAAGGGGGGGGGAGGGGGGGGGGGGGGGAGGGGGGGGAAAGGGGGGGGGAGGGTGGGAGGGGGGGGGAGGGGGGGAGGGTGGGGAGGGGGGGGAGGGGAGGGGGGGGAGGGGGGGTGGGTGGGGAGGGGGGGGGCGGGGAGGGGGGGTGGGTGGGGAGGGGCGGGAGGGGGGGGGCGGGAAGGGGGGGGTGGGGGGGGTGGGGGGGGGGAGGGGGGGAGGGGGGGAGGGGAGGGGAGGGGGAGGGGAGGGGAGGGGGGGGAGGGGGGAGGGGGGGGGGAGGGGGGGAGGGGAGGGGGGGGGGAGGGGAGGGGAGGGGGAGGGGGGGGGGGGGAGGGGAGGGGAGGGGGAGGGGAGGGGGGGGAGGGGAGGGGAGGGGGGGGGAGGGGAGGGGGAGGGGAGGGGGGGGGAGGGGGAGGGGGGGGGGGGGAGGGGGAGGGGAGGGGGGGGGAGGGGGGGGGGAGGGGGAGGGGAGGGGGGGGGAGGGGGAGGGTACAAAGAATTGGGGTGTAAGAGGGATCGGGAGACAGATCGAGAGGTCAGTGGGGTCTGGAAGAGGCATGAAGACAGAACATGTGGAGGGCGGGATGGGAGAGGAGGCCGGGGCAGGACTACAATTCCCATGTCGCTTTGCGAATGAAGGGTGGTGCGCAGCCTCAGTGGCCGGGAGCCGCTCACGCGCCTCCTCCGTCCCTTTATCCCGAATAACTCAATTTTTTTTAAAAAACGGTTTTTGACAGACAGACAGTAAGGGTCTGAAACACATAACATGACCGCCGGGCTTCGAAAACAATCCCTTCATCAAAAAAAAAGAACAATTCCTGTAATAAATGAGGTAATACAGATGCTGTTAGCCAACTTATATACAATTATGATGATGGGCGATGTTTTATTAGTTGAGGTTGGGCCAATGACGATTTTTTTTATATTAAAGATCAAAGATAGCGCCCCCAGCGCCATAATATTAGGAATCTGTCACCTTCAATATTAACCACTTCCACACAACTGGCGATGGGGATGATGGAAATACACTTTCCCTTTAAATTGTTGAGCGCGTTTATTGAAGCCGACTTTCCCTACCCCCCCCCCCCCCGTCTATTTTTTAAATACATTAAATCTTACCTACACAGTGAATAAGTTTATGTCTCCAAGAGTCGAGCTCCTGTCGGAAGCCGCGCCTTTCGATCGAACATTGCTGACTGTGACTCGCCATTTTCTGAACGGATTGGGAGTGTGTGTGGAGACAGAGAGGGAGGGAGGATATTGTGATGATAACAAAATTAATCCCCCTCCATCGCGGCGGTGGTGGCGGCGGCTGCCGGAGGGTGAGGGGAGAATGGGGGGAGGGGACCCAGGCCTCGACGACGGAGGAGGCGGCTGCGTGCGCGCGACCTAAATCACGCGCGCGTGCGTGAGCGACACCGCGCGCGCTCCGTCTGCGCGCGCCCGGCTCCCTTGGAGGCTCCCTGCCACCCCCACCCCCCTCCCCAACATCGCCCCCAACCCACTCCCCGCCGTGCTGCCATCTATCTGATTGAGTCTGGGGTTGGCATCCACCTTCCAGACTTGAGCCCATCTGGCAGCTTCTGGTGGGGAAAAAAAACACCTCCAATTCTGTTAACTCTGTCTCCTGTCCGCAGACGGGTCCATCCATGGACTCTGTTTACACGTCTCGCTGCCGCGGAATGGCTGCCACCATTGCCAAAGGCCCACCATGCCCCGTCAGTGATCTCCTACAACCTCTTCCGTCAGGCAGAAGAAACAGATGTCTTGACACACGCACCATCAGGTTCATGAACAGCTTCTTCCTGGCCGTTTAGACTGATGAATGGATTCTCTAGCCTCAAATAATGCTGATCTTGCTAATGTTGGTCTCGCCTAGCTCATGCCCTGTGTAATGTAACCAGTATGGTGAAAGTGAGGACTGCAGATGCTGGAAATCAGAGTCTAGATTAGAGTGGTGCTGGAAAAGCACAGCCGGTTAGGCAGCATCCAAGGAGCAGGAAAATCGATGTTTTGGGCAAAAGCCCTTCAGTATGCCTCTGTCTAAGTCTTTTTGATCTGCATGTCCTTGCCTGCTATGATCAACTTGTGCTGATTGTAAGCAAAGCTTTTCACTCTACTTTGGTACGCATGACAATGAAATCAGTCAATCAAGACCTGCTGAGTTTCTCCAACAATCTTTGGCTTCTGAAGAAGGGTCACTGGACTCGAAACGTCAACTCTGTTTTCTCTCAAGCTATGCTCCCAGACCCACCAAATGTCTCTGGCAATTTCTGTTTTTTTGTGTGTTACCTCCTCATTGGAGAACGAAATGTAGAGCAAGTGACTGGGCAACTTTTCTACACAGAAGTGTGTGTGTATGGAATGAGCTGCCAGTGGAAGTGGTGGAGGCTGATAAAATTACAGCAATTAAAAGGTAGCTGGATGGGTATATGAATAGGAAGGGCTTAGAGATGACTCGATGACAGCTTTGAGGAACAACTAAGTTCTGTCCTTAAAAGTGACCCCAAGTTTCCAGTTGCTTGCCACTTCAACATGGTGCCGTGTTCCCTGACCAACATTTTTGTCTCAGGCTTGCTGCAGTGATCCAGCAAAGCTCAATGCAAGCTAGAAGAGCAACACTTCATCTCAACTTAGGCTTTCAGGACTCAATATCGAGTTTAATAAATTTTTAACTTAACTAACTCCTTCCATGTCGACTTCAGGAAGCAAGGAGGAGGACACATCCCTATCTACAACAATGGAGCTGAAATGGAGATGCTTGAGTCTGTCAAGCTCTTCGGAGAAATGATCACCAACAATCTGTCCTGGATCAACCACGTTGATGCAATGGTCAAGAAGGCACGACAACTCCTTCCTCAGGAATCTAATGAAATTCCACATGTCCATAAGGACTCTCACCACCTTTTATAGATGCACCATAATATTCTATCTGGATGCATCATGGCTTGATAGGGCCACTGCTCTGCCCAGGACCGTAAGAAACTACAGAAAATTTTGAACGCAGCCCAGTCAAGCTAATCTTCCATTCATTGACTCCAGCTACACTTCTCGATGCCTCAGAAGGCAGCCAACATCAAAGCCCCTCCCATCCTGGTTATAATCTCTTCCAACCTCTTCCGTCATGCAGAAGATATAAAAGCTTAAACACACATAGGAACAGCTTCTTCCCCGCTTTTATTAGACTTCTGAATGGACCTCTCAAATTTCAAATCTAATGTTGATCTCGCTTTTTGTGCACTTCTTTTCAGCCATGACTTTGTCTTCCTCACTCTGTTCAATCACCCTATGATCTTTGTATGGTATGACCTGGCCTGAAACACGCAAACAAAACTTTTCACTGTACTTAGGTACATGTGACAATAATAAATCAAATCAAAATCAAATATTACTCACCCCACACCCAGATTCTTTCAAGACATGGGTTACTTTCAGCACCGCCAATCCATTTTCACCCACTCATTAGCACCATTAGCACTGATCTAGCTTCTTCCCTAGCTTACCAAAACAATCCCGTTCCTTAATTTTCTCTCCACCTTTTAGCTCATTTCTTTTACTCAATCATCAGCATAAATGCTACCTTTTCTTAGCTGCTTTCAGTTCTAAAGAAGAGTCACTGGACACTAATGTTAACTCTGTTTTCTCTCCATAGATGCTGCCAGACCTGCTGACTTTCTCCAAAAAAATCTGCTTTTATCTGTTTCAGATCTCTAGTATCCACAGCTTTTTGTTTTATTATAACAATATGGTCAACTGTCTTGAGTGGAAAGTCTGAAACAGACATTATTACACCTCACTGGTGTCGTGACATAAATCAAGCCCCGCTATTCCTGAATCCATACCAGTTGTTAGTTTTTTTAAAACATTTGCACAGTACCACAAACTATCAGACCAAGGGTGATAGAAAGCATGGACTAACGAAGACTTACTATTTGTCACAAGTAATTAGAATGTAGCTACAGGAGAACAAATATAAACCATTGGCATATAATGCTACTAAATAAAACTCTATTCCCCTAATAAAGTCCCCCTTACACACCCACATAGACAAACAAATAGAAAAAATAGATTGTGGGAGAGGTAGAAAAACTGCAAAGTTGATTCAGTAGTCTTTGCTGCTTAGTTCCAATGATCCTTCTTCAACTGGCCATCCGCTTCATTATTCAGATTGCTTTATCAAGGTGGTTCTACTGGTGTGTAAGTAGTACAGAGTAACTGAATCATTTGGTAAATTACTCTGATCTATCAATTCAAAAGTCAACGCTCACAGCAACTGGTGCAGGAAAAGTATCTGGTTTAATTCAGGTTTAAACTGAGTTTTTGACTGCAAAGAGGCTTCTAGGCTGGGAGATGATCTGCACATTTATTTTCCTCTCTCTCTGTGTATCTGTAACTTGTTTCCGGCTCCAAGCTGCTCAGCCACCAAGAACCAATCAAAGTTGTTGGCAAGCAAAAACTATCACTGATAATTGTCACTAGCCAATGGATCAAACAATGTCTTGTTGTCAACAAAAGTTGCATCAGTACAAACCCTCAGCTCCGGATCATTTGCAGTCTGAACTTCAATTAGTGTTTGTTCAAACAGGTATTTACAATGCGTGTCATGACTTTCAGATTGCCTGTCGTCAAAACTGCAGCTGATCTTTCAAACACTGGTTTTTAAAAACAGTCTATGTCATTTCAATCCGGTTGTTAACAATACAAAGTAAAAAGACATGGTCCTTACAACATTTTCAAAATGCTGATTGGTGCAAAGTAAGGCTGTGAGGCAGCTGTCCTACTATTTACAATCTGTCTGACAATGGCTATTCACCTCATCAGAAATCAACTACACACTGGTTTCAGTGTTAAATAAAACTTATTTAAAAATTGTCCTTGAGAATGTGTGATGAGCTGCCTTCTTAGCCACTGCAAGCCTTTGGGTGTATGGGCACCCCTCATGCTGTTTGGGAGCTAGTTCCATGATTTTGACCCAAATGGAACAATGATATAGTTCCAAGTGAGGATGGTGTTTGGCTTGGAAGGTAACTTGAAAGTTGTGGTTCCCAAGCATCTGCAGTCCTTGCCCATCATGTGGGCCAAATACAGGTAAATTGAACTAGTTTAGTTTGGCATGGAAGAGTTGGACTGAAGGGTCTGTTTCCGTGCTGTATGTGGTGGGGGTTGAATTTTGAAAATGGTGTCAGAAGCATTGGCGAGTTACTAAATTGCATCTTTTAGATGCTACACACTGCTACCATTGTGCATCAGTGGTCAAGGGAGTGAATGATGAAGGCAGTGGATGTGGTGCCAAGCAAGCAAGCTGCTTTGTCTTGAAGGTCATGTTGCTTGAGAGTTGTCAGACTGCACTCTTCCAAGTCAATGCAGACTATTGCGTTGCACTCCTATCTTGTGCCTTGTAGATAGTGAACAGATGCTAGGAAGACAGGAGGTGAGTTACTCACCACAGAATTCTAAGCCTATGAACTGCTTTGTAGCCACAGTATTTCAAATGAGGGCAGGCAGCACCTGAGGGCATAAGCCCTTCATAAGTCGACTGTCCTGCTCCTTGGACACTTTTCAGCCCTGATTCTCCAGTCCTCACTTTTTATATGCCAGTCCTGTTCAGTTTCTGGCATGAAATAGAATGTTGATAGTGGGGTTTCAGCAATGGTAATGCCATTGAAAGGCAAGAGTGAGGGTCAAATTCTCTCTTGTTGGTGATGATGGTTGTCATACATCATGATCATCATATCACATGTCATACAAATGTTATTTTCCATTTCACAGCAAAGCCTGGATATTATCCATGTCGTGCTGCATTTGGACATTGACTGCTTCAACATCTGAATCATGATTGGTATTGAAGATGGTGCAATCATCAAGGATCATCCCAATTTTTGAGCTTACAGAGAATACAGCAGAATATAGATAGATTGGAGAGTTGGGCAGAGAAATGGCAGATGGAGTTCAATCCTGAAAAATGCAAGGTGATGCATTTTGGAAGATGCAATTCCAGAGCGAACTATACAATAAATGGAAAAGTCCTGGGGAAAATTAATGTCCAGAGAGATCTGGGTGTTCAGGTCCATTGTTCCCTGAAGGTGGCAACGCTGGTCAGTAGAGTGGTCAAGAAGGCACACTGCATGCTTTCCTTCATCGGACAGGGTATTGAGTACAAGAGTTGGCAGGTCATGTTACAGTTGTATAAGACTTTGGTTCAGCCACATATGAAATAGTACATACAGTTCTAGTTGCCACATTACCAAAAGGATGTGGATGTTCTGGAGACGTGCAGAGGAGATTCACCCCAAAGTTGCCTGGTATGGAGGGTGTTAGCTCTGAGGAGAGGTTGAATAGATTAGGATTATTTTCATTGGAAAGTAGGAGGTTGAAGGGGGGACCTGACTGAGGTCTACAAAATCAAGAGGGGTGTAGACAGTGTGGATAGCAAGAAACTTTTTCCCAGAGTGGAGGACTCAATTACTCAGAGTCACGAGTTCAAAGTGGGAAGGGAAAAGTTTATGGGAGATATATGTGGAAAGTTCTTCACGCATAGGATGGTGAGTGCCTGGAATGTGTTGCGGGAATGATAACATCATTAAACATGTATCTAGACAGATACATAATGGGCATGGAGCAAAGGAATACAGATCCTTAGAAAATAGGTGGCAGATTTAGATAGAGGATTTGGATTGGCGCAGGCCTGGAGGGCCAAAGGGCCTGTTCCTGTGCTGTAATGTTCTTTGTTTTTTGTTCTTATGTTGGAGGGAAAGTAATTGACAAAGCAGCTGAAGATGGTTGCCCTAGGACACTACCCTGAAGAACTCATGCAGTGATGTCCTGGCACTGAAATGATTGACCTCCAACAACCACTGCCGTCTTCCATTGTGCTACGTACAGTTCCAACCAGCAAAGAGTTTACCACTGATACCCATTGACTCCAGTTTGATGCCATAATTGGTAAAGTTTTGCTTTGATGTCAAGGACAGTCACTGTCTCATCTCTGGCGTTGTGCTCAGTCTAATTTCCAAACAAGGCTGTACTGAGGTTTGGCACCAAGTGGCTCCGATATTAAACAAACTGAGGGTCAGTGATCACATTATTCTTTTTGCAAGTGCCACTTGACCTCACTGAGAACGACCCCTTCTATTACTTTACTGATGATGGAGAGTTGACTGACAGGGTGTTAATTGACTGGGTTGGATTTTTCCTGCTTTTTATGTCTAGAACATATCTGGGCAATTTTCTACATTGTCAGGTAGATGTCAGGTGTAATTGTACTGGAACAGTTTGGCTGCGGATGTGGCTAGTTGTAGAGCATAAGTCTTCAGTACTGTTGCCAGAATGTTGTAAGGGCCCATAGCCTTGCAGTATGCAATGCCTTCAATCATTTTTTGATATCACTTAGTCAAAGCCTGGCATCTGTGATGAAGCTGGGTATCTCAAGAGGAAGCTGAAATAGATCATCCATTTGGCACTTTGCTGACGATGGATGCAAATACTTCAGTCTTCTCTTTTGCACTGATGTGCTGGGTTGTGGTTAGGGAAAGGGATATTTGTGGAACCTCCACTTTCTTTTAGTTTTTAATTGTCCACACCATTCATGACTGAATATGGCAAAATCTAATCCATTGGTTGTGGGACTATTTAACCCTGTCTATTGCACGCTGCTTTCACTGTTAGGCAAGCAAGTAGTCTTATGTTGTAGCTTCATCAGTCGATACCTCATTTTTAACTATGCCTGGTGCTGCTCCTGACATGCTCTGCTCACTCTTCATTGAATTAATATGTAGTCCAAAGTTTGAAGGTAATAGTCAACTGGGGTATATGCTGGGCCATGACATTACAGACTGTGGTTCAATACAATTCAGTTACTGATGGTAGCACAAGGAAGGCTTCATGTGTTGCCCAGTGTTGAGTTGTTAGATTAGTTTGCTATGTGTTTGACTTAGCATGGTGGTAATGTCACATAACATGTTGAAAGGTATCCTCAATCTGAAGACCGAACATTGTCTCCACAAGGACTGTGTCATACTGACTCTTACCAATTCTGTCATATTTGCGAAGGGTAGATTGGTGAGGACAAGGTGATTTTTCTTGTTCGTTATCTCACCACCTACCACAAACACATTCTAACAACTATGGATGTAACCAGCTCATGTTAGTGGTGTCTTCCAGTCACACTTAGTTATGTACAGTGAAATTTTCCAACCAGAGTTCATTCTGAGCCCTTGCCTGTTTCAGTGCTTCCTCCAAGTAGTGTTCAACATGAAGGATAACCAGTTCATCAGCCAAGACACCTCTGGTGCGCTTGTCCTGTTGTTAGGACATATCAAGGATGGTGATAGCGGTGTCTGGCACTTTGTCTGTGAGGTATGATTCCATAAGAATGACAATGTCAGACTGTTGCTTGATGAATCTGTGGCACAGCTATTCCAATTTTGGCACAAATGATGAGATGTCGTATGGAGGACTGTCAGGATCAACAGGGAAGTGTTTGCCATTGTCATGTTGGTGTTTTGGTTGATATCAGGCGGTCCATCCTTTGTTTAGACTTTGTAGCAGTTTAACATAACCAAGTGACTTGTTAGGCCTTTTCACAGGGCATTGCAGGGCAACAACATTGCTGTGGGTCTGGAGTTACATGTATGCCAGGTAACGATGATAGATTACCTTCGCCAAAGAAAATTAAATTAATTTTTTTTTAATTAAATTTTTTTAACGTCAAGCAGTTACATCGTTACCACTAGGCTAGCCTTTTTTTCAGTCCCAGGTTCAAATTCAAACCTATGTCCCCAGTAAATGAAACTGGGGTTCTGGATTACGGAGTCCTTAAGACTATGACATTATCTCCCCAGCTGAAAATTATTTAACCTCAGTTGCTTCCATAACTAAACTAAACTATCTCATACATATATGGTGTACTATTCTCCATTCTAGCTAGCTTTGTAAGACACTCTCAATCTTTTCTGTGTACAAGGAACCTGGCCGGTCCTAAAATATTGCCAAAACAAAACTCATGTCAGCTCACACCCAGTCAGTGAAATATTCCATTTATGCTATTCGTTGAAAGAGAGACTCTGGGATATGTTGAGAATGTTGAAGATTTATATTATATGACCAAATAAAGGATATCAACAATATAGTTGGGCTCACAGGAAAATTAATAACTGGCAAAATATCTATTCATTTCTCTGAAAGTGCTTTGGATCCAAAGTCTTGTCAGTATTCCTTTCCAAGCATATTGATAGAGTTAAAGAAAGACAGTCCCACAATCTAACAGGGTAGCAGGATTACTAATATATGCTGCGCATCTACCTTATACTTAGTCTGAATTACACCTTTTTTTTCTGACTTCAATTTAATATGTGCTGCTTTTTTGGATCTGTGTACAACTACACCATTAACAATACCCATTTGAAGCATACCTGCACTATTAATTTACTTATGCAAAAGTGGTTTGTTAGTACAATTAAGGATACTGCTAAACCCACAAGTGGCTTTTCCCACTAACATGATGCTGTCATCAAGACAAAAAGATGATTTGCCTACTACACAAATGAGTATTGTGATATGAATTTCAATGTCAATGAAATGGCTGGTATGTAGACAGTACAAACAATAACAGGTGAAACGTACCAAACAACATACCCCTTTGACTGATTGCAGCAGACAGCTTGCAAATCATGCTCAACCAGCTCATGCTTGCAGACCTCAGAACAGTATCCCCACTATTAGCTGTGGTTCTGCTTATTGAACACATTTTATTGAATAATCCAGACTCCACTAAGAATTACACCGGAAACCAATTTAGGATCATCAGTTAGGCTCAGAGTGTGACGCATTTGCTCATGTTAGAAGCTACATATATCAATACTTAGGACACTGTTATGTGCAGGAAAAAATTATTCTTACATACATTGCACCTTCCTCATTGAACACAAAAGGGGTCATGGAGACGGCCAATCTCTTATGCATATCCATGGCAACACCCGAACCAATCAGACTCTATCTGCCTGGTCTGAGAACTAAGACTGAACTGTATTTCCATGCCAATGCCATGCCAATGTTGGCCTAACCAATCTGCACACTCTTCTCACGCTGTATAAATTGGTGTCCCTTTATTTCTAGTCTGTTTCTAACATCCTAATCCAAGATGAAAAGCTTCAACTCTTGTCTCCATTTTAGCAATGTTATATTATAATTCATATTTTATTTTATTTGGGTTCTAAAGCAGAGGTAAATGAGTTTTAGATTTTCAATTCTGTAAAGGAAACTTTTCTTCAGGGTAAGATACTCATTTTAAGCATTGTGTCAAAATGTAATGCCAAATGTCATCCCAAGAAATCATGTGATTTAAGCCAAATGGTTGCCTCCCCCAGTGAGATAATTGCTGCAGTGTTTACTAATAGAAGATTTACAATCCAGAGGGAGAGAGATAGATGAAGAGGAGTCACAAGTTGTCCAGTTTAGAGAGAAAAGATTCATAACAGCAGAAGGGCATTTAATTTTGACAATTCTCACGCTGTCAGAACTGGAAAGAAATCAAATTATTTTAGCACTCCAAATAGACAGGGCTACAAAAAGCCCTAATTTTTTTTCTTGAAGTTCAGTGAGTTAACTTGTGTCTCTGCAACTTGGAGAGAGCCAGAAACAGAGAGAATCACATCTGGTGAGCATGCACAAGTTCACCAAAAGGATGCACTTATGATCTCTTCATTTGAATAAGAAGGTGAAGAATAAAGATAAGAGTGATCTTTAAGGATATTATAAAGCAATCTTTTATAATAAAAGCAAAATATTGCAGATGTTCGAAATGTGAAACAAACAGAGAAAAAAACTGGAGAAGTTCAGCAAATCTGGCAACATCTGTGAAATAAAAAACACAGTTAATGTTTCAAGTTCTGAAGAAGGATTATGACCTCAGTAAACGAAGTAGCTACAGATGTAGTGGAGTACTGGTCGTAACCTTCCACAAATCCTTCGAGTCTGGATCAGTCCCCGAGGATTGGACAACTGTCAATGCCACATCTTTATTTAAAAAGGGAAGGTGACAATAAATTATTTAAGTATAAGTCCGTTAGGTTATCTTTTATTGAGAGAATGTTAAAGTCTTTTATAAAGCATGTAATGACAAAGCATTTAGAAATAGATAATACGATAAAGTAGAGAGAGCATGGCTTCATGAAGTGGAAATCATGCCTGACAAATTTGCTAGAATTCTTTGAGGAGGTAACAATCAGGATAAATGGAAAGCAGTGGATGTAATATATTTAGATTTTTAGGTGGCATTTGATAGCTACACACATTAAGCTACTTAATAAGATAACAGCCATTGTGTTGGAGGTAGTATATGGCTGAAAGATTGGCTAACTATTAGAAGACCAGAGTTGGAATAAGGGGAGCATTTTCAGGATGGCAAGCTGTAACTAATGGAGTGCCACAGAGGTCAGAGCTGGAGCCACAATAATTTACAATATGTACTGATGACTTGGATGTGGAAAGAGAATGTGCTATAAACAAGTTTGTGGATGACACAGAAATAGATGGGAAGGCAAGTGCTGAGGATGACACAAAGTATCTGCAAAGGGACATGGACAGGTTAAGTGAGTGGACAAAAACTTGACAAATGGAACATACAGTGGGAAAATGTGAGGTTTATAAACTTTGGTAGGAAAAACAGAAGAACTGAACATCATTTAAATGGAGAAAGACTGAAGAAAGCTACAAAACAGAGGGATTTGGAATATGTCATCTATGAATCACAAAAAACTAGCACCTAAGTTCAGTGGGTAATAGGGAAGACAATTGGAATGTTGGCCTCTATTTCAAAGAAAATGGAATATAGAAGGAAGGTTTTGCTAAAACTACAAGACATTAGTCAGACCATAGCTGGAATACTGTGAATAGTTTTCAAATCCCTTATCTAAAGAAAGACATATTGAAATTGATGACAGTGCAGAGCAGGTTTCCTAGGCTGATAACAGGTATGGAGGGACGGTCTAATGAGGAGATGTGGAGTACAGGTTGGGTCTGTACTCTTTGGAATTTTGAAGAATAAGAGGTGACTTGAAACATATAAGATTCTTGAGGGACTTGACAGGGTACAGGGAAAAGGTTGTTTTCCCTTGTGGGGGAGTTTAAGATCAGAAGGCATAATCTCAGAATAAGGAACTCTATATTAACGACAAAGATGCGAAGGAATTTTTTCTCTTACAGTGAATCCGTGGAATTTGTTTTACCACAGAGGGCTATCAAAGCTGGGTCATTAATATATTCAAGGTTCAGATAGATTTTTAATCAGGGAATCAAGGTTTTAGGGACAAAGGAGGAAAGTGGAGTTGAAGATTATCAAATCAGCAATGATCTCATTGAATGGCAAAATCAAATCTGCTTACAGTTTACCAGTTCTGTGTGTAGCTAGAAATACAACATGGTCGCAGACTTGTGAGTTTGAAGACCACAGGAAGAACAGACAAGATTTGAAACAATACAGAGGTTACAAGTGCATTGAAACCCTAGGAGGCAGAAGTCCTTCAACTGGCAGTACTTTACAGGACATCAAATACCTTAATTTGATGTTTTCAAACTAAGTTTACTGGTTGACTGGATCTACGAGAAATGGGAGAAACAAGTCAATTCAGAGTCATGGTGTGCAGTCAATTCTGAGTTGAGTGCAGGGCCACTGGATGCTATTCTTCTGCAAAGACAAAAAGACATTCAAAATTGGAAAACATTGCCACCAGGATGAATATGTCAAAAGCCAGAACTAACACTAAAAAAAGTTTTTCTTTAAAAAAGCTGGAATTTTGAATCTTTCCATGGAATGGAGAAATTAGAAATCCCATATAAGTCAGAAATGCCTGTAAAACACAATCAGCAAATTCCCCTATCATGAATTGGAAAAGTGCAGATATCCTCTCCAAATTTACAATTTACCAAATGATAGAAATATGCCTTTAAGATGAATCCATCACATAACCAGAGAAGCAAAATAGCCATTTTAAATGAGGGATTGCACACAGTCAACAGTTATGGCTTATCTGAGAAAGATCAGAAAGACCCTGTTAGATTGTAGAACCTTCATATAAACAACCAAATAGTCCAGTTGAAGCTGTTGATTTTAAAAGAACAGTCACAAGAACCAATTGATAAGTTCATTTGCAGGTGCTACAATAATGGCAAGGAATGTGATTCTTCAGAAGTTGACTTGTTTAATAAATAATAAAGCTAGATATAAATTCAACACAGATCAAACCTTCAGAAAGAACTTTTGGAGAGAAAGCGAGGTCATGGTATTGACATACTACTAAGGGTCTGCAGAAAATTTTGGCTGGACAACAACCCATCAAGCATTGGGTGCAGCTTACTGAATAGGATAGTAGAGTCATAGAGTCATAGTGATGTACAGCATGGAAACAGATCCTTCAGTTCAACCCGTCCATGCCGACCAGATATCTCAACCCAATCCAGTCCCACCTGCCAGCACCCGGCCCATATCCCTCCAAACCCTTCTTATTCATATACCCTTCCAAATGCCTCTTAAATGTTGCAATTGTACCAACCTCCATCACTTCCTCTGGCAGCTCATTCCATACATGTACCACCCTCTGTGTGAAAAGGTTGCCCCTTAGTTGCTCTTTTATATCTTTCCCCTCTCACTTTAAACCTATGCCCTCTAGTTCTGGACTCCCTGACCCCAGGGAAAAGACTTTATCTATTTATCCTTTCCATGCCCCTCATAATTTTGTAAATCTCTATAAGGCCACCCCTCAGCCTCTGACACTCCAGGGAAAACAGCCCCAGCCTGTTCAGCCTCTCCCTATACCTCAAATCCTCCAACCCTGGCGACATCCTTGTAAATCTTTTCTGAACCCTTTCAAGTTTCACAACATCTTTCCAATAGGAAGGAGACCAGAATTGCACCCAATATTCCAACAGTGGCCGAACCAATGTCCTGTACAGCCGCAACATGACCCCCCAATGCCTGTACTCAATATTCTGACCAATAAAGGAAAGCATACCAAATGCCTTCTTCACTATCCTACCTACCTGCGACTCCACTTTCAAGGAGCTATGAACCTGCACTCCAAGGTTCAGCAATACTCCCTAGGACCTTACTATTAAGTGTATAAGTCCTGCTAAGATTTGCTTTCCCAAAATTCAGCACCTCCTATTTATCTGAATTAAACTTCATCTGCCACTTCTCAGCCCATTGGCCTATCTGATTAAGATCCCGTTGTAATTTGAGGTAACCTTCTTCACTGTCCACTACATCTCCAATTTTTGTGTCATCTGCAAACTTACTAACTATACCTGTTATGCTCATATTCCAAATATAAATGATGAAAAGTAGAGGATCCAGCAGCAATCCTTGCGGCACTCCACTGGTCACAGGCCTCCAGTCTGAAAAACAACCCTCTACCACCACCCTCTGTCTTCTACCTTTGAGCCAGTTCAGTATCCAAATGGCTAGTTGTCTCTGTATTCCATGAGATCTAACCTTGCTAACCAGTTTCCCAAGGGGAACCTTGTCGAATGCCTTACTGAAGTCCATATAGATCACATCTACCGCTCTGCCCTCATCAATCCTCTTTGATACTTCATCAAAAAACTCAATCAAATTTGTGAGACATGATTTCCCACGCACAAAGCCATGTTGACTATCCCCAATCAGTGCTTACCTTTCCAAATACATGTACATCCAGTCCCTCAGGATTCCCTCCAACAACTTGCCCACCACCGACATCAGGCTCACTGGTCTATAGTTCCCTGGCTTGTCCTTACCACCCTTCTTAAACAGTGGCACCACGTTAGCCAATCTCCAATCTTCCAGCACCTCACCTACGATTATCGATGATACAAATATCTCAGCAAGAGGCCCAGCAATCACTTCCCTTGTTTCCCACAGCACTTCCTTCTCTGTAATGTGGACATTTTTCAAGATGTCACCATCTATTTCCCTACATTCTATATCTTCCATGTCCTTTTCCACAGTAAATACTGATGCAAAATATTCATTTAGTATCTGCCCCATCTCCTGCGGCTCCACACAAAGGCCGCCTTGCTGATCTTTGAGGAGCCCTGTTCTCTTCCTAGTTACCCTTTTGTTCTTAATGTATTTGTAAAAACCCTTTGGATTCTCATTAATTCTATTTGCCAAAGCTATCTCATGTCCCCTTTTTGCCCTCCTGATTTCCCTCTTAAGTATACTCCTACTGCCTTTATACTCTTCTAAGGATTCACTCGATCTATCCTGTCTACACCTGACATATGTTTTCTTCTTTTTCTTAACCAAACCCTCAATTTCTTTAGTCATCCAGCATTCCCTATACCTCCCAGCCTTCCCTTTCACCCTAACCGGAATATACTTTCTCTGAACTCCCGTTATCTCATTTCTGCAGGCTTTCCATTTTCCAACTGTCCTTTACCTGAGAACATTTGTCCCCAATCAGCTTTTGAAAGTTCTTGCCTCATACCGTCAAAATTGGCCTTTTTCCAATTTAGAACTTCAACTTTTAGATCTGATCTATCCTTTTCCATCACTATTTTAAATCTAATAGAATTATGGTCGCTCCCCCGCTGACATCTCAGTCACCTGCCCTGCCTTATTTCCCAAAAGTAGGTCAAGTTTTGCACCTTGTCTAGTAGGTACATCCACATATTGAATTAGAAAATTTTCTTGTACACACTTAACAAATTCCTCTCCATCTAAACCCTTAACACTATGGCAGTCCCAGTCTATGTTTGGAAAGTTAAAATCCTCTCCCAAAACCACCTTATTATTCTTACAGATAGCTGAGATCTCCTTACAAGTTTGTTTCTCAATTTCTCTCTGACTATTAGGGGATCTATAATACAATCCCAGTAAGGTGATCATCTCTTTCTTGTTTCTCAGTTCCACCCAAATAACTTCCCTGGATGTATTTCCGGGACTATCTTCCCTCAGTACAGCTGTAATGCCATCCCTTATCAAAAATGTCACTCCCCCCTCCTCTCTTGCCTCCCTTTCTATCCTTCCTGTAGCATTTGTATCCTGGAACATTAAGCTGCTAGTCCTGCCCATCCCTGAGCCATGTTTCTGTAATTGCTATGATATCCCAGTCCCATGTTTCTAACCATGCCCTAAGTTCATCTGCCTTCCCTGTTAGGTCCCTTGCATCGAAATAAATGTAGTTTAGTTTATTAGTCCTGCCTGCCCTGACTGTTTGACTCGCTTCTGTTCTCAACTGTCTCAGATTGATCTTTTTCCTCACTATCTCCCTGGGTCCCACCCCACCCCCCACCTGTAGCCAGGACACAGCAAGCATGCTTTGTAAGAGGGACTCCGACTGTGAAGGTGTCCTGCATTCCAAGTTCTTTGTAAGGTAAGTAGTGTCAGAGGACAGGAAACATAAGAAATAGATGCAGGATTAGGCATTCAGCTTCTCAAGCTCTCTCTGCCATTCAATGGCATCAAGATTGAACTTTAACATCATTTTCCTGCATTATCCTCAAATCCCTTGATTAGAGTCAGAGAGATGTAGAGCACAGAAAAGACCCTACATTCCAACTTGTCCATGCTGACCAGTACCCTGGCAACATCCTTGTAAATATTTTCGGAACTCTTTCAGGATTCACAACATCTTTCCTAAAGCAGGAAGACGAGAATTGAATTAGAATTTGGCTAGAATTCCAAAAGTGGTCCACCCAATCCCCTGTACAGCTGCAACATGACCTCGCAACACCGATACTCAACACACTGACCAATAAAAGCAAGCATGCCAACTATGAACCTGCACTCCAAGGTCTCTTTGTTCAGCAACACTAATCAGGACCTTCCTCTTAAGTATATAAGTCCTGCTCTGATTCGCCTTTCCAAAATGCAGCACCTCACATATATCCAAATTAAATTCCATCTGCCGCACCTTGGCCCATTGGCCCATCTGATCAATATCCCATTGTACTCTGTGATAACCTTCCTCACTGTCCAGTACAGGTCAAATTTTGGTATCATCTGCAAACTTACTAACTATACCTCATATGTTCATATTCAAATCATTTATATAAGTGATGAAAAGAAGTGGACCCAGCACTGATCCTTGTGACACACCACTGGTCATAGGCCTCCAGTCTAAAAAGCAACCATCTACCACCGCCCTCTGTCTTCTACTTTTGAGCCAGTTCTGTATCCAAAGGGCTAGTTCTCCATGTATTCCATGTCATCTATCCTGGCTAACTAGTCCACCATGAAGAACCTTGTTGAACTCAAGTCCATAAAGATTACGCCCACCACTCTGCCCTCATCAGTCCTCTTCATTACTTGTTCAAAAATCTCAATCAAGTTAATAAGACAAGATTTCCCACAACAAAGCCATGTTGACTATCCCTAATCAGTCCTTTCCTTTCCAAATACATGTAAATCCTGCCCCTCAGGATTCCCTCCAACAACTTGCCTACCATCGATGTCAGGCTCACTGGTCTTTGCTTCCCTGGCCTTTCTTTACCACCTTTCTTAAATTATGGCACCATGTTAGCCAAACTCCAATCTTCCTTGGTTTAATATGTAAAACAATCAATCTTGAATATTCTCACTCGAGCAAGAAATCTGGTCCTGGAGCTGTAACTAGCAATGACAATAATTGCCTTCATTTCCTCATTTTATTATTCTCAATGCTATGTTCTATTTCTGGAATCAAACTTGTATTTTCTGCTGTGAAAACAGACACACCACACTTGTCCAACCTCTCTACCATTTCCTCATTTCCCACAATAATTTCTCCTATCTCTTCTTTTAGATTAGATTCCCTAATCTAAACAGGCCCTTTGGCCCAACAAGTCCACACCAACCCTCTGAAGAGTAACCCACCCAGATCCATTCCCCTATACACACCCCTGACTAATGCACCTAACACTACGGGCAATTTAGCATGGCCAATTCACCTGTACTGCACATCTTTAGACTGTGGGAGGAAACCCACGCAGACACGGGAAGAATGTGCAAACTCCACACAGACAGTTGCCCGAGGTGGAAACTGAATCCGGGTCCCTGGTGCTGTGAGGCAGCATTGCTAACCACTGAGCCACCGTCCCGCCCAAAGTGACCAATATTTACTATTTTTACTATTTTATACTTACAAAAGCACTTTCAATCTATTTTTCTATTTCAGGTCCATATTCTACCCTTTTTTTTAAATCATTTTTTGGTAGCTCTTTGTTGATTTCTACAATACTTTCTATCCCTGAAGTGTGGCTGTCTTTTACAATAAAAGAATTGTTTAAATCTTATGCTGTCATTAACTTCCTGATTAAGGCGCATCTGGGTTTTTTTTTAGTGAAATATATTTTTGTTGAACCTTTTGAATTGGTTCTTTAAATATATCTTACTGGTTGCAGAAAGTGGCTGCAAACTATTGGAAATTATATGGCACAAGCTGACAAATTCAAGTAACTGGATTACAGCAAATTCCAATAAATGTACATTTTTTATATATCATTTACAAACTGGGTGACAGAATGATTACTTCAAATACATTGTTAAAAATCACACAACACCAGGTTATAGTCCAACAAGTTTATTTGAAAATACAAACTTTCCAAATACATTGAGCAGGAGATCTGTGGATGTTTTTTCTCAACCTACAGATAAATAGCATAGACATTGAAGTAAAGACATTTTTAATCCAATCTGATGAGGTGTAACCAAATAGAACTGATTTCTGGAAGAAGCAGCAACTAATTCACAACTGACCATCTAATGGAAAATTATTGCCTGATGATATAAGAAGTGCCAGATACTCTTAAGGTATTTTTGGCCATGCAGTGATCAACAATGATTATAGGATCATAAGGATGTGTGAAGCATACCAGAGTCACTAACCCAAATAGCCTCATGAGGCGCCACTGCACCGTTGGTCCAAAATCCAAAATCTCTGAAAACTTCCTCCTCATCATTGATTGCATATTCAAGTTTCAAATGTCAGACAATTGAAGATACCTGAAAGATATCTGTGTCAGGCACAATGAGCACAATATTCAGTTTGTTTGGTACACCTGAAGTGATCATATTGGACAACAGGTCACAATATTGTACCGAACCGTGTGTGTGTGTGTTAAATGGGGCATAAACCATGTGACAGCCTTGCCACACTATCCCACATCTAACAGCCTTGCTGAGCTGGTGGTTTGCACCATTAGAATTTCACCATCAAACTCAACATTGACTTGGTCATGAAGTCTTATGGCATCAGGTCGAACATGGGCAAGGAAACCTTCTACTGATTATCATGTATCACACCCTTCAGCTGATGAATTAGTACTTCTCCATGTTAAATACCATTTAGAGGAAACACTGAGGGTGTATGTTGGATATGAGATTTCAGAGTCCATCACCAAGAGAAGTTCAGCAATACCCTACTGACCTAGCTAGTCAAGTCCTTAAGGACATAACTGATAAACCGGGTCTGCAGCAGGAGGTGAGGGAACCAACAAGAGCTCAAGATGCAGGTAGACTGGTAAAATCAAACTGTTAAATAGATCATAAGGAATTCATAGAGTGTCTACGAGGTGTTATTTGGAGCAGCTCATGGTGGAGTCCACTACGGAACTGACAATTCTGGATTTGGTGATATGTAATGAGGCAGACTTGATTAGGGAGCTTCAGGTGAAGGAATCCCTTAGAGGGCTGTGACCATAGTATGATAGAATTCACCCTGCGGTTTGAGAGGGAGAAACTGGAATCAGATGTAACAGTATTTCAATGAGTTAAAGGAAACTACAAAGACATGTGGGAGGTGCTGACTAGAGTTGATTGGAAGGGGAACCTAGCAGGGAAGATGGTGGAGCTGCAATGGCAGGTGTTTCTGAGGGTTATTCAGGAGACAGAGCAGAAATTCATCCCAAGGGAAAAGAAACATACATGGCTGGCAAGGGAGGTCAGTCCTGAAGAAGGGTTACACCCAAAATGTCCACTACCACGTGTCCTGATGCTGACTGGCTTGCTGTATTCTTCCAGCCTTCTGCCTGTCTACAAGGGAAGTCAGGTACAGCATAAAAGCAAAAGATATAGCATACAATGTTGGAAAGATTAGTGGGAAGCCCAAGGACTGGGAAGCCTTTGAAAAACAGCAGAAGGTAACTAAAAATGCAATAAGTGGGGAGAAGATGAAATATGAGAGTAAGTTAGAGAGAGGCAAGAGTGGATATTTGACTGCTGGAGAAGTAATAGTGGGGAACAAAGAAATGGCAGAGGAACAGAATAGGTACTTTGCATCAGTCCTCACAGTGGAAGACACGAGCAGCATATCAAAGCTTCAAAAGAAACAGGGCAGAGGTGATTATAGTGGCCATCACCAAGGAGAAGGTGCAGGGGAAGCTGAAAGGTCTGAAGGTGGATAAATCAACCGGACCAAGTGGACTACACCCCAGAGTTCTGAAGGAGATAGCTAAGGAAATTGTGAAAGCATTAGTGGTGATCTTTCAGGAATCACTGGAGTCAGGGAGAGTCCCAGATGACTGAAAAATGGCTAATGTCATATATCTTTAAGAAGGGAGGGAGGCAGAAGACAGGAGTCTTTAGGCCAGTTAGCCTGACCTTGGTCATTGGTGAGATTTTAGAGTCCATTATTAAGGATGAGATCAGAGTACTTGGAAGTGCTTGGTAAAATAGGGCTGAGTCAGCATTGCTTCGTCAAGGGGATACTATACCTGACAAACATAATAGAATTCTTTGAGGAGGTAATGAGCAAATTAGACAAAGGAGAGCCAGTTGACATGATCTATTTGGATTTACAGAAGGCCTTTGACAAGGGGCCACACCTGAAGCCACTAAATAAGATAAGAGTCCATGGTGTTAGGGGCACATTACTGGCATGGCTGACTGGCAGAAGGCAGAGAATAGGAATAAAAAGGTCTTTTTCAGGATGGCAGCCAGTGACTAGTAGAGTTCCACAGAGTCCACATAGGGAGCACAACTATTGACATAAAACATTAACGATCTGGACGAAAGAATTGAGGGATATTTGCTAAAGTTTGCAGATGACATAAGGATAAATAGAGGGGCTGGTAGTATTGAGGAAGTGGAGAAGCTGTAGAAGGATGTGGACAAGCTAGGACAGTAGGCAAAGAAGTAGCAAATAGAATATAATGTGGGAAAGTATAAGGTTATGCACTTTGCTCGTAAGATAAGGAGATAGAGCCTAAAGAGAGAGAAAAACAAATAAGAGTCATAGAGCTGGACAGCATAGACTATTTTCTAAATGGGGAAAGGCTTCAGACATCTGAAGCACAAAGGGACTTGGGAGTCTTAGTTCAGGATTCTCTTAATGTTAACTGCAGTTTAGTTGGCAGTTAGGAAGTCAAATGCAATGTTAGCATTAAATTCAAGAAAGCTAGAATACAAGAGTAGAAAATGTACTACTGAGGTTGTATAAGACTTTGGTCAAACTACATTTGGAATATTGTGAGCAGTTTTGAGGTGTCTATCTAAGGAATGATATGCTGGTGTAGGAGGGGTCGAGATGAGGTTTACAAGAATGATCCCAGAAATAAAGGGCTTGTCATATGAGAAGCAGTTGAGGACTCTGGGTCTGTACTCAATGGAGCTTAGAAGGTTGAAGAGGGATCTGATAGAAACTTACAGAATACCGCAAGGACTGGATAGACTGACTGTGGAGAGATGTTTCCATTATTAGGACAGACTAGGACCTGAGGGCACAGCCTCAGAGTGAAGGGATGACCCTTTAGAATAGAGATTAGAAGAAATTTCTTCAGCCCGAAGATGGTTAATCTGCAGAATTCATTGCCGCAGAAGGGTTGTGAAGGCCAAGTCACTGAGTGTATTTAAGACACAGATAGATTGTTGTGGTTCTGTTTGCCAAGCTGGGAATTTGTGTTGCAGACATTTCATCCCCTGTCTAGGTGACATACTCAGTGCTTGGGAGCCTCCTGTGAAGCACTTCTGTGCTGTTTCCTCCGGCATTTATAGTGGCCTGTCTCTGCCACTTCCGGTTATCAGTTCCAGCTGCCCGCTGCAGTGGTCGGTATATTGAGTCCAGGTCGATGTGTTTGTTGATAGAATCTGTGGATGAGTGCCATGCCTCTAGGAATTCCCTGGCTGTTCTCTGTTTGGCTTGTCCTATAATAGTAGTGTTGTCCCAGTCGAACTCATGTTGCTTGTCATCTGCGTGTGTGGCTACTAAGGATAGCTGGTCGTGTCGTTTCGTGGCTAGTTGGTGTTCATGGATGCAGATCGTTAGCTGTCTTCCTGTTTGTCCTATGTAGTGTTTTCTGCAGTCCTTGCATGGGATTTTGTACACTACGTTGGTTTTGCTCATGCTGGGTATCGAGTCCTTTGTCCTGGTGAGTTGTTGTCTGAGAGTGACTGTTGGTTTGTGTGCTGTTATGAGTCCTAGTGGTCGTAGTAGTCTGGCTGTCAGTTCAGAAATGTTTTTGATGTATGGTAATGTGGCTAGTCCTTTTGGTTGTGGCATGTCCTCATTCCATTGTCTTTCCCTTAGGCATCTGTTGATGAAATTGCGGGGGTATCCGTTTTTGGCGAATACATTGTAGAGGTGTTCTTCTTCCTCTTTTAGCAGTTCTGGTGTGCTGCAGTGTGTTGTGGCCCTTTTGAACAGTTGGGGTGGTTGCTTTCGTAGTTCAGGATTTGGTCTGTGTGTGTGGATTTCCTGTATACCTTTGTGGTGAATTCTCCATTCGGTGTTCTCTGTACCATCACGTCTAGGAATGGGACTTGGTTGTCCGTTTCTTCCTCTCTAGTGAATCGGATTCCTGAGACTGTGGTGTTGATGATCCGGTGTGTGTTTTCTATTTCTGTGTTTTTAATGATTACAAAGGTGTCATCCACATAGCTGACCCAGAGTTTGGGTTGAATTTGCAGTAAGACTGTTTGTTCTAATCTTTGCATTACAGCTTCTGCTATGAGTCCAGAGATGGGTGAGCCGTTGATTTGTTCATATATTTGGTTGTTGAATGTGAAGTGTGTTGTGAGGCACAGGTCCAGTAGTTTGAGTATGCAGTCTTTGTTGATAGGTTCCAGTCATGAATAGTGGTGGACAATTAAACAGCTTACTGGAAGAGGAGGAGGCTTCACAAATATTTCCATCCCAATGGTAGGGAGCCCAGCATATCAGTGCAAAAAATAAACTTGAAGCCACAATTTTCAGTCGGAAGTGTCAAGTTGGCCTCGTCCAATGGTCCCCCCAGCATCACAGATGTCAGTCTTTAGACAATTCAAGTCACTTCACACGATTTCAGGAAATGGTTAGAGACACTGAATACTGCAAAACTATGGACCCTGCCAACATTCTGGCAATAGCACTGAAGACTTATCCTCCGGAACATGTCATGCCCCTAGCCAAGCTGATCCAGTACAGTTAAAACACTGGCATTTACTCAACAATATGAAAAATTGTCCGGATATGTCCTGTACCCAATAAAGTGCAACAAATCCATACAACAAATTACTTTCCTATTGGTCTACACTCAATCAGTAAAATGATGGATATGTTATCAACAACAACCTGCTCACTGACACCCAGTTTAGGTTCTGCCAGAGCCACTGAGCTCATTGCAGCCTTTGTTCAATAATGGACAAAAAAACCTCAACTCCAGACAGGACTAACTTCCCTTGACATTGAGGCTGCATTTAGTCAAGGTTTGCAGCAAGGAGACCCAGCAAAACTCGAGTCACTGGGAACCAAGGTAGGGAAGGTTTGGAGGATTCTCTGCTGGTTGGAGTCAAAGCTAGTCTAGGGAAAGATGGTTGCTGTTGTTGGAGGTCAGTCATTTCAATGCCATGACAGAAGTTATTCAGGGTTGTGTCCTCGGCCCAACCATTTTAGTACCTTCATCAATGATCTTCCTTCCATTTTAAGGTCAGAAGTGATGATGTTCTCTGATTACACAATGTTCAGCACCATTCACAACTCCTTACATACTGCAGCAGTCTGTGGTGAAATGCAACAGGACCTGGACATTATCCAGGTTTAGGATGACAAGTGGCAAATAACATTCATGTCACAATAGTTCCAGATAATGACCATCTCCAACAAGAAAAGATCTAACCACTGCCCCTTGATATTCAATGGCACATCATAACTGTATCCCCCACTATCGACATCCCAGGAGTACCCATTGACTAGACACTGAACTAGACTAGCCATACAAATACAGTGGCAAGTCAGAAGCTAGGAACTGCAGCTAGTAACTCACCACCTGACTCCCTGAAGTCTGTCTATCACTACAAGGCACAAGTACAGAGTGTAAAGGAATATTTCCAACTTGCCTGCATGAGTGCAGCCCAACAACACTCAAGAAGCTTGACATCATCCAGGACAAAGCAGCCCAATTGATTGGCACCACATCCACAAACACCACTGATGCTCAGTAGCAGTGTGTATTATCTAAAAGATGCACTTGATACATATTGCTTTTTTTTTGTTGTCACTGACTCAAAGTCTTCCTCCGTATGGCATTGTGGATCTACCAATCCCAAATGGATTGCAGCAGATCAGGAAGGCAGCTCACCTTCTTAAAGGAACCTAGGAATGGTTAAAACATACTAGCCCAACCATCAGCACCCATATCCCATGACTAAATAAAGAAATTAAGTCATTAATTATAAAGTGAAGAGAAACAAAATAATCTCTGAAACTTGAAAGATCAGAAAAGATCTAGAAGGCTGTTCCCATAGTTGGAGGGTTTGAGCAATAGGGAGAGGCTGAATAGGCTGGGGCTGTTTTTCCTGGGGCATCAGAAGCTGAGGGGCTACTTTATAGAAGTTTATAAAATCATGAGGAGCAAGAATAGGGTGAATAGCCAAGGTTTTTTCCCCAAGGTAGGAGAGTACAAAACTAGAGGGTATAGGTTCAAGATGAGAGGGGAAAGATTTAAAAGGGACCTAAAGGGCAACTTTTTCATGCATGAGAGTGGTTGCGCATATGGAATAAGCTGCCAGTGGAGGTGGTGAAGGCTGGTACAATTACAACATTTAGAAGGTATCTGGATGGGTATATGAATAGAAAGGATTTAGAGGGATATGGCCCAAATGCTGGCAAATTAGACTCAATCAGCTAGGATATTTGGTCAGCATGGACGAGTTGGACCAAAGGGTCAGTTTCCATGCTGTACAGAGTCATGCAGCACAGAAACAGACCCTTCCCATAATCCCAAACTAAACTAATCCCACCAGTCTGCACTTAGCCCATATTCCTTTTAAACATAACTGTATCCACATACAGTACTTCTTCTAGCAGTTCATTCCACACACAAAACCACCCTGTGTAAAAAACAATTATCGTTTATGTCTTTTTAAAAACTTTCTCCTCTCACCTTAAAAACATGCCCCCTAGTCTTGAAATCCCCCACGCTAGGGAAAAGACACCTGCCATTCAATTTATCTGTACCCCTCACTATTTTATAAACCTCTTAAGATTTCAGTATTGCGATGCTATACTTGACATCAACACATTTAGAAATGAGTTAACCATCATCGATGAAAATTATGTTTGAGAGGCAGGTTAACACAACTTTGTGAAACCATCACCTTTCCAAATTCTTAAAAATACAGGAGAATCTTCTTAAAAAACAAGGGAAACGAAAAATACTCACAACCAATATGCCGGTGTAGGATTATCTTAAGTTGTACGTAGGACAAAAGCTGCAAGTTCTATTCCTATCCAACAAATGTGCAGTCAGCCGAGATTCCACACCAAACTGGGCTTTAAAGGAGAAACAGAAGCTAGCTAATGGACTAGTGTATAATACCCAGAACTCTAAGTGGGTCTAAAACACATCCAACAATGATTTTGAAAAGTAAAGTTTGTGGAAGCCCACCATAAAAACAATCAGCACTCTGACAGTATCTGGGATACAAATGCACTTACAAATGATTAAGTCATGATCGTGTGAAAACTGAACCACCATGAAATCTAGGATTGGTAAATCACCCATAAATCATAGACTCTTAAGCTCTCAAATGATGAAGTGTATGTAACTTGTGTCAAAAATGATTTTCACAACCATCCTATCATGCATGCATTTTTACATTTATGTTACCTTGGAAAAAAGATGAGACATTATATCACTTTAGGAGTATATGCAATTTTGTATGTGTCATTGAGAAAGCAGCATGTGACGAGTCAGCTAATGAGGGTTCAGCTTTTGCTGTGAAGATGATAGCACTTCGAAGTAGGAGTAAACCGTTTGTGCTTTCGAGCCTGCATCGCTATTCAATGTATAATTTCAGTTATATCACACTGCAAATTTTTGCTATAAATTCTGTGTTACGATCGAGCCCTCCACAATCACCTGATGAAGGAGCGTCGCTCCGAAAGCTAGTGTGCTTCCAATTAAACCTGTTGGACTATAACCTGGTGTTGTGTGATTTTTAACTTTGTACACCCCAGTCCAACACCGGCATCTCCAAATCAATAAAATCATGGTTGATCTGGTTAAGTTCTCACCTTCACTTTTCTGCCTGCAGCTCATAACCCCTGAACTCCTTATCTATCAAAGTTCTAGTCTCACACTCTTGTAACGCTCTGGGGAAAAAGAAATTCCTCATTTCTGCCTTGAAAGGGATACATATTATTAAATTGTGGCAATGATAGCTCCCAAATCTATGTTAAGATTTTATAAAAATTATGTGTTATGTAAAGTCTCTCTCAGTTAGGAGTATTCTAATGAATCAAACCTAATATTGTTTACCAATCCTGTATGTCAGAGAGATTAGTGAGGTTGCGAAAATAAGTTCGAAAGGTGGGCAGGGAGGATGGTGACAGGAAATGGAGGGGGGGGGGTAGCAGGAAAGAAATAGGGAAGAGGGGAGGGTGAAGAGAAAGGGGAATGAAAGGAAGATTGCGCTCGAACCAGGCCAAGCCGGCAGGGAGGGGAAAGGAGAGGAGAGGAGAGGAGGGGGTCCAAGGGGCTTAAATTAAAGGACGGGAGCTTGAAGAAGGGACCGCGGCTATTCTCAGGTGGAGGAGGGGATTCGGGAGCAGGGGCTACTTATCCCCGTCCCGCTCCGAATGACGGCCCTTAACAACCAACTGCAGCCAATCCGCTCGCCCCTTACTCCGGGAGGCCGCTTCAGCCAATCACAGGGCGTTTCCCGGGGCTCCGCGAAGCAGTGATGGCGCCGCTGAAGTTCTGCATCCCAGGTACCCAGAGGGTTCAGGAGAGTGGTGCTGCAGAGGGAAGGGACAGGACGGGATTGATCGATGAGGGGAGACTATTGGGAACAGGAGTAGGTACAGGTCATTCAGTCCTTGAGCCTGCTTCACCATTCATAAGGGTGATGGCTGATTCCACTCGCCTCATGTCCACTCTCCCCATATCGCTCAGTTTCCATATTAATCAATAATTTATCTGTCTCAACCTTAAATATACACAGTTTCTATTGTGAAGAATGAAATGAAGGCTAGCGAACTAAATATAAATGTTTTTAAAACGGCTTATGTTACAGCAAAGGAAGTGGTGGACCTCTTAGAAATTATAAAAGTGGATACATCTCCAGGATCTGATCATGTGTATCTCAGGAATTTGTGGGAAATTAGGAAGGAAATTCCAGGCCCCCTGGCAGAAATGTTTATATCGTGTACAACCATGGGTGAGGTGCCAGGGGACTGGAGGATAGTTAATATTGTACCTTTATCTAGGAAATGTGGGAAGGAGAAGCCTGGAAATTAAAGACCAGTGCTGAAAAATGTGTTGCTGGAAAACCGCAGCGGGTCAGGCAGCATCCAAGGAGCAGGAGAATCGACGTTTCGGGCATAAGCCCTTCTTCAGGAACCTCGAGCACAGGAAAGACCAGTGTCTGATATTGGTAAGGGATAAGTTGTTGGCTGTGATTCTGAAAGATAGGATTTACATGCATTTGGACAAGCAAGGAATGAATAGGAATAGTCAGCATAGCTTTGTGTGATGGAAATTGTGTCTCACAAACTTGTTTGATTTTTTTTGAGGAAGTAACCAAAAAGATTGATGAGGGAAGAGCAGTAGATTTTGTTTACTTTGGACTTTGATATGGTTCTGTATGGTAAACTAATTAGTAAAGTTAGATCACATGACGTTCAGGGTGAGCTTGACGGTAGGAGACAGAGTGGTGTCGAGTATTGTTTTTCAAATTCAACGCTTGTGACCAGTAGTGATCCACAGGGATTGGTACTGGGTCCACTTTTGTTTGTCATTTATATAAATTATTTGGATGAGAATATAGAAGGCATGATTATTAAGTTTGCAAATGACAACAAAGTTGGTGATGTGATGGACAGTGTAGAAAGTAATCCAAGATTACAAAGAGATTTTGATTAATTGGGTCAATGGGCTGAGTGGCAGATGGAGTTTAATTTGGATAAGTGCAAGGTATTGTAATTTGGTAAAACAAATAAGAAAAGATTTATACAATTAATGGTAGATCCCTGGCCAGTGTTCAGGTATATAATTCTTTGCGATTTGTGTTGTAAGTAAACAGGATGGTTAAGAAAGCATAAAGCGAATATCAAAAGCCTTTTCACTAGTGTGGGGGAGTTCAAAACTAGGGAGCATATTTTTAAGGTGAGAGGAGAAAGATTTAAAAAGGACTGGGATGGGGGGGGGGGAACTTTTTACACAGTTGTTTGTGTATGAAATGAACTGTCAGAGGATATGGAGTCATAGAGATGTACAGCATGGAAACAGAACCTTCGGTCAAACTCGTCCATGCTGACCAGATATCCCAACCCAATCCAATCCCACCTGCCAGCACTTGCCCCTTATCCCTCGAAACCCCTCCTATTCATATACCCATTCAAATGCCTTTTAAATGTTGCAAACCCATACTAGCCTCCACCACTTCCTCTGGCAGCTCATTGTAGACATGCACCACCCTCTGCGTGAAAATGTTGCCCTTCAGGTCTCTTTTCTATCTTTCTCCTCTCACCCTAAACCTATGCCCTCTAGTTCTGGACTTCCCAACCCCAGGGAAAAGACTTTGTATATTTACCCTATCCATGCCCCTCATGATTTTATAAACCTCTATAAGGTCACCCCTCAGCCTCCGACACTCCAGAGAAAACAGCCCCAGCCTATTCAATCTCTCCCTATAGCTCAAATCCTCCAACCCTGGTAACATCCTTGTAAATCTTTTCTGAACCCTTTCAAGTTTCACAACATCCTTCCGATAGGAAGGAGACCAGAATTGCACACAATATTCCAACAGTGGCCTAACCAATGCCCTGTACAGCTGCAACATGACCTTCTAACTTTCGTACTCAATATTCTGACCAATAAAGGAAAGAATACATGCAAAAGTGAGGACTGCAGATGCTGGAAATTAGAGTGGTGCTGGAAAAGCACAGCAGGTTCTAAAATCCAGTTCAGCACCATCCTCATGACCTGTCCTACCTGTCAATCTCCCTTCCCACTTATCCGCTCCACCCTCCCCTCTGACCTATCACCTTCATCCCCACTCCCATCCACCCATTGTACCCTTTGCTACCTTCCCCACCCTTCTCTCTGATCTATGTGGGTGCACAGTGGTTAACACTGCTGCCTCACAGCGCCACAGACCTGGGTTCAACTCACGCCTCAGGCAACTGCCTGTGTGGAGTTTGCACATTCTCCCCGTGTCTGCGTGGGTTTCCTCCGGGTGCTCCGGTTTCCTCCCACAGTCCAAAAATGTTCAGGTTAGGTGAATTGTCCATGCTAAATTGCCTGTCGTGTCAGGTGAAGGGGTAAATGTCAGGGAATGGGTCTGGGTGGGTTGCTGTTCGGAGGGTCGGTGTGGACTTGTTGGGCTGAAGGGCCTGTTTCCACACTGTAAGTAATCTAATCTAATCTATCATCTCCATCCCTACCCCACCCCCATTCACCTATTGTACTCTGCTGCCATTTCCCCAGCCCCCTCCCCCCATTTATCTCCACCCTAGAGGCTCCCTGCCTCCATTCCTGATGAAGGGCTTTTGCCTGAGACATCAATCTTCCTGCTCCTCAGATGCTGCCTGACCTACTGTGCTTTTTCAGCACCACTCTAATCTAGACAATAGAGGAAAGCATACCAAACACCTTCTTCACTGTCTTATCTACCTTTGACTCCACTTTCATGGAGCTATGAACCTGCGCTCCAAAGTCTCTTTGTCCAGCAATACTCCCTAGGACCTTACCATTAAGTGTATAAGTCCTGCTAAGATTTGCTTTCCCAAAATGCAGCGCCTCACATTTATCTAAATTTAACTCTATCTACCACTTCTCAGCCCATTGGCCCATCTGATCAAGATCCCGTTGTAATCTGAGGTAGCCTTCTTTGCTGTCCACTACACCTCCGATTTTGATGTCATCTGCAAACTTACTAACCGTACCTCTTATGCTCATATTCCAAATCATTTATATAAATGATGAAAAATAGTGGATCCAGCACTGATCCTTGTGGCACTTCACTGGTCAAAGGCCTTCAGTCTGAAAAACAACCCTCCGCCACCACCCTCTGTCTTTGAGCCAGTTCCGTATCCAAATGACTAGTTCTCCCTGGATTCCAATCTTGCTAACCAGTCTCCCATGGGGAACCTTATCGAACATTTTACTGAAGTCCATATATATCACATGCACCACTGCCCTCATCAATCCTCTTTGTTGGTTCTTCAAAAAACTCAATCACTATGATGGAAATAAGTACAGGACAACATTTAAAAGACATTTAGATAAGAATAGAAAAGGTTCAGAGAGATATGGGCCAAGCACATGCAGGTGAGTCTAGTTTAGTTTGGGAACATGGTCAGTGTAGACTAGTTAGACTGAAGGGTGTGTTTCCATGATGTATAACTTCTTGGCAAGGAGTTCCAAAGGCTCTCAACCACTGATACAAAAGAAATCATCTTTGTCTCAGTCCTAAATTGGTGCCCCTTTATTCTGAGACTATGCCCTCTGTTTCCGCTCATGAGTTTAGAATCCATCACTTGGCAATTACCCTGTCGAGCCTGTTAAGAATCCTATATTGCATCTTCAAGTGGTGGAGTAGGGCCATTGAGCCCAGGGCTTGTCCTCTCTGACCATTTTCCACTTTGTTTCTTTTACTTTTTCTCTCTCTTCTCATTTTTTTTTCTCTTTTGTTTTATTTTACTTATCTCTTGGTGAAGAGCTTAGGCATGGTAATGGCATTGCTGGCGAGTAGGCCCAGCATCGTGGACTGACGGCAGCAACGTTGTAGATGAGTATGTGTTGCTGGCAGCTTCTGTATTGTCGAAGCACTCCTAGCGCTAATTCATGGCTGCTGTGGTGAAGGTGAATTTCGACCTGGTATGAGACCTAGCGGCATCAACAGCTGCTGCATTGGCGAGGTGGGTCTGAAGTGGACTCATCGTGGCAACGGTGTCATGTTTGAGCTGGTTTGGTACCGTGTGGCATTAATGAGGTCCAGCAAGGAATCACAGTGGTGAGGACATTGGCGGACGTGAGATGGCTCCAAAGAGTGGCGTCTCGAGCTCCAGTGGCGGTGCGGCAATGGAGACTAGTGCCTGACCACCAGGCCCATGGCCCATGACAGGACACTTAACAAGAAGCACTGCAAAATTCGACAGTCATTCTTACTCTTTTCATTTTACTGCCTTTATTTTCTATGTTTTAGTTTATTTTTCTGTGTTAAGATGGCGCCAGAGAGTGGTGACATTGTACAACAGTTTTCACTATTTTTGTAACAAAATACACATGGCAATAAATAAATCTGAATGGTAACTCTGACTTGGGCACCATTAACACTACCATTCTGTATCTCTGTTAACTGCATTACTTATAATTTATTATAACAGCAGGAACAAGAAGGTGCATCCGATCATTATCAAAGACATATTTGAAGATCAGTCTTGGCCAAAATATCCGAAATCTGTTACTTTCTGTATGAAAGTGGTTATCCAGTGATTGCTGAACAGCATTACACAGACATGTCTGTGCTTTGAAGGACCCTAACTGTATTTTTGCTCTGTGAAAAAATCTAATGGATGATGATATCTCATTCCAGAGACTTCTGGGTAGAGTTTACACTGGTACTCTGTCACACTGTGAGTGTGCTGCCTTGTTGAAAGTGTTGTCTGTTGAATGTGATATTAAACAATGCTTCTTCCAATCAAACATATAAGATCCAGGGACTATTTTGAAGAAGAACAGGCCAGTTCTCTTTAGTGATCTGGACAATATTTATTCCTCAACCAACATTTCTAACTGGGTTGTCTGGTCAGTTTCAGCTCACTATCTGGGTGCAGTCACATTGTGGACAGCACGTTTCCTTTCTTGACAAGTGACTTAAAATGAATGAAATCTGTTGACTAGTGGTTTGAGGTCATGAAATGTGCAATGATAATTGCAAGTAATTTTTTTCCTTTGCCATATGTCCTAATTTATCAAAATTCAATTGCATATCTACAGGGGAGAGACTATGCAGCACTGAGGACGGCACTCCTGGTAATGGCACGTACTCCAGACATGGATATATTTTTGCATCTTTAGCTGGGTATGTGGTGAAAGAAAACGACAATGGAATGGTAAGCATGGTAGAGTCAGTGACACAGATTGCCATTGCACACTGTTCAGTTGCTGAGATTTTCAACAACTATTTCTTTCTCTTCAGGAGAGTACAAAGTCAACTTAACTTTGCTCATCCAGTGCCAGTTTCAGTGTGTCATGGTGACTAAGGTCCCATGAAAATGCTTTATCAATGATCTTATCCAATGACCAACCCAGATTAGTGGATCACAGTGCCAATCATCATGATTCCTTTGACAGTACTTTCCAAATCCATTACTTCTACCTCCTAGAAATATCCTGGCAACAGTGCATGGGAATGTCATCAGCTGCAAATCCCCCCTCAAGCCACTCACCCTGCTAACTTGGAGCTATATCGCTGTTCTTTGACTGCCTCTGGGTCAAAATCATGAAAGACTGTTACCTACACTAGGTTTCAAGGAAACAATTCACCATCATCTTCCCAAGAAAATTAGGGGTGACCAATACATGCTGGTCTTGATTGCAATGCATTCATCCCTTGGATTATTTTTCTTAAATCTCCATTTCCATTAAGTGTGAGCCATAGCTCAGTGGATAGCACTTTCATCACTGAGTCAGAAGGTTGTGGATTCAAGTCCTCCAGAAGATTTTTTAAAAATCCAAACTGTATTCCAGTGTGGTAAGATTGGATTATATTTCCAAAGTGTTGGGGTAGTATTAAATCAATTCAAAAGCCAATACAATGGTGAGAAATTGTGTATTAGGCACAAGCTATTAAGTAATCCAGCCAGGAGAGTGCGTTAAGAAACGGGTGGATAAAACATTTCAGCAGGCGAACTATCAGGGTGACTAGTCCACCCAGTCATCTCTCCACAAATACTTGTAGTATTTTTTTTTTATATCCTGAAGTGTCGTTGCACGGAACCAACCCACCTATGGCATATTTTGCCTGTTGACCAAATCATTAAATCACCCATGTTCCCAATTGTTCAATTTACATGCAGAGCCCATGTAGGCCAACACATGCATGTAATATAAGGAACAAATTGCAGCAGCAGATTTAACTTGATGCATGTGACATTTTAATATGTGTCAATTTCATGAATTCAAGTTGAATACATGTGTTTAGAGGCCAGTGATTTGATGGTAGCTTTAACATGTATAAAACAACATTTACTGAAGTAGGTGAGTGAAATTGGGAGATATAATTATCTTTTTGTTTCACTTGAATAAATCCATTCCAAGCAATGGCTGGCTTTGGATTCTTTCTCCATAACTGGCTATCAGAAGTACAACAGCTATCATTGAGATGTAGCTGACATTGGGAAATAATTTGGGAAACTGGGAGAGAGTTAGGTGTAACTTCAGTGACAAAGGGTGAAGCTGAAATTGATAAATCTCAATGGTGTTGAAATAGATCCATGAAAATAAGTCAAATTTTCCTTTTCCTCGGAACTCTCTAGTTCTTACCCTCAGTGCCCATTCTTCAAATGAGCATGATAGAATCCATATCAATGAATGCTGGTTGTTATCCTTTCTTCTCTCTTGAGTCAGTGGTATGAAGTAAGTTTGAATATCCCAAATGGTGCATGGCAGAGGTCAGCAAACTCAACACCGATTGGAAATTGAATGTAGACTTCTTAACCAAGTGGGTAAAAACAATGACTGCAGATGCTGAAAACCAAATACTGGATTAGTGGTGCTGACAGAGCACAGCAGTTCAGGCTTTTATTCCTGATGAAGGGCTTTTGCCTGAAACGTCGATTTCGCTGCTCGTTGGATGCTGCCTGAACTGCTGTGCTCTTCCAGCACCACTAATCCAGTATTCTTAACCAAGTGGTTCACTTACATTTTGGCCTTCAAACTGCAGCACCTATGGATGGGCATTAAATGCTGGCCGAGCCAAATCTCATGAAATAATTTTTATTTAACGTAGAATAGAAATTTCCAGTGAATCTTTCTTCTCTCTACCAGTTTCCCTGGGTTTCCTGCGACGTGTTCTTATGATAGGAAATCCACTGGAAAAGCTAATAGTTAAAGCCAACAACATAGATTCATATTTTTGGGATCCAAGACAAGTACATGAGGCAGGAAAGAATTGAAGAACATGTTGATAGTGACTGGCATGTTTCTATACTCTACAGACTGTGATCATTCTGAGTTCTTGTTTGCAGGTGCCAGTCATATCAGTAGTTCGGGACTCAGAGCCTCAGCTCCTGCCAGAGGTCGGTGTTGTTGTAACATGCAAGGTAAGGGTGGTTTCATTCCTTTCTCTGCAGTCCTTAATATAACCAAACCATGTGCATTTAATTACAATTCTGGATATTCAATCTCCAGTGCACACTGTTTCCATTCAGTGAGTTGTGATCTGGACCACAGTTTCCTGAAAGGGACTGACATCAAATTTGATTATGCCTTTCCAAAGGGAGTTAGATACATACTTTGAAAACAAAACAATATACACAGAAACCTCAATTATCTGAACGACACTGGCAGGGAGTATTTTGTTCAGATAACCAAATGTTTGGATAATCAAATGTTCAGATAACACAGTTTAGCCAAATATCAGGACCTTGCGATCTTGTTTGGATCATCCGAAATTCAGATAATCAACGCTCCTCTGTATATGACTATGGGGAAAGAACAGGATGAGTGAGATTAATTGGCGAGCTCTTTCAAAGACCTAACACAGGCATGATGGGATAAATGGTCTCATTCTGTGCTGTATGATTGTTAGACAAGTAGCCTGATCCTGTGCTCAGTTTATATTTGCACACACTTCAAATGAGAAGAAAAATAGCAATCAGCATCTTTTACAAGCTTTAACTTGAGACCGCTGAGATCATATTCCCCCACCCATCAGAACTTTGACTCATGGGACTGCAGCAGTTCAAAAAGGTGGCTCTTTACCACCTTCTCAAAGGCATTCGGGGATGAACAATAAATGCTGACGTGTCAGCAATGCCTATATCCTGGAGATGAGGAGAGAAACTTAACCAAGTGCAGGGTAAAATTACTGCTCATTTACGGTAACGTTTTAAAATTCTTTCATGGGATATGGGTGTCACCAGCAAGACCAATCTTTGTTGTCTTGAACTATGTGGCTTCCTATGCTATTTGAGGTGTGGGTCTGGAGTCACATGTAGGTCAGACTCAATAAGTATGGCAGATTTCCTTCCCTAAAGGTTATTAGTGAACCCAATGGGTTTTTACAACAATCGATGATAGTTTCATGTCGTTGTAATCACTAGATGAACTCTATGTTCAAGATTTATTGATTGAGTTTAAATTCAATCAGCTACCATTGCAGTATTTGAGCAAGAGTCCCAAAACCTTTGGCCTTAGGCTCTGACTTATTAATTGAGTTACATTACCACAAAGTTATCATCTCCTCTAACTGGACTGATCCATGTGCCAAGACTGAGAGGTGTACTTTGTTTGAAGTTTGTCTTTAAAATGGATATGGCTGATGGTCAATCTTCTAGACACTTGTATCATGTCTGTATTGTGCATTTCTTACCTGCTGTAGAACGTTTTACTCACCCACGATCCCTTCTCCCCATCTGCATTCTTTATTGTTCCCTAAGTGTACTGCATCATACTTATTAGAAATGTTAATGGACATTTTCCCTTTTACTAACAGGTGACCAGCATAAACCCTAGGTTTGTCAAAGTCCATATTTTATATGTACGATCCACTCCACTGAAAGGGACTTTTCGAGGAACCATCAGGTAATATAGTGAGTGCAAACTGGTTCTGCAGTCTCACAGGAGAGCATGAATTTGTAGCCAGGACTTTAAATTTAATGACAGATGGTGTATAAATCAGATTTTAAATGTTTTGCATAAGTACCTTCTGCAGTACATATTGTCTTGTGCTCCTTCCCTTTGCTGATTTTATTTGCCTTACATTCCTTGGGGAAACTGATCCAAATCTGCAGTCAATTGGCTGTTTGCAAGCCACTCTGAGAGGTCTGAGTTTTACCTATGCCCAGAAGATAGGTATGCCAGTCATTCTACTCCAGAGTTTTACTGTACTTCACAATAGTGATCTAGATGACATGTAATTCGGGGGTTGAAAAGTGTGGTGCTGGAAAAACACAGCAGGCCAGGCAGCATCCGAGGAGCAGGAGAATCGGCGTTTCTGGCATAAGCCCAAATTCAGGAATGACGCTGGTGTGCCAAGCGGGCTGTGATAAAAGGTAGGGGGGAGGGAATTTGGGGGAGGGGCGCTGGGAATACGATAAGAGGAATGAGGTGAGAGTGATAGGCCGGAGAGGGGGTGGGGGCGGAGAGGTCGGGAAGAAGATTGCAGGTCAAGAGGGCGGTGCTGAATCTGGGGTTGGGACTGAGATAAGGTGGGGGGAGAGGAAATGAGGAAGCTGGAGAAAGCTACATTCATCCCATGTGGTTGGAGGGTTCCTAGGCGGAAGATGAGGCGCTCTTCCTCCAGGGTCGTGTAGCCAGGGTCTGGTGATGGAGGAGGCCAAGGACCTGCATGTCCTTAGCAGAGGGGGAATTAAAGTGTTCAGCCACGGGGCGGTTCGGTTGGTTGGTGTGGGTGTCCCAGAGGTGTTCCCTGAAACGTTCCGCAAGTAGACGGCCTGTCTCCCCAATGTAGAGGAGACCACATCGGGTGCAGCGGATACAGTAAATGATGTGTGTGGAGGTGGAGGTGAATTTGCGATGGATATGGAAAGATCCATTGGGGCCTTGGAGGGAAGTGAGAGGGGGAAGGTGTGGGTGCAAGTTTTGCACTTCTTGCGGTTGCAGGGTAAGGTGCCGGGAGTGGAGGTTGGGTTGGTGGGGGGTGTGGACCTGACGAGGGAGTTGCGGAGGGAGTGGTCTCTGCGGAACGCTGATAGGGGTGGGGAGGGAAATATATCCCTGGTGGTGGGGTCTGTTTGGAGGTCATGGAAATGACGGAGAATGATACGATATATCTGGAGGTTGATGGGGTGGTATGTGAGGGCCAGTGGGGTTCTGTCCTGGTGGCGATTGGAGGGGGGCTTCACGGGCGGAGGAGCGGGAAGTGCAGGAGATGCAGTGGAGAGCATCGTCAACCACGTCGGAGGGGAAATTGCGGTCTTTGAAGAAGGAGGCCATTTGGGTTGTTTGGTAGTGGAATTGGTCCTCCTGGGCGCAGATGCGGCGGAGGCGAAGGAATTGGGAATATGGGATGGCGTTTTTACAGGGGACAAGGTGGGAGGAGGTGTAGTCTAGGTAGCTGTGGGAGTCGGTCGGTTTGTAGTAAATGTCTGTGTTGAGTCGGTCACCCAAGATAGAAATGGAGAGGTCTAGGAAGGGGAGGGAGGAGTCTGAGACGGTCCAGGTAAATTCGAAGAGGCAGGCATAGCTGGGGCCCATGGCAACTCTTTTGGTTTGGAGGACGTGGGAGGATTGGAAGGAGAAGTTGTTAAGAGTGAGGACCAGTTCAGTCAGTCGAAGGAGGGTGTCAGTGGAAGGGTACTGGTTGGGTCGGCGGGAGAGGAAGAAGTGGAGGGCTTGGAGGCCTTCGTGATGGCGGATGGCAGTATATAGGGACTTGGATGTCCATCATGAAAATAAGGCGTTGGGGGCCGGGTAAGTGAAAATCCTGGAGGAGGTGGAGGGCGTGGGTGGTGTCCCAAACGTAGGTGGGGAGTTCTTGGGCTAAGGGGGACAGGACCGTGTCGAGGTATGCAGAGCTGAGTTCAGTGGGGCAGGAGCAGGCTGAAACAATGGGTCGGCCGAGGTAGTTGGGTTTGTGGATTTTGGGCAGGAGGTAGAAACGGTGGTGCGGGGCTGTGGGACTATGAGGTTGGAGGCGGTGGATGGGAGATCTCTTGAGGTGATGAGGTTATGGGTGGTCTGGAAGATGATGGTTTGGTGATGGAAGGTGGGGTCATGGTCAAGGGGGCAGTAGGAGGAGGTGTCTGCGATCCATTGTCTCAGCCTGCTCCTGTCCCACCGAACTCAGCTCTGCATCCCTCAACACTGTCCTGTCCCCCTTAGTCCAAGAACTCCCCACCTACATTCGGGGCACCACCCACACCCTCCACCTCCTCCATGATTTTTGCTTACCTGGCCCCCAATGCCTTATCTTATCCAGTCCCTATACACTGCCATCCGCCATCACGAAGGCCTCCAAGTCCTCCACTTCTAACTCTCCCTCCGACCCACTGACACCCTTCCACTGACACCCTCCTTCGACTGACTGAACTGGTCCTCACTCTTAACAACTCCTTCCAATCCTCCCACTTCCTCCAAACCAAAAGAGTAGCCATGGGCACCTGCATGGGCCCCAGCTATGTCTGCCTCTTCGTCGCAAATTCACCTGCACGTCCACACACATCATTTACTGTATCTGCTGCACCTGATGTGGTCTCCTCTACATTGGAGAGACAGGCCGCCTACTTTTGGAGCATTTCAGGGAACACCTCTGGGACACTCGCACCAACCAACCGAACCGCCCTGTGGCTGAACACTTTAACTCCCCTTCCCACTCCGCCAAGGAGATGCAGGCCCTTGGCCTCCTCCATTGCCAGACCCTGGCCACATGACGCCTGGAGGAAGAGCACCTCATCTTCCGCCTAGGAACCCACCAACCACACAGGATGAATGTAGATTTCTCCAGCTACCTCATTTCCCCTCTCCCCAGCTTATCTCAGTTCCAACTCCGGATTCAGCACCACCCTCTTGACCTGCAATCTTCTTCCCGACCTCTCCGCCCCTACCCCTTCTCCGGCCTATCACTCTCACCCTCACTTCCTTCCACCTATCGTATTCCCAGCACCCCTCCCCCCCTACCTTTTTATCTCAGCCCGCTTGGCGCACCAGCCTCATTCCTGAAGAAGGGCTTATGCCCGAAACGTCGATTCTCCTGCTCCTCGGATGCTGCCTGGCCTGCTGTGTTTTTCTGGCACCACACTTTTCAACTCTGGTCTCCAGCATCTGCAGTCCTCATTTTCTCCAACATGTAATTTGTACCAGCGCCATGTTTAACTCTTTTTCAGCGAGGCTACAGTGCATAAACTTGTATCTTCTTGAATAGTTATGTGGTGAAGAAACTAGCCAAGATGTAAATAGAATTGCTTTGGTTTTGGGCTGAGTCCCTTCAGGATTCTGTTCCATGATATTGTTCAATGAACTCTTGCATTGAAGGTGAATAGACATCAACCAGGACAAGGGTAGGTTAAACAATGATGCTCCAAAGTGTGCAAGCTACCACTTTGAATCCATTGAGCTCACAAGGATAACTTGTTAGAGGGAGTTACTTGAGGTTTAGCTGGAAGGCACTAAATGGAGTTTAGCACAAACTTGCAGAGAAACTGAATTGGAGGGAAGAAAGGCAGTGTTTCTTGTGCTCATGAGGGACTGGATTTATCCAACTTGCTTTCATTGTGTTTGGGGGATTCAGTGCACACCACCTGCTAAATAAATTAGGATTACATTGCAAACTATACTGACCTGTTACTGTCTGGAAGTCTGTTTATATTTGAGTAGCTTTTTTCTAGTTTACCCATGGGATATTAGTGTATTGGCAAGGCCGGCATTTATTGTTAAACCTTATTTGCCCTTAAATCATGGTAAATCATCTTGAAGACAACTAAGTGGCTTCTTCAGCCATTTCAGAACCACATTTATGTGGCTCTAACTAGGACGGGTAAGGACGATAGATTCCCTTCTGTAAAGTATGTTAACTAACTTGTTGAGGTGTAACAGCAATCCAGTAGTTCATGGTGACCTTTCCTGATACGTTAGAATTTTAAATTCTAATTATTGATTATTTCAATGAATTTTAAATCCTCTGCTGCTGAAGTCAGATGTGAACTTGTATCACTGGATTATTAACTAAGTTCCTGGATTCCATTACCTTACATCGGTACCATAATATACCTCAGTGCCTACGTCTATATATTCTTAGTTGTAAATTGGTAGAATTGTAATAGCTTCATCAATTGTGGCATGTATTATTCCCTCCAAAGGTTAAGTGTCAGAAAACTTAAATGTTGAATAATTTAAGGGTAGAGCAATGTTTGCTAGGGAAGTGAACTCACTCTGTTATCATAACATTAATATTATTTTATATAGAAGAGAAGATATTCGAGCAACAGAAAAGGACAAGGTATGCATTATCTTTGTTGTCACTGCTTTGGGTGACAGGTCGGATATTTGATCTGTCAGTGCCCTCCTGATCCTTAACTTTATATGTTTCTGTGATAGAAACTAAAATAGTCACAGGAGTCACTCAGTTGAGTCTGAATTTTTTTTAAATCTCCCCTGTCATCTGTATTGAAAGTAAAAGCCTGTTGCATGGAGGTTATGTGGGTGAGTGCAATGTGAATATTTTAATGAATGTGTTGAGTTTCTATTCTTGCCTTCATAAACTAATCCTGCCCATTGATCTTCATTTGAGATTAGCACTTGACTCTTTCACGCCAGTCTGTCAATTTGCCTCAATTGGTGTCACTCTTGCTTCTGGGCCGGAGGTTATCTGCTAGTGTACATGAAAGGAGTTTGAATGACTCACCATTCGAGTATTGAGGGCTTGTTGCATTCTCAGTTAGAAAGACAGATTCTGCTTTTCTTATTCATTTGTGTGACGTGGGTGCCACTTGCAAAATGAGCCTTACAGTCATTTCAAAATGCCACTAATTTGTGAGCCCTTTTCAGAGAGCAGTTAAGAGCAAACCACATTGTTGTGGTTTTAGAATTCTATATAAATCAGACCTGTTTCGGCTTTCTTCCTGAAAGGATATCCGTTAACAAAGTGGGCTTTTACAACAAGCTTGTAATGACATAACCTTTTTACTCTGGTTTTTATTTAATTAAACTTAAATGATTGGATTTAACTGAGTCTCCAGCTGCGCAGTCAAGCCTGTGAATTATTCATCCAGGATATAATCGTAACATCACGGTGATGTTATGTTTGAGTGAGATTTTACTGGGCACAGATCGGTACCTATGTTTGTCTACATAACAACTGACATTTGAATGGCTCATATATAATGAAATATCCCAAGGTGTTTGCATGAGAACAGTGTCTTACACTTCAAATGTATGTTTTTGGTTGTGAAGCACTTTGGAATGACCTAGGGATAAGAAAGGTGTTGTGTAAAGATAGGTTCTTGTTAAACATTTACTGAATTAACATCATCTTTCCTGCAGATAGAGGTTTACAAATGCTTCAGACCCGGTGATATTGTTTTAGCAAAAGTGGTATCCTTTACAGTACTGGTGTCATTTTAATTTGATATCAGGTTTTTAGTTGCACCTCAGAATATCAGGTCCAAGAATTGCATGTATAATCCAAGTTGACATTTCACTGCGGTCCTGAGGGGCTGTTGTATTATCAGAGGTGGATAAGACATTAATGTGTTTGCTAATGAAACCCACCAAGTGCTTGATGCAGAATATAAAGCTCCCACAATGTCATGGTCCCTTAACCAGTGGAACGGAACTTGGTCATTTATCCATTGATAGTAACTGTTACATTTTGCCTATGTAACAAATGTCACTGAGTTCAAAAATAATATCTGTTAAGTATTGAGATGGTTGCAACATGGTAAGATGGTAACATGGGCAGTGGTCCATCTGTACCCAAAGCAATATATTGGATCAAACAGTATCTAGAATGTTTTTTTGTTCACTTGTGCCCATGAACAAGCAGAACAGCGTATTTTCTTTATCCCGCCAGAAACTGAGCATTGTAGGCCAGAAGAGTCCCAGATTCTGCTGCCTATTCTGTAGCAAGCTGCCTAAACTCAGCTGGGGCATACTGCCAAGATATAAAGCAAACATAACTCTGGTGCAAAGACAGAATGTTGCAGAAACTCAGCAGGTCTGGCAACATCTCTGAAGAGAGAAACCGAGCGAATGTTCCAAATCGCATATGATTCATCTTCAGAACTGTAAGAAAGGTTCTGAATACACCTTTGAGTTCTGAAGAAGAGTCATTTCAGATATGAAATATTAACTCTGTTTCTCTCTCCATAGACCTGCTGAGGTTCTCCAGCATTCTGTGTTTGATTCAGATTTTCGGCATCTACAGTATTTTGCTTATAACTTAATTCAGTCCTCCAGTCTACTAATGCCCCCTATTGGTAAACACATGTAGACATTGGCAAGAGCAGTTTCCACTCCTGATACGATGCTCCTACAGTGAACTGCCTCATTAATAAGCAGTGTTAAAGTAATGCTTCTTGGTCAGGGTGCTCTCAGCACCTATTATAATGTTTTCTGAGGAGGTCTGCTGTGGGGAAAAAGTACTGGTGTGAGGTAAATGGTTGGGTGACATGGAAGTGAGGGTCACATGGCAGGAGGGAGAATTTTTAAATAAAACACTTTATTTTCCAGCTGAAAGGAAGATACAGTTTAGAACTGCAAGAACTATTTGACGCAGAAACAGGCCATTTGGCTTATGTTTACCTCCACTCAAGCTTCCTCCTGTCTTTTTTTTTCTTCAAAATTTAACCTCATAATAATCTCTTCCCTTTGACTTTATATGCTTGCCCAACTTCCCTTCAGTGTATCTATACTATTGTCTTCAAGGTTCCTTAGTTAGCACCTTCCAAACTCTCAACCACCACCATATATAAGGACAGGACAGTAGGTACTTGGGAACACCAGCACCTGCAAGTTTCCCTCCAAGCAACTCACCATCCCGACTTGGAAATATAACACCATCTCTCCACTGTCTCTGGGTCAACATCTTGGACTCCCTCCATAACAGCTCCGTGGATTACAGTGGTTCAAGAAGGAAGCTCTCCCTCACCTCCTGCAGGTCAATAAGTGGTGGGTAATAAATGCTGGCCCAAAGCTTACATCCCCTGAATGAATTTTATTTTAAAGCTTCCTGCAAGTTGTATGGTCTACCACTTGTTGGTTAAAGCATTTCCAGTTGGTTTGCTTGGGAATCTTGGGTGGTCTGCACTTATGTTCATCCCACAAAAAAGGTATATTCCTTGTGAATCCACTCTATCAAAATTTTTCTTTGTTTTAGATATCCCTATTAGGTCACTTCTTAGCCTTTCATCAGAAGAAACCTGTCAATACTGTCCTGCATGTGAAACCCCATATTTCTGATATTATCTTTATAAATAAAAGCTGCACGTGCTCTAGCGCTCTTATTCATCAGTCTAATATGGGGCACCATATCCAAAGTCTTTGAAAGTTTCTGATATGTTATATCTAGTACATTTACCATTGTCTGGTTTCTCTATTTTCTCAAAATTTCAGTAAGGTTGGTCATGTAATATGTTCCTATTTTTTGAAATCAGTGTTAACAATTAATTGTATGTCTCTTTAACGTGTTCTTCTATTTCCTCCTTTAACTGATGTTAGTTGACAGCTGACTTCAGTGAAATGCCCTGGAGATGTTCTCTCCCTCCTTTTAAATAAAGGAATTACACTAGCTACCCACCTCCTCTTCTACTATCTCAGTCAAAATTCTTTTCAAATCCATCTGAAGCAGAAGTTTTGTCCTCTTTGTTCAATACATACCCCTTCTTTATTTTACATGGATTTGCCCTTTGTTTTTAGATGATAAGACAAGCAATCATCTAGTGGTTGAACTGTAAGATTTGCATTTTTATCCTTAACTTGTTCTCCAAGATCTCGTTAGGTGATGCTCAGTCCAACTACTTGCTGACGACAGCAGAGAATGAACTTGGTGTAGTAGTCGCACACAGTGAGGCAGGTAGGTATATATTCTCTAAGCTTTGAAGTGATTCTGGAGTTCTTTAGACTCCTTGTCTTTTAGGTGTCTGAAAGAGTTAGCAAGGTAAGAAGAAATGAAGTGCTTCCTTTGGTGCGGGAAGTCAGGGGAGCTGGAGGACAATTATAGAAGGGGGCAAAATCTTTGAGTTAGATTGTTAGGAATGATGCTAGTATGCATTTCTTCATACAAAGGAAAGTGGAAATCCAGAAGTAGAGAAGTTAGAGGGCAATCCCCAGTGTTTAGGACAGTTGACAGAGAGATGGAAATTAAATGCAGCGAGGCCAGATTTGGAGGAGCACTCTCGAAGAGGTGTAGAGCTGGAGAAAGTTGAGAGTTATATGGACGAGGCTAAAGAGGGATTTGAAAGCAACGATGGGATTTTAAAATTAAGATGTTGCGATACCAAAGGTCAGTGCCCATCAATGAGCACAGGATGGTGGATAATGGGATTTAGTGCAAATAAAGATGTTAGAATCAAAGATTTAGATGAGCTCAGGTTTACAGAAGGTAGAAGATAGTGTCATTTGAAATATGATCAATTGAAGCAAGTGATTGAATCCCACTGTCGCGGGGAATGAAATCTTTAATTATAAAAACCAGTGATGGGGTGAATCATAAATTGGATCAACCTTAAAGCAAAAGAGATGAAATTGTGAATCTGTGTCACCCTAGACCCCAATACTGGATGTTTTTAAATGCAGTCTTTTCCTCCCTTAGGTGAGCAGATGGTTCCTATA
This sequence comes from Chiloscyllium punctatum, assembly GCF_047496795.1. Lineage (NCBI taxonomy): Eukaryota > Metazoa > Chordata > Chondrichthyes > Orectolobiformes > Hemiscylliidae > Chiloscyllium > Chiloscyllium punctatum. The sequence goes on along the minus strand of NC_092776.1, from coordinate 12,556,249 downwards.
AGCTGGTGTGAGATGCAGTGCCCCAAATCCCATGGGAAAGAGTTCCGGAAAGTAGCTCGTGTTCAACCTGAATTCCTTCACACCTGAGTGCTGTATCACCAAGAACAGCAGGCGAAGGTTCCTAAACCCTTGACTGATGTTGCTTCTGTGAAGCCAGTTTGTACTGAAATTATTGTTTGACAGTCACTCCTGTAGTTGGATGTATAAATGGCAGAACTATGTTCAGTAGGACTTCAGAGCTGGAGGAAATGCCTTTCCTTTTTGTCTGTCACTTCTTATAGCCTGACATACTGAGTGACATTACAGATTTTACATATTTTAAACAAAATAAGTATTTTTCTTCTATTAAAGTTTAAATTTAAACTATTTGCTCATTTTCAAATTATTTTGTGCTCTCTCTGTTCAGATCCCCACATTATTACTTCTTGACTGCTAAGGAACGCAGCCATGTGAATAGCTTCGACACGGTTACTTACTGACTATTGTGACTATCCTTAGGATACTTCCCTCTGCCCAGGCATAGAGTCTTTCAGATTATTTGCCTCACACAGGGACTTATCACAGGCTTAGCATGGCAAACAACCTAATATCTCGCTCCACAATTTTAAGGGTTAATATGGTGGCTGCAAAATGTTTTTGGATGGCCTGAGAAGACCACCAAAGAAACATGAAGTTTGCTTGCATAAAACAGAACTGTGGGTGCTGGAGATCTGAAACAAATAACAACAGAAGTTGCTGGAGACACTCGGTAGGAACAGTAGCATCTGTAGGGAGAAAACAAGGTTAACGTTTCAGGTCCAGTGACCCATCTTCATGGATGCTGCCAGAGTTGCTGAGTTTCTACAGCAATTTCTGACTTCAGCAGTTTGCTTGCTCCTAACTGTGCATCTGCACTGACCTGAAGAAACTCATTCTTGATTGACCATCGTGTTGAGTTGAGGTCAATTGATACATTTAATCTTCAGCTCAGTTGTCATATAACTTAGCTCAAAATGAACATAAAGTTGCCAGCTACTGTGATTGATTAGAAATATCAAGTAAGTAGAACTTCTATTCTGGATAACAAATAACTCACAAGAGAGTTCTGGGTTATTAGGGGCCAACAGGAGAGTGGAATGGAGACCGCAATCAGATCAACCATGATCTTGTTGAAAGGCAGATATGCATAAGAAATTGAATGGTGTAATCTCAGCAAACATACCCTATTGCACTTTGCTATGGGCTTGGGACCATCATTATTCATTTGCAACAACCTTGAGGTGAAAATGCCAAGAGGCTGGTTCATCTCGACCTTCTCCAAAGTTCCCCAGCTTCAAAGATTGTCAGTCTTCAGCCAATATGATTAATTCAATGTGATGGGGTGGATACCACAAAGGTTATGGACTTTGGCAATATTGCAACAATAGCACTGAAGATTTGTAATCCAAAAACGACCATTCTTCTAACCGAGCTGTTCTGGTACAACTACAGCACTGATGTCAGTCTGGCAATGTGGAAAATTGCTAAAATGTATCCTGTAGACAAAAAGCAGGACGTAACCAGGCCAACTGCTTACCATGCCATCAGCCTACTCTCTACTATCAAGACAGTGATGGAATGTGTCATCAACAGTGCAATCAAGCAGCAGTTACTCAACAATAATCAGCTCACTGGTGGTCAGTTTTGGGTTCTGCCTAGGCCAGTCATCTCCTGACTTCATTACGATCTTGGTCTGTACGTGAACAAATGAATTGAACTCTGTGGGTGAGTTGGGAGTGACTGCCCTCAACATGAAGGCTGCATTTGACGACATGTAGCATCAGGGAGCCCTAACAAAACTGGAGTCAATGGGAATCTGAGCAACTCTTCACTGATTGAAGTCATATCCTCCTTTGTGCTAGGTGTTTGGACGTCAATCATCTCAATCCCAGGACATCGCTGCAGGATTAATCCAACTACTGTATCTCCAACTGCTTCATCATCATAAGTTCCTTTTATAAGTTCAGCAGTGGGGATGTTTGCTGATGAGTCAGCGTCATTTACAACTCCTCAGATACTGAAGTAGTACGTGTCCCTCAAACCTACACAAAATTCCAGCTTAAGTTCAAAAGTGGCGAATTACATTCATAACAGACAATATGTAGGCGATAACCATTCTCAACAACTTTGGTTAGAAGCACACAAAGACTTCTCTACCTTAAACATTTAGTCCCACCAAAACCAACACACAGCGGCAGCAGTATGTTCTACCTACACCATGCACTGCAGCATTTCAGCAAGCCACAACCACCAGCATCGATCAGGACTAGGGTGGCAGATGCATGGGAACAGCACCATCTGCAGGTTCACCTCCTAGCCACACATCATCCTGACTTGGAATGATCCAGGTTAGTTTTCTGCAAGTCCCTTGGGTAACAGCACAATGGGTGCCCCTACACCACATGGACTACAGTAATTCATATTTGACTTTTAGTCCTTTACACTCCTGTTTCTATAATCTCCTCTGGTCCTCGGAGACCTTTGCACTCCTATAACCCCCATTTTAATCACTCCACTATTGCTGACCACGTCTGGCCAATAATACTTGGAATTCTCTGTCTGAACCTTTCTGTCCTCCTTACAGGCCCACCACTTTGACCAAGTCTTTACTCTAATATTTCATGATGTGACTCATAGATCAATTGTGATTGTCGCTCGTGTAAAACTCTTCGGCATGTGTTAGAGGTATAAATGTAATATACCTATCTACTTGCATGCAGATTAAATAACTTAAAATGGCTGAAATCGTCCTGTATGTCAGGGAGGGATGTCACTTAAAGTACTGGTTGTTGAATCCCTTCCCAATACATGACTGTGAAATTTCCCTTATGGCGAATCAGGGCTGTCAGTCTACTTCTATTCCGAGCAGTGTTGTGAAGCTGCCAGCAGATGTCAGTGGCTGAACTTTGAATTGCAAAGGGGTTAGGAAGAAGCAGTTAGGTTAAATTAAGATTGAACAGGAAAGAAAAATTTCTCTAGATTTTGATTAACTGTAAAGTGGGGAGTCCAAAAGTAGAGTGCAGCGATGAGAAGAAAAAGATATTAAAGGAATTTAATGTGCAACCTTTTCACCCAGAGAGTGGTGTGTATGTGGAATGAGCTGGTGGAGGCTGGTACAATTATAACATTTAAAAGGCATCTGAATGGGTATATGAATGGCAAGCAACAATTTGATTGTAGATAGTCAACATGGTTTTGTTAAGAGCAGGTCATGTCTCACAAACCTCATTGAGTTTTTTGAGAAGGTGACCAAGCATGTGAATGAGGGTAGAGCAGTTCAGTAAGGCCTTTGATAGGCTGTTGGGGAAAATGCAGAAGCATGAGATTAAGGGATTGATTTAGCAGTTTGGATTAGAAACTGGTTTTCTGTGAGAAGACAGCGAGTGATAGTTGATGAAAAATATTCAGTTTGGAGTCCAGTTACTAGTGTTGTGCTACAAGGATCTGTTTTGAGACCGCTGCTGTTTGTCATTTTTATAAATGACTTAGATGCAGGCATAGATGGATGGGTTAGTAAGTTAACAGATGGCACTAAAGTCAGTGGAGTAATGGACAGTGTGAAAGAATGTTGCAGGTTGCAGAAGGACTTCGATAAACTGCAGAATTGGGCTGAGAGGTGGAAATTGGGGTTCAACGCAGATAAATGTGAAGTGCTTCACTTTGGGAAGAATAACAGGAAGGCAGAATACTGGGTCAATGGAAAGATTCTTCGTCGTGAATGTGCAGAGGGATCTTGGAGTCCATGTACATAAATCCCTGAAAGTTGCCACCCAGGTTGATAGTGCTGCTAAGAAGACATACAGTGTGTTAGATTTCATTGGCAGAGGGATTGAGTTCCAAAGCCATGATGTCATGCTGCAACTATACAAAACGTTAGTGTGGCCTCACTTGGAATATTGTGTACAGTTCTGGTCGCCCCATTACAGGAAGGATATGGAAGCATTGGAAAAGGTGCAGAGGAGATTTACCAGGATGTTGCCTGGTTTGGAGGGAAGGTCTTATGAGGAAAGGCTGAGAGACTTGGGTCAGTTCTCATTGGAAAGAAGAAGGCTAAGAGGGGATTTGATAGAGACATACAAGATGATCAGAGGATTAGATAGGGTAGACAGTGAAAGTCTTTTTCCTAGGATGATGACATCAGCTTATACGAGGGGACATTGCTACAAATTGAGGGGTGATAGATTTAAGACAGATGTCAGAGGCAGGTTCTTTACTCAGAGTGGTAAGGGTGTGGAATGCCCAGTCTGCCAGTGTAGTTAACTCAGCCACATTAGTGAGATTTAAACAATCCTTAGATAAGCACATGGATGATGATGGAATAGTGTAGGGGGATGGGCTTAGATTAGTTCACAGGTCAGCGCAACATCAAGGGCCGAAGGGCCTGTTCAGCGTTATATTGTTCTATGTTCAATGTTCTAAGGGTTTAGAGTGATATGGGCCAAATGCTGACAAATGGGACCAGATTAATTTAGGATATCCCAAACATTGACTGGAACTACCATGTCATTAAAGGTTTAGATGGTGAAAGATTTATTAAATGTGTTCAAGAAAATTTTCTTTATCAATATGTAAATGTTCCTACTAGAGAAGGAGCAAAACTTGATGTTCTGTTGGGTAAGTAGCTGAAGTGATGGTAGGGAAATGCTTTGGGTCTAGCGATCATAATTGTATTTGTTTTAAAACAGTTATGGAAAAGGATTAACCTTTCATGAAAATTAAAGTTTTTAACTGGTGTAAGGCAAATTTTAATGGTATGAGACAAGAACTCTCGAAGATTGATTGGAGTAGACTGTTGGAAAATGAAGGGACACCTGATAACGGGGGACTTTCAAAAGTGCGATAACGAGAGTTCAGAGTTATTGCATTTCTGTTAAAGTATAAGGTAATAGCCTGGTAGGATTAGAGAACAATGAATGGCTAAAGATATTGAGGTTCGGTCTAGTCAAACAATAAAAAATAATCATATATTAGCTATTAACAACTGAATTCAACTGAATCTTTTGAACTGGGTGGCACGATGGCTCAGTGGTTAGCACTGCTGCCTCACAGCGCTAGGGATCTGGGTTTGATTCCAGCCTTGGGCGATTGGCTGTGTGGAGTTTGCACAATCTCTGCATGTCTGCATGGGTTTCCTCTGGGTACTCCGGCTTCCTCCCACAGTCCAAAAGATGTGCAAGTTAGGTGAATTGGCAATGCTAAATTACCCATAGTGATAAGGGATGTGTAGGTTAGGTGCATTAGTCAGGGTAAATGTAGCGTAATAGGGTAGGGGAATGGGTCTGGTTGGGTTACTCATCGGAGGGCCAATGTGACTTGTTCAGCCAAAGGGCCTGTTTCTACACTGTAGGGATTCTATTCTCTAAAGAGTCTTGGGCCATTCTTACTAGGGAGATAAGGAGACAAAGAAACGATATCAGATAGCCTTGGCAAATAAGGTTAAGGATAATCCAAAAAGATTCTACAAGTGCAATAAGAGCAAAACAGCAACTAGAGAAAGAGTAGGGCTCCTCAAAGATTAAAGAGGTTGTCTTTGTGTTGAACCTCATGAAATGGGAGAGGTATTAAATGAATACTTTGCATCAGTTTTTACTATGCAGAAATAAATGGAGGCGAGAGAATGCAAGGAAATAAATATTGATGTTTTGAAAACAGTTCACATTACAGAAGAGGAAGTGCTTGAGGTCTTAGAAAGTATAAGGGTGGATAAATCTCCAGGACCTGATCTAGTGTTTCCCAGGACCTTGTGTGGGATGAGGGAAGAAATTGCAAGGCCCTTTTCAGAAATATTTATATCATCAATAACTACTGGTGAGGTGCCAGATGACTGAAAAATGGCTGATGTTGTGTGTCTTTGTTTAAGAAGGAATGTAAGGAGAAGCTTGGGAACTATAGACCTGTGAGTCTGACTTAGGTGGTGGGTAAGTTGTTGGAAGTGATTCTGATAGATAGGATTAATATGCGTTTGGAGAGGCAAGGAAGGATTAGGGATAGTCAGCATGGTTTTGTGTGAGGGAAATCGTGTCTCTCAAACTGGATTGCGTTTTTTGTGGAAGTAACCAAGAGGTTTGAAGAGGGCAGTGCGGTAGACATTGTTTACTTGGACTTTTGACAAGGCTCCACATGGTAGACTAATTCGTAAAGTTATAGCAAAGGGATTCAGGGTGAACTTTCCAATTGGACACAAAATTGGCTTGACTGCAGGAGACATAGGGTGATTGTGGATGGTTGTTTTTCGGACTGAAGACCTGTGACCAGCGCTGCTCCACAGAGAATGGTGCTGGGTCCATTTTTGTTTGTTATTTATATAAATGATTTGAATGAGAATATTGAAAGCATAGTTAGTAATGGTTTACAGTTGACACCAAGATTGGTGGTACAGTGGACAGTGAAAAAGGTTATGTAGGACTACAAAGAGATCTGGATCAATTGGGTCAATGGAATGAAGAGTAACAAGTGGAGTTTAATTTGGATAAGTATGAGGTATTACATTTTGGAAAAACAAAGACAAGATTTATAAAATAAAAAGTAGCACCTTGGTCAGTGTTGTAGAATAGAGAAATTTAGGGGTTCAGGTACCTATTTGAAATTTGCATCACATCATTTTGCATGCTTGCCTTCATTGCTCAGACCTTTGAATATAGGAGTTGGGATGTTATGTTGAGGATCGACAGGACGTTGTTGAAGCATCTTCTGGAGCACAGTGATCAGTTCTGGTCGCTCTATTATAGGAAAGATATTATTAAGCTGGAGGCGGGCCAGAAGAGATTCACCAAGTTGCCAGGAATGGAGAGTTTGTGTTGTAAAAAGAGGCTGGATAGGCTAGAACTTTTTTCACTAGATCGTAGGAGGTGAGAGATTACCTTATAGTGGTTTATAAAATAATGAGGGGTATAGATAAGGTGAATGGCAGGTGTCTTTTCCTGAGGGTGGGAGATTTCAAGACAAGGGGGCATATTTTTAAGGTGAGGGGATAAAGATTTAAAAAACACACAAGAGGCAATGTTTTCACATAGGGTGTGGTTAGTGTGTGAAATGAACTTCCAGAGGAAATGGTGGATGAGGGTGCAGTTACAACATTTAAAAGATATTTGGATAAGTACATGAAAAACACATATTTGGAGGGATGTGAGCCAAGTGCAGGCTAGTGGGATTAGTTTAGTTTGGAATTATGGTCAAATTAACTGGTTTGACTGAAGGGTCTGTTTCCATGTCTCTCAAACTCTATGATGGTTTTGAGGAGTAGATGGGATTTGGTTTTGCTGTGCATTTTGGAACATTTAAAATTATTATATTCAGATAACATACTTTATTATGATTTATTTTGTGTAATAACCTCCTGCTTTATTGTAAAAACCAAACCTGAAATATTGTATGTGTATAATTCAATGAAACACCACAACCTTAAATTACAATAGAATGATCTATCAGGCCAAGTTCAATTCTGGATCTGTATTCTCCAGTAACAGCATCAGCTGGGATCATAATAATTTCAAATTCCTGACCTATCATCAGAATTGTCACCCCAGTCTCCTTCTCATTCTTACGATGTGTACATTGCTGCCCTGGCCATAATTTAATGTTCATCCATAGTTGCTCTTGAGAAGGTAGTGAGTCACCTTCTTGAACTATTGATTATGATTTTGTTACATCTGAATCTATATTCATTGGAGTTTAGAAAAACAAGGGATAATCTTATTGAAACATATACAATCCTCAAGGGATGTGATTTGGTGTTTGCTGAGAGAATGTTTCCCTTTGTGGAAGATTCTAGAACAAAGCAATACAGTTTGAAGATTAGGGGTATCCTGTTTAAGATTGAGATGAAGAGAAATTCCATTCTTAGACAATCATTAGTTTATGAAAATCTCTTCTCCAGCGAGAGAGGAGAAGGCTGGGACACTAACTCTAAGCAAGATTGATTTAGAATTTGACCAACAATGGTCACAGTTAAAGGAGCTCGAGACCACATTCAATTGAGCTGTGATCTTATTGAATAGCCTATTCCTGCTCCTGATTCTTCTTGTACATTGTATTCTTAATGGATTTATTATGTTATTTCACAAACAGTTCAGAGCCAAACAGGTTGATTGAATCTGGAGTCACATGTAGGCCAGACCAAGTAAGGGCATCAGGTTTCCTTCCCTGAAGGGATTTATGACAATTCAGCAATTCATAGTCATTCTTTCTGATTTGGGTTGTTTTTAAACTAACTCCCGTGACTATTCTAAATGTAAATCACCCAAACTACACAATTAGATACCAGCCTTTAACTCCTACATGGGTAACTGTTATTCTATAAATAAGTTATCTCAAATCCCTTGAAGAGATTCCAATATGTAACTCATGACTGGGTATCTGTTACTTGATATATAAACCACCCAAACCCTCGAATCTGTTATTCTATATATAAACCTTCTGAACCCCTCAATTAGATTTCAGTCTGTAACTCACTGCTGGGTATCTGATATTCTATATATTTGTGATTTTTGAGATTTGTAGCTCAGGTTGTAAGATTGCTCGCTGAGCTGGCAGGTTTATTTTCTGACGTTTTGTCACTGCGCTAGCTAACATCATCAGTGAGCCTCCGGTAAAGTGCTGGTGTTCTGTCGCACCTTCTATTTATGTGTCTTGGTCTCTTAAGGTGAATGATATCATTTCCGGTTCCTTGAGTTATAGGTTGGTAAATGGGGTCCAAATTGATGTGTTTATTGATGGAGTTCCAGATTGAATGACAGGCCTGTAGGAGTTCCCATGTATGTCTCTAGAGAAAGTGAAGACTGCAGATGCTGGAGATCAGAGTCATGAGTGTGATGCTGGAGAAGCACAGCAAGTCAGGCAGCAGAGGAGCAGGAGAATTGATGTTTCGGGTTCCTGATGAAGGGCTTATGCCCAAAACGTTGATTCTCCTGCTCCTTGAATGCTGCCTGACGTGCTGTACTTTTCCAGCACCACACTCTTGACCGTGGGTGTTCCTCTGTTTAGCCTGTCCTAGGATGGATGTGCTGTCCCAGTCAAAGTGGTGGCCTTCATTGCCTGTGTGTAAGGATACTAGTGATAATGGGTCATGTATTTTGGTGAGCAGTTGGTGTTTGTGTATCCGGGTGGCTAGTTTTCTGCCTGTCTGTCTGATGTAGTGTTTGTTACAGTCCTTGCATGGTATTTTGTAAATGACATTTGTTTTGCTGTTGGTATATGATCCTTTAGGTTCTTCACTAGCTGTTTCAGTATGTTGGAAGGTTTGTGGGCTACCATGATGCCAAGGGGTCAGAATAGTCTGGTTGTCATCTCCGATATATTTTTGATGTATGGCAGGATGGCTATAGTTTCTGGGCATGTTGTGTCTACTTTGGGTTTGTTGTTTAAGAATTGGCGGACTGTGTTTATCTGTACCTGTTGTTCTTGAATATACTGTATTGATATTTTTCTTCTTTTACTCATTGTTCTTGGATGCTGCACTGTGTTGTGGCCCATTAAATAATATCCTAATGCAGCTCCGTTTGTGGGTGTTGGGATGATTGCTTCTGTTGTTAGGTATCTGGTCTGTGTGTGTTGCTTTCCTGCTGATGCTGGTCTGCAGTTCTCCGTTAACCGTTGGTTCCACTGTAACATCTGGGACGGGGGTGGGGGGGGGAGTCTGTTGTAGTTCTCCTCCTCTTTTGTGAAATTTATGCCAGTAAGGATGTTTTTGATGACGTTGTAGGTTTCCTCTAAATTGTTCCGTTTTGTGATGACAAAGGTGTCATCCACGTAGCTGACCCAAAGTTTGAATTGGATCATGGGGAGGGCTGTTTATTTGAGTCTCTGTATTATTGCTTCTGCTAAGAAGCCTGACATTGGATGTTGTCCTTGCTGATCAAGTCGGTGCTGTCTGGTGTTTGTGTCCTTGGATTGTCTAGTAGAGCGGCCAGTGAATCCTTGGCCGGGTTGATGTTGATGGATGTGAATAGGGCTGTTACCTCAAAGGAGACCATTATTTCATCCTCTTCTATCTTGGTGTCTTTGATGATGTTCAGGAATTCTTGGGTGGAGCGGATGGAGTGGTATGAGTCTACTTCTAGGTATTTCAGTTTTCGGTGGAGTTCCTTAGCTAATCTGTATGTTGATGTGCCAGGGAATGAGACTATGGGTCTGAGGGGGCGGCCCTGGTTTGTTTGCCTTAGGTAATCCATAGAAGCTGAGTGTATGTGATCCATCAGGTTTCATTTTTATTTGGAGATCTGTCTTGTTATAACAAGGACACAAACACCAGACAGCACCAACTTCATCAGCAAGGACAACATCCTCAAGTTTGTAGACCTGTGCCTCGCAACCCACTTCACCTTAGAACATAGAAAAATACAGCACAGAACAGGCCTTTTGGCCCACGATGTTGTGCCGAGGTTTAATCCTAATATGAAATATAGTAACTCAATCTACACACCCCTCAACTCACTGCTATCCATGTGCATGTCCAGCAGTCACTTAAATGCCCCCAATGACTCTGCTTCCACCACCACAGCTGGCAACACATTCCATGTATTCACAACTCTCTGCGTAAAGAACCTTCCTCTGACGTCTCCTTTACACCTCCCTCCTAATATCTTCAAACTATGACTCCTCGTGCCAGTCAAACCTGCCCTGGGGAACGGTCTCTGGCTATTGACTCTATCTATTCCACTCATTATCTTGTCCACTCATTATCTTGTATACCTCGATCAGGTCTCCTCTCTTCCTCCTTCTCTCCAGAGAGAAAAGTCGAGCCTATTCAACCTTTCTTCATAAGGCAAGCCCTCCAGTCCAGGCAGCATCCTGGTAAACCTTCTTTGCACCCTCTCCAAAGTTTCTGTATCTTTCCTATAGTAGGGCAACCAGAACTGGACACAATATTCCAAGTGTGGTCTCACCAGGGACTTGTAGAGCTGTAGCAAAACCTTGTGGCTCTTAAACTCAATCCCCCTATTAATGAAAGCCAAAATACTAAATGTTTTCTTAACAACTCTATCTACTTGGGTGGCAATTTTCAGGGATCTATGTACTTGCACACCCAGATCCCTCTGTTCCTCCACACTGTCAAGAATCCTGTCTTTAATCCTATATTCAGCATTTGAATTCGACCTTCCAAAATGCATCACTTCGCATTTATCCAGGTTGAACTCCATCTGCCATTTCTCAGCCCAGCTCTACATCGTGCTGCAGCCTGCAGTAGCCCTCTACACTATTGATGACACCTCCAACCTTTGTGTCACCAGCAAATTTACTAACCTACCCCTCAACCTCCTCATCCAAGTCATTTATGAAAACTACAAAGAGCAGAGACCCAAGAACAGAGCCTTGCGGGATCCCACTCAACACTGACCTCCAGGCAGAATACTTTCCATCTACAACCACTCTCTGCCTTCTGTCAGCCAACTAATTCTGAATCCAGATAGTAAAATCTCCCTGTATCCCATACTTCCTGACTTTATGAATGAGCCTACCATGGGGAACCCTATCAAATGCCTTGCTGAAGTCCATATACACCACATCCACTGCTTGACTGTCATCGACCTGTCTTGACACCTCCTCAAAGAACTCAATAAAATTTGTGAGGCATGACCTGCCCCTCACAAAGCCATGCTGACTGCCTTTAATCACACTGTGCTTTGCCAAATAGTCATAAATCCTATCCCTCAGAATTCTTTCTAAAACCTTGCTGACCACAGACGTAAGACTGACTGGTCTGTAATTGCCAAGGATTTCCCTATTACCCTTCTTGAAAAAAAGAACAACATTCGCCTCCTTCCAATCCTCCAGTACGACTCCCTTGGAGAGTGAGGAGGCAAATATCCTCACCAGCGGCTTAGCAACCTCCTTTCTCACTTCCCAGAGCAGCCTAGGATAAATCTGGTCTGGGCCTGGAGACTTATCAATCTTAACGTTTTCCAAAATTTCCAGCACATCAACTTCATCAATCTTGATCTGGTCAAGACTGTATCCCAGCTCCTCAAAGTTCTCATTCACAACAAGGTCCCTTTCCTTGGTGAAAACCGAAACAAAAAACTCGTTTAGGGCTTCCCCTATCTGCTCAGATTCCACGTACAAGTACCCTTCACTATCCCTGATCAGCCCTACCTTCTCCCTGGTCATTCTCTTATTCTTCACGTATGAGTAAAATGCCTTTGGATTCTCCCTAATCCTTATTGCCAAGCCTTTCTCATGCGCCCTCCTGGCTGTCCTCAGTCCAATTCTGAGCTCCTTTCTAGCAAGCCTGTAATCCTCTAAGCTGTACTAGATCCTTGCTTCCTCCACCTTACGTAAGCTGCCTTCTTCCTTTTGACGAGAAGTTCCTCTGTTCTTGTCATCCAAGGTTCCTTAATCTTACCCCTTCTTACCTGTCTCAGAGGAACAAATTCGTGCAACACTCGCAACAACTGCTCCTTAAATAGTCTCCACATGTCTGCTGTGCCCTTTCTGTGGAACAATTGCTCCCAGTCTGTACTTCCCAACTCCTGTCTTATGGCGTCATAATTTCCTTTTCCCCAATTAAATATCTTCCCTAGGTAACTGTTCCTTTCACTCTCCAAGGTTATGCTAAATGTGAGGCAGTTGTGATTATTGTCACCAAAGTGTTCTCCCACCGTGAGATCTGACACCTGCCCTAGCTCATTGCCGAGCACCGAATCCAAAATGGCCTCTCCCCTCTTCGGTCTGTCTACATACTGAGTAAGGAATCCCTCCTGAACACACCTGACAAAAACGGCTCCATCCAAACCATCTGCAGTAAGGAGGTTCCAGTCAATATTGGGAAAGTTGAAATCACCCATAACAACAACCCTGCTACTTCTGCATTTTTCCAGAATCTGCCCACCTATGAGATCTTCAATCTCTCTATTGTTATTAGGTGGTATGTAGAAAGTCCCTAATGAGGTGGCTGCTCCCTTATTGTTCCTAACTTCCACCCATACTGACTCAGTAGACAAACTTTCTTCAACAACCTCACTTCTGTAGCTGTGATGCACTCTCTGATTAGCAATGCTACACCCCCTCCTCTTTTTCCACCCTCCCTGTTCTTTTTAAACATTCTAAACCCTTGAACATCAAGCAACCATTCCTGCCCCTGTGAGACCCATGACTCTGTTATGGCCACAACATAGCCCCAAGTACTGATCCATACTCTAAGTTCATCACTCTTATTTCAGACACTCCTTGCATTAAAGCAGACACATTTTAACCAATCCCTTTATTTCAGCGCGTGAGAAACATTTCTGATAGATTCACTACATCCTGTCACTGCCCCCATCTGCAACTGTCCCCCTCTCAGACATGTGGCTCTGATTCCCACCCTCCTGCCAAACTAGTTTAAACCCTCTCGAATCACATGAGCAAATCTCCCACCCAGGACATTTGTGCCCCTCCAGTTCAGGTGCAACCCATCCTTCATGTACAGGTCCCACCTTCCCCAGAAAGTATCCCAACGGTCTAGGTATCTGAAGCCCTCCCTCCTGCACCAGCCTCGCAGCGATGTGTTAAGCTGCATTCACTGACTGTTCCTCACCTCACTATCTCGTGGCACCGGTAGCAAACCTGAGATCACTACTCTACTCGTCCTGCTCTTCAGCTTCCAACCTAACTCTCTGTAGTCACTTTTCAGATCCTCAACCCCTTTCCTACCCACTTAAAACCTTCTCAGAAGTCCTTCGCTCTTCCCTCGCACCTCTCGGCAAATGGAGGTCCCGACACCTTCAATGACAAAACCTACAAGCAAATCAATGGAACACCCATGGGATCACCAAATCAGGCTTCTGAGCATAAGCAGTAATGCAGAGACTTGAATGAACAGCCCTCCTAATGATCCAACCGAAACCTTTGGGTCTGCTTCGTGGGTGACACCTTTGTCATCACAAAACAGAACAAATTAGAGGAAACCTACAACATCATCAACAACATCCTTACTGGCATAAATTTCACAAAAGAGGAGGAGAACAACAACAGACTCCCCCCCCCCCCCCCCCCCAACCCCGTCCCAGATGTTACAGTGGAACCAACAGTTAACGGAGAACTGCAGACCAGCGTCAGCAGGAAAGCAACACACAGACCAGATACTCAACTACAGAAGCAATCATCCTAATATCCTGATGCAGCCCACAAACGGAGCTGCATCAGGATATTATTTAAATGGGCCACAACACAGTGCAGCACACAGGAATTATGAGCAGCAGAAGAAAAATAGCTATACAGCGTATTAAAGAAGAATGGGTACCCGATAAACACAGTCCGCCAATTCTGAACCAACAAACCCAAAAAAGTAGACACAACACACCCAGAAATTCTACCCACACTAACACACATCAAAGACATCTCGGAGATGACTATCTGACGACTCCAACCCCTTGGCATCATGGTAGCCCACAAACCTACCAACACACTGTAACAGATACTGATGAACCTAAAGGACCCTGTACTGACAACCAGCAAAACAAATGTCACTTACAAAATGCCATGCACGGACTGCAACAAACACTACATCGTACAGACAGGCATGAAAAGTAGCCATCAGGATACACAAATACTTACTAGCCACCAAAAGACATGACCCACTATCACTAGTATCCTTACACACAGACAAAGAACACCACTTCGACTGGGACAACATGTCCATCCTATGACAGGCTAAACAGAGACACGCATGGGAATTCCTAGAGGTCTGGCATTCAAACCGGAACTCCATCAATAAACACATTGATTTGGGCCCCATTTACCAATCTCTGAGAAAAAGAACCGGAAGTGATATCACCCACCTAAGGGACCAAGACAAATTAATAGAAAGCGGGACAGAACACCAGCGCTTCACCGGAGGCTAACTGATGATTCTATATATAAATACCCTGAATCCCTTAATTAGATTCCAGTCTGGAGCTTACTCCTGGGTATCTGATATTCTATATATAAAGCACCTAAACTTCTCAATTAGATGCCAACCTATAATTTACTCCTGGGAATCTCTTATTTTAAATATAAACATCCTGAACCCCTTAATTTGATTCCAGTCTGTAGCTCACTCCCGTGTATACGTTGTTCTATGTATAAACCCTTGAATCTCTCAAAGAGATTCCAGTCTGTACTCTGCTATTCTAAATACAATCCACTTCAACTCTTCAATTAGATTCCAGTCGATGACTCATGCCTGGATTTCTGTTCTTCTACTTTTAAACCCTCAATTTGATTCTGGTCTGTAACTCACTGCTGGGTACTTTTTAATTCAATATACAAATCACCCAAACCTTTCAATTTGATTCCAACTTGTAATTCTATATAAACTGTTATTCCATATCTTAAATATTCCAGAATGTAACTCACTCCTATGTGCCTGTTATTCTATATATAAATCCCTGAACCCTTCGATTAGATTCCAGCCTGTAACTCATTCAAGGTTATCTGTAACACTATATAACCACTTTCTTATAAACCTCCTGAGATTCAATTACAAATATGGGATAGTCAGCACTGCACTCAGGAAAACAGCATGTGGCACTTAAAGGGTGTGGTGGAAAGGAGAGAAAAGGAGACAAAATAAACGTTAATGGGCTTCTAAAAATATCTTGCTGACACTGGGTACCTTTGAGCTGTTGTATTGCTGATCTACAGTGTTTGGAGGATGAAGCTTACTGAATTATATTAGTAAGAATTTATCAAAATTGATAACAGATACTTTGTCAATAAAAATAGGCATTGAGTTAACCCTGATGACACAAGGTGTTGAGTGACACAAAGCTGGCTCTGTGTAAAAATAGCCCTATTGTCAAATCTCTTCAGGGTATTGTCACAGAGTAAATTAATCAGAAAATATCTGACAGATTGACTTGCTTCACAATGTGCCATGTGTCCAATCCTAGTGCTAGATTACACTGGAGCATGTGCACGGCCTCCATTATCTCAATTAAAAGGACATGCAAGGCGAGGAAACTGCTGGAAAAACCTTTCTATTCCCTATCTCTCCATCTCCTCCTCTCAATCTTCCACCGTTTCTGAGATACAGTTTCACTGGCATTGTATTCTCTTGGATAGCTTGACAAATGTTCTCAGCTTCAAGTCAAAGCTTCAAGTAGGTTGTGGACTCCTGTAAATGTACTGAAAGTTGGAGCTCAACAAGAGAATGCTTGGTGCTTCAGTTAGAATCCCTAAAGTGTGGGAAGCCTGCCAATTGGCCCATTGAGTCTACACTGACTCTCCAAACAGCATCCCTGCCAGACCCAGCACCCCTAACCCTGCATTTCCCTTGGCTAACCCACCTAGCCTGTAAACTTGGACCTTGGGAGGAAACCAAAGCAAACTCATGCAGACACAGGGAGTGTGTGCAAACTCCACACATACAGTCTCCCATACTGGAATCGAACCCGAGTCCCTGGCGCTGTGAGGCAACAGAGCTAACCACTGCACAACCTTGCTGCCAGCTGTACAAACCTTTGGGCAGTCTTTATTGGGAGTAACTATTCCATTCTCGGAGTGCATTTCAAGAAAAATATGTTGGCCTTGGAAAGGGATATACTGCAAATTTACCAGAATGAGCCCAGGCTTAAAATAATAAATTATAGAACATCGAACATAGAATATTACAGAACAGTACAGGCCCTTCGGCCCTCGATTTTGCACCAACCTGTGAAACTAATCTGAAGGCCAAACGAACCTATACTATTCTAGTCTCGTCCATATGCCTATCCCATGACCATTTAAATGCCCTTAAAGTTGGCGAGTCTACAGCTGTTGCAGGCAGTGCATTCCACACCCCTACTACGCTATGAGTAAAGAAACTATCTCTGCCATCTGTCCTATATCTATCACCCCTCAATTTAAAGCTATGTCCCCTCGTGCTAGCCATTGCCATCTGAGGAAAAAGTCTCTCACTGTCCAACCTATCTAACCCTCTGATGATCTTATATGTCTCAATTAAATCCCTCTCAACCTTCTTCTCTCTAATGAAAACAGGCTCAAGTCCCTCAGCCTTTCCTCGTAAGACCTTCCCTCCATACGAGGCAACATCCTAATAAATCTCCTCTGAACCCTTTCCAAAGTTTCCGGATGCTTCCTAAAATGCGGTGACCAGAACTGTACACAATACTCCAAATGTGGCCGCACCAGAGTTTTGTACAGCTGCAGCATCCTTTCATGATCATGAAACTCAATCCCAACCAATAAACGCTAACACACCATATGCCTTCCTAACAACCCTGATGAAGGGCTTTTGCCCGAAACGTCGATTTCGCTGCTCGTTGGATGCTGCCTGAACTGCTGTGCTCTTCCAGCACCACTAATCCAGTAACAACCCTATCAACCTAGGTGGCAACTTTCAAGGATCTATGTACCTGGACACTGACATCTCTCTGCTCATCTACACTAACAAGAGTCTTACCCAATATCTGCATTCCTGTTACTCCTTGCAAAGTGAATCACCTCACACTTTTTTGCATTTGCCACCTCTCAGCCCAGCCCTGCAGCTTATCTATGTCTGTCTGTAACCTACAGCCATCCTCCTCAATATCCACAACTCGACTAACCTTAGTGTCATCTGCAAATTTACTAACCCATCCTTCTATCCCCTCATCCAGGTCATTTATGAAAATGACAAACAACAGTGGACCCAAAACAGATCCTTGTGGGTAATGGTGGTATCCATGTCCACACTCTGATACATCTTGCAGCACCTACCGTGACAGGGTTGTATGGCATTGTCTTGAAAGCCGGGCAGTTTGCCACGAACAATGTTCTGTTTGAGGTTTAGTGGTTGTTTAAAGGCGAGAAGTGGAGGTGTGGGGAAGGTCAGTCCAACACCAGCACCTCCAAATAATGGAACCAAGGGGTGTGTACAAATGGTGATACAGCCTGCAACAAGTAGCTGACTGGTGTCAGGAATGCGGATCATTTTTCGATGAAAAAACTTTCTGAATGCCATCTGCTATGTGATTGGCTCCCGGGCAGCTGAACAGCTTCCTCAAGAGAGGAAGGCTGTCCTTTCTCTGTAGCAGAAATGCCTCAAGCATGAAGAAAGGAAGATTACTAGTTGCTGTCAGCTGTGGATCTTAACCAATAAATCAGAGACTTTGTAAGTTGTGAACCAGTCCCCTGTGCCTCCTGAAAGCAAGTAAGGAGAAGGAAGATCAAAGAGTAGCAGGTCCTGACAAACCAAAAGGATCATGTCAGCAAATGCTGACCATTGAACTGCCTTCCCAGTTCTTCCCTATTCCATGAAACCCATGTTTTGTTTTGTGCCTGCCTGAGCACCCGAAATGTTGATTTCTCCACCTCCTGATATTCCTGATTTGCTGTGTTCTTCCAGCTTCCTGCTTGTCTACTCTGTATTTGTGTGTTGGGCAAGTTTTATAAGGGGTTTACAGTTTCAACTAATAGATTATACATCAACAGTTAGCAATTGCTTATTTGTATCTAGAATGTATATATTTGTAATAAATTGTGATTCTTGTTAAATACAGAAACCTGTTCCATGCTTTCTGTCAACCTGGGTCTAAAGGACAGGTTCATTTCGAATTTTGGTATTTTACAAAATGCTTAACTTTGTGAAAACTCTATGAGGGCTTAATTTCTAGCATGCTACCCCAGTGAGGCAGAACAGTAAAAAACTAAATAATCAAGTGGCAAAAGGAGGAGGGAAATGCAACACCTATCACCAGAAAAACATATACTAGGGAAACTGATAGTACAAAAGACTGATATGTTCCCTGGACCAGATGGATTACATTTTAGAATATTAAAAGATGGAGCTCCAGAGAGAGTTGGATGCATTGATGACAATTTTCGAAAAATCCTAAAATTTTGCAATCATCTCGGATGATTGGAAAACCACCAAGATAACAACTTTATTTAAAAAGTGGAAAGTGTTAGTGTCTATAATAAAGGATGTAATTTAGAAATAACTGATACAATCAAGCAGAGCAAGCATAGCCTCATAAAAGGGAAGTCATGCCTGCCAAATTTATTAAAGTTATTTGAGGTAACCAGCTGGATAGACAAAAGGGAAGCAGTGGATGTGATATATTTGAATTCCAGAAGGTGTTTGATAAAGTATGAGACATTAGGCTACTTAATAAAAGCCCATGATATTGAAAGTAGTATATTAGCATGGATAGAAGATTGATAAACTAATAGAAGACAGAGTGTTGGGATAAATGGGACATTTTCAGGATAGCAACCTCTATCAATGGTGTCATAATTATTTGCAGTATATATTAATGACTTGGATAAGGAAAGAGAATGTACTAAACCAAGTTTGCAGATGATGCAAAAATAGGTGGGAAGGCAGGTGAAGAAGGTAATGTTTGCAGAGGGATAAAGACAGGTGAAGACAGTGGGCAAAAATTGTTAGATGGAATACAATGTGGGGACATGTAGGCAGGAAGAATAGAGAAGCTGAATTTTATTTTAGTGGAAAAAGACTAGAGACAGCTACAACACAGATGGAGTTGGGACTCCTTTTGCATAAATCACAAAAAACAAGTTCAGCAGAAAATAAAGAAGATAAATGGGAATTTTGGCTCTTATTTCTAAGGGGATGATGTATAAAAATAAGAAAGTTGAGCTAAAACTATACAACACACTAGTTAGACAACACTTGGATTATTGTGAACAATTTTGGTCCCCTTATCTAAAGAAAGTTAAAATCACACAACACCAGGTTATAGTCCAACAGGTTTATTTGGAAATACAAGCTTTCGGAGCACTGCTCCTTCATCAAGTAGTTAATGGGCAGGATCAGAGGACACAGAATGTAAAGTAAAAGATCGAACTGTCATACAACTGATGCAATGTGTTGAACAAATCTAGATTGCTGTTAAGTCTTTAATCACTTTGTATGGGGATGCAGGTTTTAATTGATTAATATGTAAATCCCACAACTGCTTTCAAATCACAATCCAGAGATAACTTAAGGTTTTATTTAAAAAAGTGACATTGCAGCTCAGACAATGCACGATAGGAGTGAGGTTAGAGTTTGTCTGTACTCCAACCTTGAGTCAGACTCGTTCTGTTTCCAAAGTAGGAATTTACAAAATGTTCCATGGACTGATTGGCTACTGATTGTATGCTTTTTGAACAAAATAGACTGTATCTGCAAATACAAATCTGCTAATGCAAATTCACCCAATATACTTATGGGTGTGTGCGCGAGCATGTGTGAGAGAGTGAGGGAGTGCATGTGAGAGTGTGTGTGCTTGTTAAAGTGTGTGCACGAGTGTTATGGAGGGTGTGCGCGTGAGTGTGTGTGTGGGTGTGTATCTGAGAGCGAGTGCACGCATGAAAGACAGTGTACATGAGTGTGATAATGTGTAAGAGTGTGTGTATGTGTGTGTGTGTCCATGTGTGCTTGTGTGTGAGAGTGTATAGTGTAGTGGGGTCACCTGTAGTGTGACATGAACCCAAGATCCTGGTCGATGCCATCCTCATGGGTATCGAACCTGGCTATCAGCCTCTGCTCAGTGACTCTGCATTGTTGCATATTCTGAAGTCCACCTTGGAGGACGGTCACCCGAAGGTCTGAGGCTGAATGTCGTTGACCGCTGAAGTGTTCTCTGACTGGGGTGGGGGGGGGATCATCCCTTTTTGACGACCGTTGCACGATGTCCATTCATCTGTTGTCATAGTGTCAGTTTGGTCTCAACAATGTACCATGTCTCAGGGCATCCTTGCCTGCACGCACACCACACACATAAACACACACTCTCTCACTTACTCCCTCCCACATAGACACACACACATGCTCGCACACACACCTATAAGTCCGTGGGATGAATTTGCATTTGCAGATTTGTATTTACAGATACATTCTATTTTGGTCAAAAAGCATACAATCTGTGGGCAGTCAGTCCATGGGGCATTTTATAAATTCCTACTTTGGAACAGAACCAGTCTGACTCAAGGTTGGGATACAGACAGACTCTAACCTCACACCTTTAATGTATTGTCTGAGCTGAGATATCACCTTTTTTTTATAAAACCCTAAGTTATCTCAGGAATATGATTTACATATTAATGAAACAAAACCTGCAAACCATTCAAAGTGATAAAAGACTTAGCAGCAATGTAGGTTTGTTCAATATATTGCATCAGTTATGTGACACTTTGATCTTTTACTATAAATTCTGTTTGCTATGATCCTGGCCCACTAGCTAACTGATGAAGGACTGAAAGCTTGTACTTCCAAATAAACTTGTACTATAACCTGGTGCTGTGTGATTTTTAACTTTGTCCACCCCAGTCCAACATCAGCACCTCCACATCATATCTGAAGAAATATACACTGGCATGGGAGGCAACCCGGAGAAAGTTCACAAAGTTGATCCTGGTATGAAAGGACTGTCTTACAAGGTGCAATTGGGCAGGTTGAGCTTGTACTCATTAGCGTTTTCGAGAATGAGAAGCAATGGTATTGAAACATATACAATCCTTGGAAGCTTGAGAGGGTGGACATGAAGAAGTTATTTCCCCTTGGGAAGAGTGCAGAACCAGCAGGTGCAATTTCAGAGTAAGAAAGAGATATGGAGATCTTTCTTCTTTCAGAGGATAGTGAATCTTTGGAAATTTTTTTTACCACAAAGCCTGAGGTGGCTCTGTGTTTGAGAATACTCAAAGCAGAGACAGAGACTTTTAATCACTAAGGCAAATAAGGTTATGAGGAAAAGACAGGATCTTTAGAAATGTATTCATTTGTGGGGTTTGGGCATCGTTGGTTGGCCAACATTTATTTCCCATGTTCGTTGCTCTTGAGAAGGCGGTGGTGAGCTGCCCTCTTGAAGCTCTATAGTCCACCTGTTGTAGATTGATCCACAATGCCACTAGGGAGGGAATTCTAGGATTTTGACCCAGCAACAGTGAAGGAACAATTATATATTTCCAAGTCCGGATGGTGAGTGGCTTGGACGGGAACTTGAAGGTGGTGAAGTTCCTATATATCTGTTGTTCTTGTCTTTCTAGATGGAAGTAATAATGGGTTTGGAAAGTGCTGTCTGAGGATTTTTGGTGAATTTCTGCAATCCATCTTGTAGCTGCTGCTACTAAGTGTCGGTGGTAGAGGGAATGGATGTAGTGACAATCAAGCAAGCTGCATTGTCCTGGATGGTGTCAACTTTCTTGAGTGTTGTTGGGGCTGCACTCATCCAGGTAAGTGGGGAGTATTCCATCACACTCCAGACTTGTGCCTTGTAGATGGTGAACAGGCTTTAGGAAATCAAGAGGTGAGTTACTTGCCACAGTATTCCTAGCCTTTGACCTGATCTTGCAGTTACTATGTTTATGCCGTGATTTCAGTGGAGCTTCTGGACAATAGTAACCCCCAGGATGTTGATAGTGGGGGAATTTAGTGATGGTAACACCATTGAATGTCAAGAGGCAGTGGTTAGTGGAGTTGAAAATTATCAGATTGGAGGTGATCTCATCAAATGTTAGAACAAACTTGATGGGCTGAATGGCCTACTTATATTCCTAAATCTTATTGTTTTACCTCGTCAAAAAGTTGATTCTCCTAAAATATGAATATTTCAAATAATATTGACGGTTAAATAATGTAGGTATGGGATGAGGCATGTGACAATGGACATGTCAGGCCTGGTGGTATATGGACTTATTGATCAGACCTCCCACAATTTCCCATCCTGGTCTGACGAAATCATATGTTCTGATCGATTGCTTACGTCTTCCGCTCCTTTGCCATTGTGTAAGCGATTCAGCATGACTGGGGTGGGTGCGAAAGGATGATGGGAGATGCAGTTCTCGGGACTGCAGGGCGTGCGTGAACTCCCGTTATGGAGTGTCAGCGACGAACTACATCACCCGGCACAGCTTGCCTGCGACATGCGCACGCGCAGTGTCAGGGCACTCTCACGATCAACATTGCAGCCGGCGGCAGTCGCTGAGCGGAGCCCAGGAGCGGCGGAGAGTTCCCGGTCAGTTCACGTCGGCATTGCCGGGCCAAGGTCAGGAAAGAAGATTCTATTTTCCTCCCTCTTCATCAATTCCCCCATACACTCCGCTCCATCATTCTCACCCCCATCGTCCCCCCCCTCCCCCCCCATCGTCCCCCCCCTCCCCCCCCCCATCGTCCCCCCCTCCCCCCCATCGTCCCCCCCCTCCCCCCCCATCGTCCCCCCCCTCCCCCCCCCCCATCGTCCCCCCCATCGTCCCCCCCTCCCCCCCCATCGTCCCCCCCCTCCCCCCCCATCGTCCCCCCCCTCCCCCCCCATCGTCCCCCCCCTCCCCCCCCCATCGTCCCCCCCTCCCCCCCCCATCGTCTCCCCCCATCGTCCCCCCCTCCCCCCCCCCCATTGTCCCCCCCCTCCCCCCCCCCATCGTCCCCCCCCATCGTCCCCCCCCTCCCCCCCCATCGTCCCCCCATCGTCCCCCCCCTCCCCCCCCATCGTCCCCCCCCATCGTCTCCCCCTCCCCCCCCCCATCGTCCCCCCCCTCCCCCTCCCATCGTCCCCCCCCATCGTCCGCCCCCATCGTCCCCCCCTCCCCCCCCATCGTCCCACCCTCCCCCCCCCATCGTCCCCCCCTCATCGTCCCCCCCTCCCCCCCATCGTCCCCCCCTCCCCCCCCCATCGTCCCCCCCCTCATCGTCCCCCCCTCCCCCCCCCATCGTCCCCCCCTCCCACCCCATCGTCCCCCCCTCCCCCCCCCATCGTCCCCCCCTCCCCCCCCCCCATCGTCCCCACCCCCCCCATCCTCCCCCCCTCCTCCCCCCCATCCCCCCCATCCTCCCCCTCATCATCCCCCTCATCATCCCCCTCATCATCCCCCTCATCATCCCCCTCATCATCCCCCACATCCTCCCCCTCATCATCCCCCCCATCATCCCCCCCATCATCCCCCCCATCATCCCCCCCACCATCCCCCCCACCCCCTCATCGTCCCCCCCACCCCCTCATCGTCCCCCCCACCCCCCCATCGTCCCCCCCACCCCCCCATCGTCCCCCCCACCCCCCCATCGTCCCCCCACCCCCCCATCGTCCCCCCACCCCCCCATCGTCCCCCCACCCCCCCATCGTCCCCCCACCCCCCCATCGTCCCCCACCCCCCCCATCGTCCCCCACCCCCCCCATCGTCCCCCACCCCCCCATCATCCCCCACCCCCCCATCGTCCCCCCCCCCCATCGTCCCCCCCCCCCCATCGTCCCCCCCCCCATCGTCCCCCGCCCCCCCCATCGTCCCCCGCCCCCCCCATCGTCCCCCGCCCCCCCCATCGTCCCCCGCCCCCCCCATCGTCCCCCGCCCCCCCCATCGTCCCCCGCCCCCCCCATCGTCCCCCGCCCCCCCCATCGTCCCCCGCCCCCCCCATCGTCCCCCGCCCCCCCCATCGTCCCCCGCCCCCCCATCATTCCCCCCCCCCATCATTCCCCCCCCCCCATCATTCCCCCCCCATCATTCCCCCTCCCCCCCGCCCCCCTTCGTTCCCCCTCACTGCCCCTATTCGCCCCCCACCCCCACTCATCTCCCCCCACCCCCACTCATCTCCCCCATTCATCACCCCTCCCCCGCCCCCATTCAATCCCTCCCTCTCTTCCCCATCAATTGAGCCCTCCTCATCAATCCCACCATGCCCTCCCCACCCCCGACGCTCCCCCGAACATTGATCCCTGAATTGAAAATTAAACAAAATGTTATTCCTCTGGTTGAAAATGAGGAATTTGCAAGCTTTACAGAGCAACACCTTCAATTTACTGTGCAACGACAGACCATTCTGGACCATTTGGTTCATGCTGTTCTTCATGGTCAGCAGGAACTTCACCTTACCCCATTTTCCCTCGCATGGCCTTTTGTACCTGAACAAAAGGGATAATAGGGATGAGGAGAGTGTGTGTGGACAGTAGTTTAGAACTGAAAGTCTGGTATCTCTGGTTCCCAAGGAGAAATATCGTGCAGCATTGTGCTCTGAGATTGAGAGCTGTGTATCATGATAGTGATCATGTGCATGTTCCTTTGTAGACTAATCCAGATCTTGAATAGTTAGTTGGTGATGAACTCTAGTCTGAAAGCTGTGGTAGGATTTCACCATCAATCATATAAAGTGATAGTCTTTATTACTTAGACCTGACTCATTCATAATTAACTGACTAAATTAATTAAGTTTGACCAACCTCTTCATTGAAACGTAACTAACTGACAGCAACAGGACGTGTTGGACAGCGGCTCTTGCTTATCGTTTCCCTTTTCTTTCCCAGGTATTTGAAGGTTTCTCATGTCTCACCTTAGAAGTTTGTCTGTACCCTAGCCTCTCAGCCACCAACAGAAGAGATCCTAGCGATCACAATGTGGATTGACTTTTCAAAAACCAATTGGTGTTTTTTGGCCAGGACCTAGTCAGTGCAACTTCGCTATTCTGTTGTTGTCTCTCCCTGTGGAACCTGTGTGCGTGTAATGTGGCAAGACTAATTTATGCAGCTTGGTAAAAGCCCAGGATAGGATAAATAGAGTGGATAGGTGTCTCCAGGCTTGGGCTTTAAAGATTGTCAGAGGGAGGGAGCGAGTGAGGACAGGAAGGACACTAATAGAGAAGTAAAAAGTCAATGTACTCCACTCATCCTGCAAACTGTCATTGCTATGCATTAGTATTTGTTGGATTGTGTAGCTCTGATTTAGTTGCCAAAGAAATATTGTCTGTGCTCGGAAAGAGAGTAATGTTAATCACCTAAAGGAATCACCTCACACCCTCAATACACACTACACTGCACCTTCACACCCATTTCAGCACCTGACCACAGGATCTCCTAGTCATTATAGTGAGGGGATGTATCAATCTAATCTGGCTAATCTATCCTTTGTTCTTATTGCAGACATTATTCACCAACTACTGTACCTTGAAGTTCAACAATAACCTCAGGAAGCCTGCAGGAGTCAGCGCACAATGCCTGTTTCCTTAGATCCTGGGTCACTGTTTCTACTGTACTCATCTATCAGTGAGTGAACTCATCTTGAGGTGCGGACTGAGCTTCTACAAGGTTTTTAGAACATCAAGGAATCAGGTGGATTATATATGAATAACTGGTACCCAGAAGTGATTTATAGACTGGGAACTAATCGAGGGGTTTTGGGGTTTAAATGTAGTTTAATAGATACAATGGATTGAGTTACTGATTGGAATCTAATCACGGCGTTTAGGAGTTTATATGTAGTGTAACAGATATGTGGGATTGAATTAGAGACAGGAAACTAATCAAGCGGTTGGGGGCTTTCTACATTACGCAGGAGTGCGTTACAGACTAGAAACTAATCGACGGATTCAGGAGGACTGGCATATATATAGAAAAACAGATAGCAGGAATGAATTCCAAGCTGGAATCTTAATTGAAGGGTTCAGGGGGATTATATCTACCTAATGGGAGGGTGTTTGATAAGACAGTCTTGTGTATGAATGATATTGCAAATTGTTTGTGAAACCCAAGTAGGTTATCAGCAGACAATCTCTGTTGACCATTTCAATTGTCGTCACTGCAGGTTAATTATTGGCTATAAATAATGTGACTCTCTCTCACCTCTAACTTCCCACTCTCTATCCGAACTCTCCCAGTTCAATTCTGCTGGAAGTATTATGTGATATTCGGAAGTGCCCTCTCAATTTCACATTATCTGACCTGTATTGACACACACCGTCCTCCCTTTAGCTTAGTGTATGGCCGCTCCGATCTTTTCTTATTTGCCCTTGACATTGACGCTGTAAAGTAAGCAATGATTTCCATTTTGAGACTCCACCACTGCCTTTAATGGAATTAACCTGTAGTTGGTTTTAGTGAGAGGATGTTGTATGATTTGCTAATGCCAGACACTTGAGGACTTATGATGAGAATGTGGGTCTTGGCAGCAAGAGAAGGAAGGATTTGAACTTCTCCCCCTTCTTCCCTCCCTCACCCTATAACTGCTGCAAACCACCCCCCTCAAAAACAAAGGGAAAAGTCCCACTGTGAAGAGAAATTAAACAGGTGGAGGCTAAAATCAGAAAGAAGATTCTCCTCTTCTTCCTCACCTCATCCACTTTTCAAGCAAAAACCAAGAGAATCTGCTCTTAGATTTGTAGAGCGATTCATGTTGCTGCCAACACATCGTAAAGCCTTTGCAGTGAATTACAGTCAGTGTGCCGCTGCAGTGGCTGTTGTTAACTGCGAAAGTATGAGACCACCACCACGAGCAAATGGCAATTCAGCTGAGCTTGACTGTGTTAACTTAGGGTTATCAGCAATCTTTTATTCAATATAGAATGTTGAAATCTGGACCATTCTCCCTGAAAAATATTCTGGATTTGGGACTAAATGAGAGCTGTCAAGACTCGGATTGATAACACTTAGTGGAATAAGGGGAATTTGGATCAAGTATAGGTTAATGGGGTGGAGCCATATGTCTCATTTGGAATGGGAAATGGTCTTGAGGGGCTGAATGACGTGCTGCTATTCCTGTGATTTCTCCTACTCTGTCAACAGAGCGACGTTCATGTGATCACCCATTCTGTTAATGGATCCCTAAAATACTTAATATCTGGGCAGCTTGGATTGAAATCTCATCCAACAGACAGATAGTACTGCAGGAGTGCTGCACTGTCAGAGGTGTTCTCTCCAGATAAGCCAATAAATGGTGGCCATACTACTCTGATAGATGTCAAAGATCCACTGTCCTAGTACACGAGGTGTCTGGCATTGTTTTCCTTTGCCTGTATGAATAGGAACAGCCTCAAAAACTCCCAAGTTTGTCAAACTTTATTTTCCTTTCACAAATGGATAATGACTTTAGCTTATTTGTTTTCTAACTGTTCAGTTAACACGTCCATTATAAATTGTAACTTTACTGTTTGTTGAACCCCTCGATTAATTTCTAGTCCGTAACATACTCTTGTGTATCTGTACTCTATGTAGAAAGCCCCCAACCGCTTGATTAGTTTCCTGTCTCTAATTTGATCCCACATATCTTTACACTACATATAAACTCCTAAACCCCTTGATTAGATTCCAATCAGTAACTCAATACATCGTATCTATTAAACTACATATAAACCCTAAACTCCTCAATTAGGTTCCAATCTGTAACTCAATCTTGCATGTATGTTACACTACATTTAAACCCCAAAACCCCTCTATTAGTTCCCAGTCTATAAATCACTTCTGGGTATCTGTTATTCATATATAATCCACCTGATTCCTTGATGTTCTAAAAGCCTTGTAGAAGTTCAGGGGAGAAGTTCAAACCCTCCCTTCTCTCGCTGTCATGACCCACATTCTCATCCTATGTCCTCAGGTTTCTGGCATTAACAAATTGTTGTAAATTTAACAAGTCTGTAATACTCCATTCTACCTCCTTTCAAAAGTATTGGTGATATGTTTGCTACTTTCCAGTCTGCAGGAACCTTTCCAGAATCAATAGAATGTTGAAAGATAACCACCAATACATCTGCCATCTCTTTGAACATAACGATAAGATATATTCAAAACAGCTGATACTGGAAATCTGAAACAAAATCCAGAAATTGCTAGAAAATCTCAGCAGGTCTGGCATTAGCTTCAGGTCTGATGAAGGGTCATTGGGCCCAAAACATTGACTCTGCATTCTCTCCACAGATGCTGCCAGACTTGCTGAGTTTCTCCAGCATTTTCTGTTTTTGTTTCACCGTTTTTAATATGCTGGGATGACGCTCATTGGGTCCAGGGGATTTGTCAGCTTTCAGTTCAGTTGATGTTTCATGTGCCACCTTTTTAGTTCAGTATTACTAATTTCTTTTAGTTCCTCACTTTCACCAGTACCTTGGTCACCTAGTATTTATGGGAGATTTTCTGTATTTCCTTCCAGGCAGATAGATACAAAGCAATTATTTAGTCTCTCTGTCATTTCCTTGTCCCTTGATATGTTCTGCTGTCATTGCCCCGATTGGGCCACATTTATCCTGACTAATCCTTTTCATTTCTTTTACCAAAACAAGCTTTTACGATCTGTCTTATGTTCCTTGGTAATTTGCATTAAAATTATATTTCAACTTTTGGGATTTTCTGGTTATGAAAGGTGCCGTAACAATAAAAGTTTTTTTTCCTGTTCACCTGGAAAATGAAACCTTGGAGAATGCTACCCTCTTCCAATTCAGTTTTCTAGTTTTATTTCAACTTGAGGTATCTCGTGGATCACACAACCACCTTTATTCCCTGTTTAGAATGGTTCGTTCTTAAAAAGAACAGTAGAACATTTGCATTTGCTCATTGATGCTGGATCAGTTGGTCATTTTAAATCAGAGATAGAAAAAAGTTTATTAACAAAGCTATTAAGGCACATGGGCCAAAGGAGGGTGTATGGAGTTAGGCCATAGATCAGCCATGATCTCGTTGAATTGAGGAACAGGCTTGAGGGGCTGAATGGCCTACTCCTGTTTCTATAATTCCTTAAAGTTTTAAACATTACATCAGCTGCAGTATTCTTAGTCTTTGCTTCAACAGTGCTGTATCTGTCCTGGGAGTGTTTGATAGTGTCGAGGGAGAAAGCAGTTTAAAAAGCATGGAGTGAGATTTTCTGTCTTGGGAGTGTTAAAGGGAGCTTTACTGTCCCGCACTAACCTATACCCAGGTATGTCCTAATTCCTTCTTACAGGCTGGCCACTGCTGGAATGAGAAGGCGACTGCATTGTGTCTGTACAGTGATGCGTTTGTTCCTGAAATGTCTCCGACTAGGCCGTAGGCGGCGTTCGAAGCTCTTCCACCGTGTGAGGACCCTCTGGAGCTACAGCAAACTGTGTGTCAACTCACTCGTTTACAACACCTTCACCAACACTGATGTTGTCCTTGACTCCTTATTTGAGCCCATCTATTGGCTGGTAGATCATGTGACCAGGTGGTTTGGAATGGTAAGTATAGCATCTTCAGGTTATTTTTTAATATCCACTCCTGGAATGTCAGTGTCTCTGACTGGGCCAGCATTTACTTTCCATCTGTAATTGCCCAGGGGATGCTGGTGACTAGCTGCCTTCATACAGTGCTGTGATTCATTCAGTACAGGCACACCCACGATGCTCTTTGGAAGAGAATTTCAGGATTCAGCAACATTGAAGTTTATGGTGATATAATTCCAAGTCAGAATGCTCTGTTGCCTTGAGGGGAATTTGCAGTTAGTGATTTTCTACGCATCTGCTCCCCTTTTACTTTCAGGTGATAGAGGTCATAGGTTTGGCAGGTACACTACAGCAACTCTCCAAGGTATCTTACAGATGGTACACATTGCTACTACTTTGTGGTGTTAGTGAAGGGGATTAATTAAGGGATGTTAATCAAGCAGGCTGCTTTGTCTTGGATGGTATTGAGTTTCTTGAGTTTTATTGGAACTGCGCTTTTCCAGGCAACTGGAGAGTGCTCCTTCACACTCCTGATTTGTGCCTTCTAGTTTGGGGTGTAATGTCTCAACCTCTCCTCCTCCTCCTCACACTTTGTTTAGATTAATTGCTTCTTCACTTTGTCTTTTGCAGGTCTTTGTGATCTTGGTCATTATTCTAACAACCACCATTGTGATGATTGTCTATATTTGTGTGCTGCCGGTCATCATGAGTACGTACCCTGTGGGCTGGATTGCGTGGCACCTTTGCTATGGGCACTGGAACCTTATGCAGATTGTATTTCACTACTACAAAGCTGTGCGGACGCACCCCGGATATCCAACAGAGGTATGGACTCTTTGAATGCAAGGTAAGGTGGACAGGAGGAGAGACTAATTTGGAAAGAACAGAAAGGGTGTGTGGTTCATGGCAGGGTGTGAAAGGTTTGTGAAGGCAATTCTTTGTTATCATAAAGGGGGAGAAGAGTGTTGAAAGGAAATTGTTTGCATTTGTATAGCACTATTCACAATGTATAAATGTAGTAATGGAGCAATCACTTTATGCACAGAAACCCTGTGCTGCACCTGTCCTGGGAATCATGATTTGGAGGTGCTGGGGTTGGACTGGGGTGTACAAAGTTAAAAATCACACAACACCAGGTTACAGTCCGACAGGTTTAATTGGAACCACTAGCTTTCTGAGTGCTGCTCCTCCACAACCAACTAATGAAGGAGCAGCGCTCTGAAGGCTAGTGCTTCCAAATAAACCTGTTGGACTATAACTTGGTGTTGTGATTTTTAACTCTGTCCTGGGAAGATTTGATGGGGACAGTGTAGAGTTTATTCTGTATCTACTCCATGCTGAAGCTTGGTTATCTCCATCTTTATTTGCAGGGGAAAAGTGACATTCCAATGGTTTCAATCTGCAGGAAGTGTATTAATCCCAAACCAGCTCGTACCCATCACTGCAGCATATGTAATCGGTAAGAGTTTTGTTCTGTCCATTTGAAGTAACTTTGAAGTTTAATGTTCCCTTGGCAGGGGCGAAGCAGGATTAATTGGTTGGGATATTCCAACTGCTTGCTAATATGAGTGTGTTTAGGGGAAGGGTTGTTCCTGCTTGGTTAATTAACATAGGTTTATTTGGGTGGGGGTGGGGGGTGGGGAGGTATTGGCTGGCGAACTGCTGTGCTTCTTCCCATAGTTGAATAGGCAACCTGCACTCACCATCCCACACGCACCTGAATAGGGTGACCGCGGGATGAATCTCTGTGGAACTAATCCTGAATGAACACTCCTTCCCTGTTTTGCTCAGAATATGGGTATTGTTGATAAAGGTGCCATTTACTGTTCATTTATAATTGCCCTGAGAATATTTTTAAACCCTTTATTTTTAAACCCTGGTAGTTATTTGATTTGAGCATCAGAGGGTAGATGCGTAGGATAGAGCTGGTCCATGACCAGTTTGGACAAGGGCAGCAGGTTTCCTTCCTTAAAGGACGTTACTGATTTTGTTTTAACAGCAAACTGGCAATAGACTTTATATGAGGAGCAGGACGAGGTCATACTCCTCCATTGATTAACCAGTACTTCATTATCTTCCAGATGTATATTGAAGATGGATCATCATTGTCGTATCCTTTTTGCACTTAAATGATTTAGCATTTGCAATTTTAAATCTTCATCAAGCTGAGTTAGTCTAGAAAGCCGTATCAAACACTCTCAGGACATTTACATTATGGGGTTAGGTACAGAGTAAAGCTCCCCCTTTACTGTCTCTCAGTTAAGCGTTCCCAGGGGAGCTACAGCGTGGTATTTGGGATAGACTGAAGTTTCCACTACACACACTGCAGGACATGTACGGCACAGGGTTAGATACAGAGTAAAGCTTCCCCATACTGACCTCTTCAAACACTCCCAGGTTGGCATAGAATGTGTTTTATATATCGAGTCATGCTCTAACTATCTTGTTTCCATCAGTCACATCCATGTACAGCATGAGGTGTAGAACAATGAACATAG
Organism: Chiloscyllium punctatum; assembly: GCF_047496795.1. Classification (NCBI taxonomy): domain Eukaryota; kingdom Metazoa; phylum Chordata; class Chondrichthyes; order Orectolobiformes; family Hemiscylliidae; genus Chiloscyllium; species Chiloscyllium punctatum. Next base: position 12,523,924 of record NC_092776.1, on the reverse strand, counting down.
AAGAATACAGCACAGTACAGGCCCTTTGGCCCTTGATGTTGCGCCGATCCAAGCCCACCTAACCTACACTAGCCTATCCAATGCCCATTTAAATGCCCATAAAGAGGGAAAGTCCACCACTGCTACTGGCAGGGCATTCCATGAACTCACGACTTGCTGAGTAAAGAACCTACTCCTAACATCTGTCCTATACCTACCACCCCTTAATTTAAAGCTATGCTCCCTTGTAATAGCTGACTCCATTCGTGGAAAAAGGTTCTCATGGTCAACCCTATCTAAACCCCTAATCATCTTGTACACCTCTATCAAGTCACCCCTAAACCTTCTTTTCTCCAATGAAAACAGCCCCAAGTGCCTCAGCCTTTCCTCATACGATCTTCCTACCATACCAGGCAACATCCTGGTAAACCTCCTCTGCACCCGTTCCAGTGCCTCCACATCCTTCCTATAGTATGGCGACCAAAACTGCACAAAATACTCCAGATGCGGCCGCACCAGAGTCTTATACAACTGCAACATGACCTCAGGACTCCGGAACTCAATTCCTCTACCAATAAAAGCCAGTACGCCATATGCCTTCTTCACCGCACTATTTACCTGGGTGGCAACTTTCAGAGATCTGTGTACATGGACACCAAGATCCCTCTGCTCATCCACACTACCAAGTATCCGACCATTAGCCCAGTACCCCATCTTTTTGTTACTCATACCAAAGTGAATCACCTTACACTTACCCACATTGAACTCCATTTGCCACCTTTCTGCCCAGCTCTGCAGCTCATCTATATCCCGCTGTAACCTGACACATCCTTCTTCACTGTCAACAACTCCACCGACTTTCGTATCATCCGCAAACTTGCTTACCCAACCTTCTAGCCCCTCCTCCAGGTCATTTATAAAAATGACAAACAGCAATGGTCCCAAAACAGATCCTTGCGGAACACTGCTAGTAACTGTACTCCAAGATGAACCTTTACCATTAACTACTACCCTCTGTCTTCTTCCAGCCAGCCAATTCCTAATCCAAACCTCCAACTCACCCTCAATGCCATACCTCCGTATTTTTTGCAGTAGCCTACCATGGGGAACCTTATCAAACACCTTACTAAAATCCATATACACCACATCTACCGCTTTACCCTCATCCACCTCCTTAGTCACCTTCTCAAAGAATTCAATAAGGTTTGTGAGGCACGATCTGCCCTTCACAAAACCATGCTGACTATCCTTGATCACATTATTCCTATCCAGATGTTCATAAATCCTATCCCTTACAATTCTCTCTAAGACTTTGCCCATAACAGAAGTGAGACTCACTGGCCTATAGTTACTAGGGTTATCCCTACTCCCCTTCTTGAACAAGGGAACCACATTTGCTATCCTCCAGTCTTCTGGCACTATTCCTGTAGACAATGAGGACATAAAAATCAAGGCCAATGGCTCTGCAATCTCCTCCCTTGCTTCCCAGAGAATCCTAGGATAAATGCCATCAGGCCCAGGGGACTTACCTATTTTCACCCTTTCCAGAATTTCCAACACCTCTTCCCTACATACCTCAAAGCCATCCATTCTAATTAATTGTGACTCAGTATTTACATCGGCAACCATGTCCTGTTCCTGAGTGAACACTGACGAAAAGTATTCATTCAGTGTCTCCCCATTCTCTTCAGCCTCCACACGCAACTTCCCACTACTATCCTTAACTGGACCTATTCCTACCCTAGGAATGAAGAACGCGAGTTGAATTTCAGAAAACTCCTTCTGGAGCATTAAAGGAGTGAAATAAAAGGAGGCTCTGTTGTTGCAGCTCCTCCCCAGATTCATCTGTTCTCCTTAACTCTACAGCCCAGCTTGGCTGAATAACTGTGTGGGCCATTTTAACCATCGATACTTCTTCTCCTTCTGCCTATTTATGACACTGGGCTGTGTGTACTGTAGTGTGAGCAGCAGGGAGTTGTTTGTAGATGCATATTTCACCATCAACGTAAGCTGCGAGTGTTCACATTGGTGTGCTGGAATGATATGTCTGACGTGTTTCCTTATGTAGAATGTATTCTGGATTGTTTAGCTGTATTTGTGCTCCACCAGAGCAACCCTCCATCTTCTCAGCCTATCGGTAAATCCTGTTTCATTATGTACGTATCTAATATCTCCTTTAAGAACATCATTGTTCACCTCACCCACCCTGTGGTGATGATTCTGACATTGTCACCAACAGTTTGCTCCTGGTTTTTCAGTGACTGCCTTATATCTGTATCATTAGTGATCATCTGGTCAATCAGTGACTGCCTTATATCATTTCTCTTGCGCCTTCACTATGTCTATCCTATTGAAACACCTTAATGACTTTTTAAAAAAAAAATCTCTAATAGGTCATCTCTTAGACAAGAACATTGACTGTGTCCTACTCAAATTCCCACAAGAAAATTTATTTCTAATTTTGGAAATCTAGAGCATGTGACCAGAAAAGTTAGCCTGCTTCTGTAAAGTCAGGGTGCTCTTCAGTTGAAGTGACACTTATCTTTCTTGTCCCAAAATAGAAATTAAAAAGCAGCTGTGTATTTTATTGATAATGTTTACACGGGGCTCTGCTTCTGAATCCAGAATTTTGATCAAACCTTGTGTTTAAAAACTTAGCGCTATCTCTCCCTGATGGCCCAGTGAAGAACTATGTCACAGAATGAGGGGTAACATTTTCATGCAGAGTGTGGTGTGTGTGTGTGAGGAACAAGCTGCTATAGGAAGTGGTGGAGGCTGATACAATTACAACATTTAAAAGGCTTCTGGATGGGTATATAAATAAGAAGGGTTGAGGGGGTTATGGGCCAAATGCTGGCAAATGGGACTAGGTCAGATAAGAAGTCCTGGTGGGTGCAGACAAGGTGGATCAAAGGATCTGTTTCTGTGCTGTAGGTTTCCTGACAAGTGTTACAGAGCAAGAGGAGGCCATTTAGCTCTGTGCCAGCTTCCTATCTGTGTCCCGTATACCACACGCTCGAGTCTAGATTGGCTGAATTCTGCTGGTGCTTAGGTGTGGACGATTGCTGCTCAGTTAATTTGGGGCCAGGTTTAAGTCTTCAGTCATTTAATCAGAAACATTGAGGCTGATTCAAACAGTGGCAAAGTGCTACTCTCGCCAGTGCCTCGGCTTTTGGTTGAGATATTAAATTGAATAACCCCTCCTTGTCCCCTCAGTAGACAGCCTTATTTCTCAAGGTGTAAGAGGGTTCTCTATGGTGTCCTGGCTGATATTTAACACTCAGCTGATATTGAGAGAAGGAAATGATCGAGCAATTATCACACTGCTGTTTGTGGGAGCTTGCTGTGCCTATACCAGCTGCTGTAATCCCTATATTACTACAATCCTTGCATTTCTTTGTCATCCTCATCTCTTTCTCATCCTCAAAGGTGTTGGAGAAAATCTGCTTATTCATTTTCTTCTTTAAGCAATTAATTTTCTTTGTTTGAAATAACTAAAGCTTTCTTTGATAAAGAGAGTGATGTGTGAGGTATAGATAAGTGTGATTCCCCTTGGCTCCTAACTAATGCCCTCTTTTTCTCTCTCTCTCTCTCCTCTTCTGTCTTTATCTCTGACAGACGGCCACAGAGACTACAGCTCCCACCATATCCTTCCGAGAAAAAATTTTCCACAAGTGTATAATTTATCTCTGGGTTCTCTGCAGGTCAGTGTTCTCATTTCCTGATACATCCACCCTCGTGTTTGTACTGTGGGATCTTGCTGAGCACAGAATGTCTGCTATGATTGCCTAATGAGGGTATTCACTTCACAGTAATGTAACTATATGTGAAGTGAATGGGATGTCTCTTAGATTAAATAATAAAGTACCAGCTAAATATAATTATTCCCTCTCAGGTTGTGGGTGTTGGGAGGACATGTGATCTTTGGGGCTTGAAGGTTGATCTGTGGTTGATTTGTTCCCCTCTCTCTCCTCCTCCCCCCCCCCCCCCCCCCCCCCCCCCCATTTCCTTGGTCAGTTCTGTAGCCCTGGCTCTCAGTGGCCTCACCATTTGGCACACTGTCCTCATTCTCTGCGGGGAGACCAGCATTGAGAGACACATCAACAAGAAGGAACGGCAGAGGCAGCAGAAGAAAGGCAGAGTAAGTCGTAGGAGTCGGAACTCGGCAGTGTCGTGTGCTGAGGACCCCGGCTCTCAGGATACTGCAAAGATGGGAGCTGTGTCGGCTGCTCTTGGGTTTTGCTGTTGCGTGCTGTGTCGGCTGGGTTGGGGTATAATGTTGGGGGTGAGGGGGCATGTGTCACGTAAGACTTTGAGAGATTTACTGCGTTGGGGGATATGGGGTGGGGTCAGTGTTAGGCGGTTACAGCGTTGAGGGGTGCAGTGTCAAGTGATACAGAAATGGGTGAAAGCTTGCAGGAGCACCAGTTTGATCTCTGTCTAGTGACTGGTGGGGAAGTGAGATATTGCGCTGGACTTCAGCAGTCGAATAGCTGACTGGGCCAGGAGGCATGGCAACCTAGATCATTGCCTGAGAGATGCAGGTAAAGAAACAAGCGGCACTGTTTTAGTTCACCACACTGAGTGTTGAATTCTTTTCTCAGAGTTAGACAACTGCCCATGCCCTGATCCCACACTGAATTCATTGAATACCATCATAGAGAGGCAGTCCCCCTGAGCAGGGCTTAGTGCAGGGTTCACAGTTGCCACTTGGTGGAGGGCAGAAGATGGTGAACACACAGGGTGGTGGGGGTGAGGGTGCAAGATTTAATCCCCATCTGAAAAGCACAGTTCATGTGACATGTGTGACCTGATGACCTCAGCCAGTGTTCCTTTGCTGTCTCTATTGGCAGTGAGTCACAGGTGCAAAAGTTGCTCTCTCTCCTAAGCTGCCTATCAAGGCTGTGGGAGAACAAGGGCCACCAAAAAGTACCATGTATGTATTCTTTGATCATATAGCACAGCATCCCTTGTGTTAATGTCAGACTCCTTTCCTGTTCAGGCAGATATAGCACAGGGTTTGTCTGGTGATTATAATGGGTCAACCAGGAGTATCAGAGGTTCTGCTCGCTCCGAGAGCTGGCTCTGAAGAGGCTGGATCAGTGTTAAGAGCTCTCCATGTATAAATAAATGGTGAGTTGGTGATGGGATATTGACCATTGGAGTTTTTAGTTAGATACAAAGTAAAACTACCTCTACGCTGTCCACAGAAAACACTCCTGGGACAGTATAGAGGGAGCTTTACTCTGCATCTAACCCTGTTCTTTACCTGCACCACATAGTCGTGGGCCTCTTGCTGAGATATTTGTATCATCCCTAGTCACAGGTGAGGTGTCGGAAGACTGGAGGTTGGCTAACCTGGTGCCACTGTTTAAGAAAGGTGGTAAGGATAAGCTAGGGAACTATAGATGAGTGAGCCTGACGTTGGTAGTAGGCAAGTTGTTGGAGGGAATCCTGAGGGACAGGATCTACATGTACTTGGAAAGGCAGGGACTGATGAGGGATAGTCAACATGGCTTTGTGCGTGGGAAATCATGTCTCCCAAACTTGGTTGAGTTTTTTGAAGAAGTAACAGATTGATGAGGGCAGAGCGGTAGATGTGATCTATATGGACTTCAGTAAGGCGTTTGACAAGGTTCCCCTTGGGAGACCAGTGAGCAAGATTAGATGTCATGGGTTACAGGGAGAACTCTCCATTTGGATACAGAACTGGCTCAAAGGTAGAAGACAGAGGGTGGTGGTGGAGAGTTGTTTTTCAGACTGGAGGCCTGTGACCAGTGGTGAGCACAAGGATCAGTGCTGGGTTCACTACTTTTTGTCATTTATATAAATGATTTGGATGTAGGAGGTATGGTTCGTAAGTTTGCTGATGACATCAAAATTGGAGGTGTATTGGACAGTAAAGAAGGTTATCTCAGATTACAATGGGATCTCAGTCAGGTGGGCCAACGGGCCGAGGAGTGGCAGATGGAATTTAATTTAGATAAATGTGAGGTGCTGCATTTTGAGAAGGCAAATCAGGGCAGAACTTTATACACTTAATGGTAAGGTCCAGGGGAGTGTTGTTGAACACAGACCTTGGAGTGCAGGTTCATAGCTCCTTGAAAGAGGAGTCACTGGTAGACAGGATAGTGAAGAAGGCGTTTGGTATGCTTTCCTTTATTGTTCAATGCATTGAGTATGGTAGTTTGGAGGTCATGTTGCAGCTGTACAGAAGATTAGTGAGGCCACTTTTGGAGTACTGTGTTCAATTCTAGTCTGTCCTCCGCCTCAGACACTCCAGGGAAAACAGCCCCAGCCTATTCAGCCTCTCCCTATAGCTTTAATCCTCCAACCCTGGCAACATCCTTGTAAATCTTTTCTGAATTCTTTCAATTTTCACAACATCTTTCTGATAGGAAAGAGACCAGAATTGTACGCGATATTCCAACAGTGGCCTAACCCATGTTCTGTACAATCGCAACATGATCTCCCAATGCCTGTACTCAATACTCTGACCAATAAAGGAAAGCATACCAAACGCCTTCCTCACTATCCTTTCTACCTGTGACTGCACTTTCAAGGAGCTATGAACCTGCACTCCAATGTCTCTGTTCAGGAACATTCCCGAGGACCTTACCATTAAGTGTACAAGTCACCACACCAGCTTATAGTTCCCTGGCATTTCCTTACCACCCTTCTTAAACAGTGGCACCATGTTATCCAGCCTCCAGTCTTCCGGCACCTCACCTGTGGCTATCAATGATACAAATATCTCTGGACTGACAAAGGAGTGTATAATGACGGGTGGTGTGTAATAGACTATGTGGAAAATGAGGTGAAATACTGCAGCAAGCCTAAGACAGAGATGTTGGCCAGAAAGCACGTGGTGTGTTGAAATGGCAGCTAAATGCAAGCTCAGGGTCCTTTTTTTTAAAGGATAGAATGTAGGTATTGTGCAAAGCGGTCACCCAATCTGTGCTTGAAGTTGCCTCAATCTTGTTTTACAATTTTCTTCACCTTAATCAGATTTTCAGGAATCCCTATCATGCTGGCAAACTGAACAACTTGAAATTATTTCTTGGGATAGAAAAACGAAGGTAAGTGGAGTTCAACAGAAATTGAATTGTAAATGGGCAATTTGGCTCAATCATTCCACTTTCCCCTCTCCATCCTGTTTCCCTACTCCTTGTTTCTTTAATTTTCCTGATTACAATTGTTCACCGTTTAGCCCATCAAACCTGTACCAGCTCTCAAGCAATTTAGTGAGTCTCATTTCCAGCCCTTTTTCTCTGCAGCCCATAATGTTTAAACCTTCTGGTGTTAGTACAATTGCTGTTGGAAAGCAATGATTGATCTGATTCACCACACTGACAGGCAACACATTCCAGATTCTAAACACTTGCTGCAAAGGAAGATTTCCTAACCTCAGCAATTATTTCTCAATTTTCCCCCAAGATCATAAATATTGCAGGCCCCTGAGCCACATTTGATAAGATTGTGATTGATCTGATTGTGCCTTTACTCCACTCTTTTATCTCTATATCATAATCCTGAACTTCCTTGTCAAACAAAAATTATCTAGCTCAGCTTTGACTATTACCAAAGATCAGCCTCCATGCTTTGTGTGGAAAAGAATTCGACTTTCCTCTGAGAGAATGAATTCATTCTCATCTCTGTCTTAAATGGTAAACTCCTTAATTTTAAATAGAGTCCGCGAATTCTAGATTTCCCCCAATAAGGGTCAACTTCCTCCCAGGATCTACCTTCTCAAAATCTTCTATTTCAAATAAGATTACCTCTTATGCTTCTGAACTGAAGTGTAAATAGGCCTAACCTACTCAACCTTCTTCATAAGGCAATCTCTTCATCTCAGAAATCATTTTAGTGACCTGTTTCCAGTGTAAGTATATATCTCTCCTTAAATAAGGAGACCAAACTATACCAATAATCATAAAGTCCTTGACAGTTGTAACAAAATTCTGTTTTTATATTCCAATATTTCATTGCCTTCCTAATTATTTATTGTATCTGCATGATAACCTTTTGTGATTCATTTACAAAGGCACCAAGATCCCTCTAATGCAGCATTTGCTATGTCTCACCTTGTTGAAAAAAAAACTTCTATTCTCCCTGTCCAAGTGGACAAGTTCACTTTTTTTCTACATGATACCAATCTTCAGTCTACTCACTGAGCCTATCAATATTCTTTTGCAGGATAAGTCTCCTTACAAATTGCTTTCATTATATCCTTAGAAGATTTGGCTACATTACAGTCTGTCTCTTCATCCACATCATTGTCATGGCTGGTAAATAGTTGAAGCCCTCGCACTGATCTCTGTGGCATATCCCTAGTTAGTGTACCAACCTGAAAATAACATATCCTGACTTTCTCTCCTTTTTTCTTTCCTATTAACTATTCCTGTCTCCATGCTAATAAATTGCCCTAACACCATGAGCTCTTGTTTTGTGCACAAATCTTTTATGTCATATCCTGTCGGATGCCTTTAGGAAATCAAAATACAATGTATCCACTGGTTCCCCTTTATCTATCCTGCTTTTTACATCCTGTTGTTCTGTAACAAATTTGTTAAACACTGTTTCACATTCACAAAACCATATTAACACTGCCTGATTGTATTCGGATTTTCTAAGTGTCTTGCTATAACCTCATTAACACTGGATTCTCACATATTTCCGCAATGATGACTGTTAGGTTAACTGGCCTACAGTTTCCTGCTTTCTCCTTCCATTTTTAAAGTGTTGTATCGATAGCTTTCCAGAATCTCTGCAATTATAACCAATGTATGCGTTATCTCTTCAGTGATTTCCTTTGAGTAATCATTTATATCTTTAACCATGCTTCCTTCCTCTGTGCGTAAATCCAGTTTTATGGCTGTATTCCATGATTCATCTTTTTGCTATTCATGTGCCCTTCAATAATTGGATCTCCTTTAATGTTGGCTTCTGGTATTTTCTCATTCTGTTTGCTGAACTTCTATTGAGATACTTGTATAATTCCTCCTGTGAAATCAGACAAGGGAAGGAATTTCAGCCCCCACTGCTACTCCTGTCACAGAACACGGTGGGCCTGAGTGCAATGGCCCTGCCTCAGGCTTCAAATGGTTGTTTTCAAAATCTCCACCTGTTTGCCATTATTAACTTGCCAGTCTCATTCCCTATGGGATTGTTGAGTGCTTTAGTTAATTTTTTTTAGTATTCTTATAAAAACAGAAAAATAGACTATATTTCTTTTAATCATCCGTTTCACCTTTCAACCATCCTTTGCTGGTTTCTAATATTTTCCCAATCTGCTGGGCTACTGCTAACTTTCTAAGATTGTTCATCAAATCTTTTTGGTTCCATTCTTGTACACCTGTCCAGTGCTGGATGTGTAGAAACTTCCACCGTTAAATATTAGGAAGACTGAAGCCATTGTTTACAATTACTTCTCTGAACCCCAGCTGATTTAAGTAAGCCAACCCTCCTGATCCTTTTTTAAAATCAGTTATTAACCCATTTGGTGTCTCAACTACCTCCTCTTTTATTTTAGTTTGGGCACCAAGTTCATCCTTGGAGAAAACAGATGCAAAATGTTATTTTTTAACCAAACTTAAATCTTTTTGGTCCCTAATTGGTGCCTCTCTTTTTTGCTTTTCTTCTGTCCATACATTTTTGGATTTGCTTTCATGTTGGCTTCTTTTCTGATCATCTGTTTCCTGCACTTTATTTTGTTGCTGTAGCCAATAATTCGTGGGTTTATTCTTTTAGTAATTGGTGAATCATTACATTTGTGCCCTCTGTTTGCATTCCAGCCACTGGATTACTCGCCTACTGCTCCCCTCGTCACACCTACCTTATGGAAATGGTATGACGTGGACATTGCCATCGGCCTTCAGTGTGGATAAAGCCATACTGGCGATTTGAGGGATGACAAAAGAGACATCTGACGAAAGACATCAAAAAGGCTTTTTTGTTTGCCTGGAGGAAAAGAACTAATAGCTTCACACTTCCCTGTGTATCCTGGGTCTGATAACAGATACAAATTTTTGAACGGGAAAACTCAAATGATCCGTGGTGATCGGCTGGTGCTCCTTGCATTCAAAGGCAATAATTACAGAGTCAATGAAGCAATAAAACACCCGAGCAGATGTGAGGGGAGTAAATTTCCTTGACTATTGGTTATGCTCATGCCACAAAGCTGTGCTTCCTTGGATGGGCATTATCAGGGACCTTTTTTTGAACATAAAGGTTTAAGGACTGTGTGTTTTATAAAAACTGTAAATGATTATTGTATAATGATTGCTTTCTTTGTTAACTTTGGGTGATGTTGAAACTGGCAATAACTTCTGAGTGGCCCAGAGGGTGAAGGGGTGCCCACCCCTGATCTCAGCAGACTTCTCCCCAAAACCCCAGTGGACCAATCCCTTCCTCATCACTCTTACAGTAAGATTCTAATGAATTAACTTCCTTCAGTGGAAGAAATTGTAGCTAGTCTTTAAAAAGCTTTCAGGTTGTGTGGTGGCTGGAGTTGTTTTTGCTGCAGTCAGTTATGTATTGTGGTGTTTGTATTAAACAAGTAGTCATGTAGGTCCTGAATTAGGTCATCTGGTGCTAATTTTAAGTGGATCTGTAGCTTGGGGTACACTGTTTCTCACTGCCCAGTAGGGGGAGGAACAAGTTTGAGAGACATTGATGTGAGCATGAACCAGGTAGAGGAGCTTTATAGAGGCAGGTACTGTTGCTAATCAAAACCACTCCTCCTTATCCATAAATTCCAGTGTGAATAATCAAAGCTAAATCTTTGTTGAATTAATATTGCTTCTTTCTCATCCCTTACTAAAGCAGAAATTTATCCCAGCCTTGCTCATTAGCTTTGGGGTTATTGAGTGCAGGAGTGAGAACTGTCATGTGAATAATATCAACATCCAGTTGAGCCAATTTGAAGATCATTCCTTAATTTTGACATTAAAATTCCCTTACTGGAAAACTGGAGTGGAGTCCAATTAAGGACAAGCTAGGTCTGCTTCTGCCACTGCACAGTAGCAAGGTTCACACTTAAAAGCAATTTATTAAGTATTACAGCACCCTAAACTGTACTTTAGCAGACCCTAACAAAAAGGGAGGCTCTTTCGTGGGCTTCTTTCGGTGTTTACCCATGTTTGCAGTTTATTTTCTCTTTGTCTTAATGTAACTGCACTACCTTTGTAATATGTATGTTTAATGTGACCAACTGTGGATACTCTATACTAGAGGCTGGAGAATCTGATTGGAGCTGGAAAACCCAATTAAGTGTTACAAATAAAGTATCAGATTCATTACCTCACTAGTTGCTATTTCCCCAGAAAATCATTTATTGGCCATTGAACTGAGTGATTTGCTTGGGGTTGTTTGAGGCTAGTAAAAAGTCATGTGTTGTTGTGGGTCCAGAGTCACATGTACACTAGGTTCCTGATGCTCCTACAATAGCCCCACTGTGATAGTCCAAAGCAAGCAAGGTGACCTACTGAAACAAAAGCTATCTAAGCGGAGGCCAGATTCTAGTTTCTCAGCTTGATACCAACTCTTACATTGATATTTTAACTCTAGCAGCCTCTAAAGGCATCCTTTGAAGAGTAAAAATAACACACACAATTTTTTTTAAAATGTTAATTATTTCTCCAGTGGAGAGTTAATCTTACATTAAAAGTTGTGCAGGCAACAGTTACAGATCACACTTTTTATAAACTAGTTGGGTGGAACTAGTAAAGGCTCAGTAAGTGTCACCTTTCATTTTCACCACTATCTTTGTTCTATGTAAAGCTGCGTGTGCACAGCACATCTTGTAGTCCACTTAGCTCTGTCAAACCAAAAGCCAAAGGGAAGTACTTTGAGTTAGAGCACCTTACCAGAAGCAAGAAGGAGCAGAGGATTAAAATGGAACTTTCTGGCATCAACTTCAAACAAATTAACAAAACTATCAAAAAAATCTACAAACAATCCAGGCTGTAGAAATACTTTCTTTAGAAACGGTCTAAAGTTTGCAATACAGAGCTATATAGCAGTAATTATTGACTGCCAAGTTTAAAAATGGATGGCATAGGCTTGAGATGTCAAAAAAAAACTGAGGACTGGGAGCTAACACAACAAATCCTCAATTTTGGCAGGAACAGAAATAGAGAACAAAAATGAGATTGACGGGTAAATATATAATCTGTCCTCAGTTTGAAGAAAGAGTAAATTTACAGAGCAGATGTGGGAAAAGGGTGGAAAAAATGGAGGCAATTTGAGTTCCATCTAACTGTGGGAGAATATCAAAGGCAAATTCCCAACTGTCTCCCCAGTTACATCATACACAAGTCTTACCCTCAGTACAAAACTAGCGATTAAAAGGAGCAACGTTGTAGATGAAAACATTAATGGTTTGAAAAGAACATCACAGCAGGCCATTTTGGAGTGACAGAACTTAGTAGGATATAATGTGAATATGGAGGTCATTGCCTGTCAATGATAGGGCATGGGGGTTGGTGAGAATCAGTGACAGGACAAAGGGTACACTGAGATTATCACTGAACCAAGGAAGTCACCCGAGAAACTATAAACTGGTAAACAAAAAACAACAGGGTGGTGGATGCTGAAGATCTGAAAAAAAGGAAGTTGCTGGAGAAAGTCAGAGGTCTGGCATCACTTGTCAGGGTCCAGTGACCTTTCTTCAGAACACCTCTGCACAAGGGTCACTGGTCCAGAAACTGTGACATTGCTTTATCTCCATAGATGCTGCCAGACCTGCTGAATTTCTCCAGAAATCTGTTTTCGTTTCAAACAATAGTTTGTGATTAGTCAGCAAGAATGAGAGACAGTGATTCTAGTCCTATTTCCCTTTAACTAATCCAAGATACTGATACAAGATTTTAATGTTTTAGCACAATGCCAGCAATGTGCACTATTTTGGTAAAAGTTGTGGCCAGAAAAACATTTCCTCAAGACAATTTTTGACAAACCTCCCAGTTAATACATGCTAATTCATCCACCGGAGTATCAATCAGCCTTACCATCACAGAGGACAAATGAAGTTCTGTCTGGAATCAGTTCATTCAGTGTAGATTGTGCAATGCCTAGGCAGTAATCAGCCAATGATTACAGAGCAAATGCACGTAGTAAGACAGTCTGATGGTTGTCAGTAAGCTGCTCCTCCCAAAATAATACCCGGCAGAGAGAAGGGCTTCAACTGGAGGGGTCACCCCCTCAAACAACAAGTGCAAATATTCTATTACCTTGGGCATTCTACCATTGCCCTGACTTGTTTTCCACATGCACCTTTTTATGCTGTGCTCCGCTTTACCCCCTGACTATTCATCATCCTTCCCCATTCTGTAATAATGCTAAGGTGTCCAGAGTGTAAATATGACACACGTTAACAAATATGCACGAGACACACTAAACCAGGGAGGGGATGGGGCAGCAATAACAAAAATACAAGTGATTTCACTCCTGTTTTTTCCCAATTTTTGAAGCTGACAGGTTTAGATCATTCATGTTATTTCTCAACGGACCAAGACTACTCTGGTATCAATACTCAGTAAATGGAATCCTAACTATGGAATACCTCTATCACTCATACTCCACTATAAGTCTTGCACTTTGTCACACCTGTCATACTTCAAAAAGATCACAGTTTTTACAAGATGGGTATTTTGTTCTGGTTCTTAGCACTTAGCAATTTTCAAACCATCCTCATCAGCAAAAATGACACTCAGACTGACCTACAGTAGTTAGACCTGACAGCCTGAAAAGACAGGCCACCACTAAAAGCAGCTTCAACTTAACAGCAGTACACTACATTCTGCAATATATGGTATATAGTACATATCAATCTAAAAAAACATGCATCACCTAACTCTCAGAGTCAGCCAAGGAGAATTTCAAGGAGATGCACTTTAAAAACAAAGTAATTAAAGCAATTTCAACACAGTACCTATTGATCAAGTTCCAGCCTGTAATTCACACTTGGGTATTAGTTGTTCTACATATAAAACTCCAAGCTCTTGGATTAATTCATAACAAATGCCTAGGTGTCTGTTATTCCATTTATAAATCAACGAAACCCCTCGATTACATTCCAGTCTGTAACTTACTCTCAGGTACCTGTTATTTCACATAGAATCTCCTGAACCCTGAATTTTGTAACTCACTCCCAAATATCTGTTGTAGCATATATAAATCACCCAAACCCTTCGACTAGTTTCCAGTCTGTAACTCACTCATGAGGTTCCAAGATTGTGTACAGGTTTGTCCAGGTACACATTAGGGTGAAATGAACCAACTCAACTGCAGAACAGCAGAATCACTGCACAGCTATTTGATGCAAAAGTCATACAGGACATTTGCCATGGCGTCTGTCTCTCTTAACCTTTGCTCAGTTACTAGAACGAATTAGGCAATTTGCTCAGTTAGTGAGGTTGCTTTGTCATATCATACAAGGTGAAGAATTACCACGCTCTACACAAGGGCCGTTCTGAGACCACCGAGGTGCTGAATGAAATGTGCTTATTTAAATAGTCGTTAATTGGTTAAAGGTGCAAATTCTTCATTATTTCAGTCTTCATTTCCGCTGGAAAACTTTTTCTTTTGTAAGAAAAACTGGATTTAATTTTTATTGTGTTATTTTTGTGGGGGCTTGGAATGTTAAGTTGAACAGGCCACTGGTTGTAAATGTGCCGGACAGGCTAGGCCTCGTCTGATTGTCGTCTTTCTCTCTCTCTCTCTGGTCAGGTGGACACGCATCAACTGCCTGGGCTCCCTAAAAGAAACCTATATTAAAGAGAAAAGGGTTTGGGAAGAGGGTAGAATTGGAGATTAAAAAAAGAGAAACGATTAACAAAAAAGACTTCACATTTGTTAAAGACAGAAATGCAGAGTGCAGATCACACCAGAATGTGGAAATCAGATTAGACATCAGCAATTATACACCAAGCAAACTATTTTCTCAGTGTTAAGCTGATCAGCATAGACCAGGATCAAAGCTGGGAACTTCTGTCCTGAGAGACCGGACACTGCAGCCCTGAAGTCCCGACTGGTCCCAATTCTAATCTCTGTTATCAGATGGAATAACTGACTTTCTTTTACCTTTAGAGGGGCCTGGATTGGAGTAGAAATTATATCATATGGAAAGCAAGCATCTTAACATAACACTTAAAGATCGCCTGGACTGGTTCTGGTCCTGACAGGTCAGACAGCAATTTTCCAGAAGTAAATTTTCTTTACTGCCTGATATTGTTTTGCGTCTCCAAGGAGATTACTTGGCTGTGGTGATGGAGTGGAGTAGGAAGTTTCTGTTTGTGATGACATGGACATCATGAGGCCTGGGCAAGTTTTGATGCTGGAAATGCTCTTCATCTCTCTCCAACCTTGGAGGTTTCTATATCGGCAGATCTCCAGCTGGGTTTCTAGTTTTAATCAAGTGTGTGAGATTGATCATAGACACAAGCATCTTGGCTTAGTTCCTGCCTTCTGGGGAGGTAGCTGAACCTAGTCACAGGGGGTGGACAGCAAGTTTACAAAGGTATTACTGATTTGAATAATATAGTTTACAGTACTAGTGGAATGAGTTGAGTAGAAGGGACAGAGGGAGAGCTGTTGGAAGCTTCCTTTCACCTCCGAAGCACATGAGGTTACCAGGAATTTAAACCCATAATGTTTTCAAAACTTCCAACACACGATGACCCATCGGAACGTTTTTGTGGCTGTGATAAATGAATGCAACTGGCACTGCACTGCACATCCTCTTCCCCCTTTTCCCAATCGCCTTGTAAAAAGCCCACACATACCATTCTCCCCGAGCTCTGACTGCTTCCTTCCTCACCAGTCGCTTCTTGTCATCTAAGGGTTTAGCCAGGGCTTGGATTACCCGGGGTTTGTGGGGCAGGATCTGTAAAATTAAGGCAAATTTTACATGTTATTTACAAACCTGGGTCCAACGATGGATGGAAACGGCAGGATTCCATTCAATTTTCCAACACATGCATCACAACTATGCTCATCAATATTTTAAGAGAATGCACACACAAACTTGGCAGAAATACTAAACAGGCAAAATCCTTGCAAACATATTTCTGGTGCTCTGATGCGTAGCTAAAGGAATTGCCATCCAACAGGTACGATGGAAACAATTACACTTCAATTCGGAATAGTGTCATGGAGAGGGCAAATGATCAACATAAAACACATCAGGGAAGAGCAATGAAATAGCTGGAGCAGGCTAGGTACAAAGACACCAAGGTTCATTGCCTCGCCTGACCTTGCTAATGTCAAACAGCTAGGTAAGGAGGATGCTGGGCTGCATTTACAGGAGAACTGACAAATAGACAAGACTTGTTCTCATTGAACAATTTAGCCAGGTCTTGGTTGGATCATGGTGCCCACATTTGCACTTAGCAGCTTTAACAAACATGCAAGCAAGGTCAATAACCAGACTGAAGCATTCAGTTATCAAGATATGGACCCCACCCCTTTGAGAAAAATAGAAGTCCTTGCGATCAGGCCAATATTTCAAAGATTAAGGAGGGATAAAATTGAATTTGTGCTTAGTAGCCAGTATGTTTCAAACAAATAGTTCAGAGAGGACCCGGGAGCACGATCTCAGGTTATACAGAACTGGAACTAAGTTAGCAATCTTTCCCAGAGATCCTTGAAAACTCCAGAAGCAGGCTACTGCCTTGTGAACTTCACTGTGAACTTCACTGAATCCCTTCCAGTGACAGCTGGACCTGTTTCTGGCTAGAGAGATCACTTTGTACAGGAGGTAATATGTAACGGTAATCAGGAACAAATGGATCTGGACTAGTTTCAATCCCATAAGGGTATAGGATTTGAATCTCTTTCTCTCATGAGGTCATCTGGGGCGGGAGTGAATCTATTTGATGCTCACTGCTCAGATCAGACTTGTGTGGGACAGGTTGGAGTCACTGTTTATTTATATTTTAACAGACAACATATTCTTTAAAAAGTAATGAATTAGCACAGTGATAGACTTGGAGATCACATCCAGTTATGAGCGTACCACACCAAATACACACAGCATCATTGTTCCTTTAACAATATGGCAGCACAATTGAGGAAGTGCAGCCTGTCGTTGGCACTGACCTTTGAGTGAGGCATTAACTGAGACTTTGTGGAATTACTTAGAGAAGCAACAGGGAATCCCAACTCAATCAGCACCAAAAACAGAAAAAAAAACACACCACCAATTTCATTGGTATGTGTTTCATTATGTTGTGCACAAAGTGTCTGTTAATTTTATTTCCTTAAATAAAGTAACTGGATCTTGAAGAAATAATTACACGACAGATGTCTGAGTAAACATAAATCTAATGGACAACACCATAGATGAGTAATTGTATAAATCTTACCACATGTGGCGGCAGCTTAGTCAGTGCATGCATGCACTGTAAGGACGCAATACGGACTTTCTGCAATTGAAACACAGGCAAATTAGCATCAAAAGAGAGGCACACCATTCCAACACAACACTGATAAGTGATTGCATCATCATTATCACGAAGGGCATTACTATTTGGACTCTATCTTAAACGGAGCACAAAGCGAAACGAAAAGATGAAACCAGCAAGTGTTGCCTCAATCGGATGCACTGAATGAACATTGTAAAGGATGGGCTAGAATTACTGATGATATTCGACCACTGTATGACCTTGAATAAGTCCTGTGAACATTCCTCTATGTGCTGAATCAAACTTGTTTTCTGTACTAGCTCCTTGTTAAACCATATGAGAGAGAGAGCTTCGTTCTGAGTCACTGAACTTCCCCCTCGGTTCGGGATCGTAAACGGTGCTGGGATCAAACCTTAGCCTCCAGGACCGGCCATTGATTGAGGGGTCCCCGATGGGCTGAAGGGAGTGAGGCCCATTGCTCTCTCTTCCTTTCTTTTGCATTTAAAAAATATTATTACTTATTAAAAGTTGAAGCAAACTGCTGTTGTCGAATCTTCTCTTAACTACATTTAATGGAATCCGAAGGACCACTTGTGATCCAAGACAGGCGGAAAACACTCTCTGGAGTTTAAGATAATGGCCACGAGAATCAGATGCAAAACAAGAGCAGCTGCTTTCACACAGCTCGGTGTGATCTGGAACTTGCTGCCCGAATGGGCAGTGGAAGTTGATTCAGTGGTAACCTTCAAAAGGGAATCGGGTGAATAACTAAAAACATAAATATGTCAGGATTATGGGGAAGGAGCAGAGAGGAACTAACTGAACAGATTTTTCAAAGAATGGGCACAGGCATGATGGATTGAGGGACTGCGTGCACTGTACAATTTAACACACAGGGGTATCCTAAGCAACAATTGCACATGTAAGTAAGTCAGCTCAAAAGGTACCACTTGTAAAATACTTTTCCTTGCCAATCTCCTGACGGACATAACCTTGAAAACGTTACATTATTTTAAAGTCATTATAAAAATACAAGTTATTGCAATGGATCCGTAAGGTGCAGGAATAGGAGCAGACCATTCAGTTGAACAGGTCTGCTTCGCCAGACAATGAGATCATGGATGATCTAATGATCCTCAACTCCACTTGCCTACCTTTTCCCCATAACTCTCAAGTCCCTTAATGATTAAAAATTTGAGTTTCTCAGCCTTGAATATACTTCATGACCCAGCCTCGACAGCCCTCTTTAGCAATGAATTCCACAAATTCTCTCCACTCAAAAGAAATTTGTCTTAAATGGTCAAATCACCAATGAATCTGAATGTACCACAGGCTAATAAAATTTATGACTATAAAGGCTTGAGAACATAATAAAAGTATCAACAAGAAAAATGTCCTTCACCTCAAGAACCTCAGGTTTCTGTTCCTGAGTAAGCAAGAAAAGATTGCACAAGTTAGATCTGATAATTAAATGATGAAAGTCCTTGGTCACAGTCACAGTGCTCCAGCTGTCTATACATACCATGGCAGGGCTGGAAGTCAGATTGAGCAATTTGTTCACTAAAGTATCTACATGCAAGCTCATGGTCTGAGTGGCGTCCAGCAAAAGAGGATGCAAACAGCCCAGTGTGGACAACTGGACCACCTGGTCTGAGCACGACAAAGCCTCCAACAACAGAGTCAGCAGCTGGTGAAGGAAAAGGAGCAATGGTTAAACCCGGCACAAATCAAATGTTTGGCTGATATAAACTGTACCCATCACGTACTTATTAATAGAGGTATTTTCTAATTCACCTGTTCAAAGACATTACTGCACACCTCCAGAGCAGATGAGATTTGAACGTAGGCCTCCTGGCTCAAAGGTTGGGACACTACCACTACATCACAAGCATATGAGCCAGCACCAATCACACGCTCCCCTCAATACGAGCCAGCACCAATCGCGTACCCCCCCCCCCACCCCTTGATATGAGCCAGCACCAATCACACATTCTCACTGCTGTACCAGCCAGAAGGTGTTGATGCTGATTCATATCAAAGGGTTAAGGGAAAAGAGATGGAGAGGGTTAAACTCAGGAATGCCATATTACACAGAATCACAACCTCCAGTAATATGATTGACTCTTAAGTGCCCTCTGTGCAATTAGGGATGGGCAATAAATGCTGGCCGAGCCAGCAATGCTCTTATTCTGTGAATAATTAAAACAAAAGCACATACAGAAGTGAACAGATGACTAACATGATGAAGTTGCCCAGATTCTATAAAAGGCACAAAGCCCAAAGGGTGAAAAACGTTTTTACTGACCGACGGGAGCTCTGTCATCAGGACCTGCTTCGGAAGACTGTTCAACACGTGAGAAAGTGCCTTAAGGTAGTTCGACTTATTATCTGTAACAAAGCAAGCCCATTGTCCCAGGGTTAGAGGGAATATATCAATGTCACCAAACCACTGTCAGGGTGAAAATGCCAGTGTTGGCATCAGCATGCACTCATTTAACAGGAAACAATTACCACTGGAGATTGGGACTAATTCTCCTGTAATCCTACCCCACGACAGCTCTGTAACTAACATATTTCACTCTGGAATTAGACAGCTCAAAAATCCTGCCTCCAGTTATAATCCATACTTCAGAGACAAACTACAATTATACTAAACACTGCTCATGCAGACCGGTAGCAAATTCTAACCATTTAATTCTCCATTTCCTTTTGTGAAAAATGTGCACACACTCCTGAAGCTGGTGACTCTCAGGATGGAGTCTGGATGCTCCAGGATAGGGACTGAATTTCCCAGGGTGCTACTGTCCGATGGTCTGGTAGAACCCCCCCCACCCCCCCCACCCCCAACCCCAGCCTTGATTGTTGGTCCTACTGCAAACAACGGCCTGTCCTTTCCTCTCATTTGCCAATTAACCCACAACGCCTTCCTTTGCTTCAGAATTCCCATTCCAATTGCAACTGCAGACATGGATCACCTTCACTGGCTGAGTGGAAGCCCTGGACCAGTTTGGGGACGTTCTCGGTGAAGAATCGCTGCCGGTACATGATGCGAATGTCGGCGTGAGTGGCCTTGTTCAGGACATCGGAGGAGTCACTGACCAACACGGAGAATCCATCCGCTGCCTCAGTTCCCAGCTCGGGGTCAGTGAGCAGCTGTATCAGCTGAGGAGAAAGGGGAGTTTGAAGTAAGTGCGATGGGGAATGGAAACAGGCAGATTTGGAGAGATCAGAAAGAAAACAAGCTGCATGGTGTGCACCAGATCAGAGAAATCTCTTACCTTGTCAGTCAATGTGGCAGCAAGAGAGTGATAGCGCAGCACAAGTGATTTTGTTAACTAGGGAAATAATACAAGAGGAGGAAATTGTTAGACGCAGCAGAACACTGCCCCCATTCACATCCCAAGGTGGTCAGAAACATCATTTGAAAGCATCAGCACATCCAGACTGATACAAAACCAATAAACTTACAAGGTGAGCAGATGGCTTAAAGCTAATTATTTCACATTAAAAAAAAATCTTTCATTCATGAGATTTGGGCTTTGCTGGTTGGATCAACATTTATTGCCTGTCCCCCGTTGCCCTGGAGAAGGTGGTGGGAGCTGTCTTCTTGAACCACTGCAGCCCGTATCGTGTAGGTAGACCCAAGGTGCCGAAAGGGAGCGAGTTCCAGCATTCTGACCCAGCGACAGTGAAAGAATGATAATGTATTTCCAAGTCAGGATGGTGAGTGGTTTGGAGGGGATCTTGCAGGTAGTAGTATTCCCATGTACCTGCTTGTCCTTCCAGATGGTAGAGACCATGAGCTTGAACAATGATGTCCATGGAGCCTCAGTGAGTTTGCTGCAATTCATCTTGTCAGTAGTACACACTGCTGCCACTTTGTGTCACTGATGGAGGGAGTGAATGTTTGAGATGACGATGAGGTGCATATCAAGCAGTCTGCTTTGTCTTGGAAGCTTGTGTGAGTGTAGTTGCAGCTGTATTCACGCAAGCAAGTGGGGAGTATTCTATCACAGTCCTGTCAGGATTTGGGTGGTCAGGTCCAATCTCTGACCTGTTCTTGTAGCCTCAGCATTTATTTACTGTGGATCAGTTAGCTCAGTTGGCTGGATGTTGGTTTGCAATGCAGAATAATGCTTACAGCATGGGCTCAATTCATATGCCAGCTGAGCTTACCATGAAGAAGTCTCCTTCTTAACCGCTCCTGAGGTGTGATGGCTCTTTGGTTAAACCACCACCAGTCATCTCTCGCTCTAATGAGCAAGCAGCACTCTGGTTAGGCAGGACTTTGGTATCTTTACTTTGACCTACTTATGTGACTGGTCTAGTTCAGTTTCTGTTCAGTGGAATGTAATCCCTGGAATATTGGCAGTAGGAAATTCTCCCAAATGACCACTCCTGGTACCTGGTTGCATGTGCCACCTAAACTCAGTGACACAGAGTCAGGATTGTTTGAGGTAGTTCACCGCCACCAGTCTTCCTTTATCTTTGCTTTGTCTGGGGCCTACCTAGAGATTAGTGGTGGAGGACAATGTGATCAGAAGAGGCTCTGTTTTTAGATAACAAGATACCACTGCATGATAGCATTAAACGCAGTGACATTTGGTCAGGCATCTTTACTTGGACTTTAGCGGATGGTACAGCTGTATCGGTTTCCTCCAAAAACTACAGTAAGACCATGAGATTCTCAGATATAGGAGCAGATTTAGACCATTTGGCCCATTGAGTCTGCTACGCCATTGTATTTCTCAGATCCACTCTCCTGCCCTCTTCCTGTCACCCTTGATCCCCTGACTAATCTAGAATCTATCTACCTGTTTTAAATAGACTCAATGACTTGGCCTCCACTACCTTCTGTAGT
Organism: Chiloscyllium punctatum; assembly: GCF_047496795.1. Taxonomy (NCBI): domain Eukaryota; kingdom Metazoa; phylum Chordata; class Chondrichthyes; order Orectolobiformes; family Hemiscylliidae; genus Chiloscyllium; species Chiloscyllium punctatum. Next base: position 12,501,679 of record NC_092776.1, on the reverse strand, counting down.
AATGATTTCCACAAATCTACCAGCCTGACTTCAGTTCTAAAAGGGTTGTCACTTCACTCTGAGGCTGTGCCTTTTGATCCCAGTCACTCCATCTAGTGGAAACATCTTCTCCACATCCATTCTATCCCAAGCCTCTCAGTATTTTGCAAGTTTCAATCAGATAACCCCTCCCCAATTCTATACTGTTCATTGAGTACACACCCAGAGTCCTCAACTGCTCCTCATATGACAAGCCCTTCACTTTTGTGAACCTCCTCTGGACCCTGTCCAAGCCCAGCACACTCTTTCCCAATTATGGAGCTCAAACCGCTCCCAAAACTCCAAATGTGGTCTGATCAGATCCTTATACAGCCTTAGCACTACATTACAGCTCTTGTAATCTAGCACTTTTGAAATGAAACAAATGCAAGTATTGCATTTATTCTTAGGAGAATCCAGAGTAGAATGCCTTGTCTCCACCCACACTGTGTGGCATCAGTAGGATGGGAGGAGCTTTGTAACATGAATATTAACCCCTTCAGGGCCATTATTCATACAACAGTGGGTAATCAACATACGATGCAGTCTGCCAGGAAAGACTAGAGAATGAAGGAGTGCTACTGGCAAATACAAAGAGGAACTGAATCTCAAACTTGCAACACAGACGAAAAGGCTGTTTGGACTCATGTGTCAGGTCTCCGAACCAGCCACTTACTTATGCGCATGACCCCAACTGCTAAACGTTTCAGTATACATTACCCTCTTCAAAGTCTTACAAGATCCTGCACTCACTATAGTTCCTGTTAAGTCTTATTGTAAGTTTTGAACTGCTACACTGAGTCACTGGATAGCATCTGGGAGCAGAAACACTGGCCGACTGCCCCAGTGCACCTCTATCCAAGGATTTTGAGAGAAGTTGAAGAAGTGCCTGCGCTCTTGGATGCATTTGCTGTATAATGCCTCTGCTTTAGTCGGGAGTAGTTCTTTGAGTCAGATGTTGGCAAGTTCAACTCTCACACCAGAGGTTCTAGCACAGAATCCAAGGTGATACTCTCGGTGCTGGTTCTGAAGAAAGGCTGCACCATTCAGTGGTGCTGTGAAATAAAATGAGTCATGGAAGCAAGGTCCTGTCTTTCCTCTCAAGGAAGAAGAGGATCCACAGCTACTATTCTGACCAGGAACAAGGGTGTTCTCCCATGGCCTGGTCATCCGTCAAGAATCACTAGAGGGAAAAATAATTGGTAATTATCATATTGCTGCTGGTAGGAGGTAGTGTGCACAAACTGGCCAAACGTACATTCCAAAAGGGACTACAATTAGTCTTTTAGTTCATGAAAGGCTCTGTATAAATACACATTTCTCAAAAATTGAATAAGTATAACGACTGGCATATAAATTCCTTACCCACAGCAGTAAGGTGAAAACTCGGGTCCTGCTAGTAGCCTGTGCACAAACTCCAGCATTCCTCTCCAGCCCACTGTCAATCTTTTTCAACACATCCTGGAGAACAGAGTCCAATTGTTCACCTACAAACACGCACAGGGAAAGGATTAATCACAGGACTGTCCTACACAACCTGAGCTGAGGTTCCTGCAAGTGGGAGTGGTTAAAAAAAACAGAGAGAGGAAGCTAAAGTTGGCTCTCAAAAATTATTTTTAGAACATAACCAACTCAGAGTAGGAGTAGGCAATCCAGGCTCTCGAGCTTGCTTCAACATTCAATAGGATTGTGGCTGATCTCAGCTCAGCCTTGATTCCATCTTTTCTGGCTGCTCTCCATAACATTTCCACTCATTGAAAAACCTGTCCATCTCCTGCTTAGATCTTCTCAATGTCCTGACATCCACTGCATTGTATTCCACAGATTCATAACACTTTGAGAAGTAATTTCACCTCATGTCTGTTTGAACTATGCTACCCTTCACCCTTATGGATAAAGTCCAATATGGATACCCAATTGGGCAAAGCTTATTAATTAGAGCACAGAGATGTGCAGCACAGAAACAGACCCTTTTGCCCAACTCGTCCATGCCGATCAAATATTCTAAATAAATCAAGTCCCATTTGCCAGCATTTGGCCCACATCCTTCTAAACCCTTCCTATTCAAATACCCATCCAGATGCCTTTTAGAGGTTGTAATTGTACAGCCTCCACCCCTTCCTCTGGCAGCTCATTCCATACACGCACCACCCTGTGTGAAAAAGTTGCCGTGTAGTTAACTTTTAAATCTTTTCCCTCTCACCGTAAACCTATGCCCTCTAGTTCTAGACTTCCCCATCCCAGGGAAAAGACATTGTCTATTTACCCTATCCATGCCCTCATGATTTTATAAACCTCGATAAGGTTTATAAAAGGTCAGCTGACACTCCAGGAAAAGTAGCCCTAGCCTATACAGCCTCTCCTTATAGCTCAAACCTTCTAGCTCTGGCAACATCCTTACAAATTTTCTCTCAACCCTTTCAAGTTTCACAACATCTTTCCTACAGCAGGCCTTGTGCTCCATCACTCCTCTTGCTGAGAGTTTCCAGGACAATCAATCCCCATTCGCTAACGGTCAGCAGAACTTCAGGATATCAGAGAAAGGAAAGCAGGTGCTGAATCTTGAGTCACAAATAAATAGTGTTTATGTGAAGCAGCGTTAGACAAGGGGTGGTCACATGTCATAATCCCTGACTTGAAGTAATTCACTCTACCCTAACTTCCATTGCAAGTTCTTATGTCCACATTTATCTGAAAGTGCCTGTGTTATTTATCCACTGCGAGTGGCTTTGCTGCAGAGACTCCACTAGAGGGAGCGTGGTTACAAAATGATTGTTTATACAGGCAATTTCCTATTGCAAATCCAGCCACAGAAAATTATATTAGAACCACAGTGACACAGAAATGCATGCACACACAAAGTTTCCAATTCAGAAACCTCAAGATACAGTGCTGTTCACCACCAAGATAGCAAAGAATAGTGAGACCCCATCTTCCAGAGCAATGTTTTAACAACCAGGTAACGAGGTATGAACTGTTGGTGTTTGTTGATGGTCTCCCTTTACCTTTGATGACAAGGCAGGGTGTTATATAAATGGCAAAGGCTGAATCCTATGACTAATTCACTACCTGTCCACTGTCTATAATTTACAAGTCAAGATGTGATGGAATACTTGTCAGTGGCTGGGATGAGTACAATTTCAACAACACAGAGACCTGACAGCATACAGTACACAGGCAGCCTGCTTGATTGGCACCCATCCACCAGCAACGACGAGCACGCTCTTCACCACCAGTGTTGCTGGGATGCACTGCACCAACTCATCACACCCACAATTTCTACCATTTAGTACAAGGGCAGCAGGTAAATGGGAACACAGAAAGTCTATAGCCTTAAAACTTGTCCTTAACCATTTAGACTAAACGTAACATTGAATTACAGAACACATTTGCTGCACACTAGAAAAGAAGCTGAAAGGCAGGGAGGGTCAGGCCACAAAAAGGGGGAAACCCAGGTTACGCAGAAGATAAAAGCATGCTTCTCATCAGCATGCTCCTAGGCAATTAAGAACATTTGCCTTAACATAAGTGAATCTGTGTAAACGGGACACCGAGTGATAACATTCACGGCCGTTCCCTTGTGAAACTAATGACAGTGTTTGATTCTGACCTCAAAACGAATCTCTCGGTATCATCAAAAGCCTTGTAATTAATGGTCAGGTCCTATCAATTATAATGGATTCTTATTATCCTTGCAAGCTAGGCAGACTCCGAGGGAAAAACATCTTTTCTGTAACAGTCCCCGACTTAAGAGTTCAAAAGGACATGTGTGTGTGAGTGAGTGAGTGTGAGAGAGTGAGAAAGAGAGAGAGAGAGAGAGAGAGAGAGAGAGAGAGACCATTTTAATACTGAGACTGCTGAAGCCAGTAGAAAATTAACTCTTTGTGCTTACTTGCTATGGACTGAATTTAATTGCATTTTGAGACTTTATGATGATGTTGAGTAGCCATTACTGGTCATGAAATGCAAACTCTGTAAAAGGTAATATTGATGAAGCTTTAACTTATTTGCTGTTCTTACAGACCATAACTGCCCCACTGTCAATTCTAGCAAATCAGATCTTATGTCTTGCTTGAATTTGAATCATAACTCTGAAAAGAAAGCAGGTTTAATTTGAGGCTAATTAATCAGTTTAAATACAACCTTACGGTAACATCTCAGCCTCAGGTACAGAATGATTCTGTGCTTAAGATAAAAATCAGGAGTCTGCTCCTAGTTTAAAAATTATTCTAAACCTAACATTGAAGAGATTCTGACACAATCTGTCAGGAAGCTATTTTATGGTCAAAAGTTTGCCCTCCTTGCAAAGAAGCCATTTTGTAAAACAATGGTATCTGACGTGCGAGCTGTGCAAGGTTACCTTACAAACTCTTCCAATTAATTCAGACCGGTACCTCTTTATGATAGGCCCTTATCTTGCCAGCAGATGCCTAACTCAGCTGGATTTGTTTTCCCACCTGATGAATGGCTCAGGGCCTATAGGAGTGATCAGTCAAGCGCACACAAACCTGTCAATTAACTTCACTTCCTTACGAATTATTGTCTTTCACTGTTATCGGTCTAATTAAGAACATGCAGTGTTGTTGTAAACTTTTTGTATAAAGGAAACCACTTTGTGACAGTACAACAGAGTAGCCTGCTGGTACCCTACTCTCCTCGGTTATTAGAACCTAGCTCGTTTAGCTTATAGGTATCAGTGTTACATTGTAACAGTGATGTAATCAGTAAATAAAGGAGATGACTATAATTAAACTAATCTGCCTGTAAGCCGTTTTTTATTCCAGACTACCAAGAGTACGATCTCCGGGACGAACCAAGAGAGGCTTACAGGTTGAGTCCACAAAGGATTCCCTGGGCCGTCTCAAATTTATACTTTAACACCACCACCACTTGCAAGTTTGTCTCCAAGCCACTCTCCATCCTGACTTGGAAATATATTGCCATTCCTTCAGTATTATGAGTCAACATCTAGCACAGGGAGTGCAGTGTTTCAGCACAACTTCCTCAAGGAGTTCTGAGGAAGGGTCAGTGGACAGCAGTAATGGTGGAGCCTGGTACAATTACAACATTTAAAAGGCATTGGATGGGTACATGAATAGAAAGGGTTTAGAGGGATATGCTGGCAAATGAGACTAGATTAATTTAGGATATCTGGTCGGCACATAAGAATTGGACCTAAGAGTCTGTTTCTGGACTGTAAATCTCTATGACCCGAAACGTGAACTGATTTCTCTCCATAGCAGCTGCTGAGTTTTTCCAGCAATTTCTGATTTTATTTCTCAAGGACGATTTAGGAATAGACAATAAATAGTAGCCTAGCTGCTGCAAATAGGTGCTATGGCTTAGGAGGTTAAAGGGCCTGTTTCCAATCAACAGAGGATCTCGAGTTTCAACCTGAATGCAGCTTTCAATTAAACTGATGTGTGCCAGAGAACATTTTGAATTAAATGCCAATATAGTGTCAGCATTCAAATCACCTTTCCAGCAAATCTCCGACAGTTGTGTAAATAACTCATAAGGAAATGGTTGCCAGTGGTGCTTGCCACCTGTGAGTGAATAAATAAAAGTCTTGTCTGCAGAATATTGAGCAATGGGCTGATGTAGATCGCTACTTCTCGCCTGTGAAGAGAAATGCTGACCTAGACCCTGTTCTCACCTGCAGGGTATTTGTTGATGAGGCCAGCAATGCATTTAGCAGCAGACGTGTAAGTGAATCGATGGTCGCTGGTGCAAGCTAGCTCCATTAGTCGTTCCAACAACCTCTCCTGTTGTGGTACTATTATCTGCAATAAACAAAATGCTTCTGTAACTTAGTGATCTGAGATTTATGAAATGAAACTAGACCTCATTCAGAGGTGTCCTCTCTCATGTTGTTATCAAAAAGAAAGGACTCAACATTAAGATGAGAACTTAACTACAGTGTATATATACATATTTATTTGACAGCCACACTTGGTGTTGAGAGCAGCACTGATTAAGTAGATGCAGAGTGGAATCATAGAATCCCTACAGTACAGATAGAGGCCATTTGGCCCACCAAGTCTGCAGCGACCCTCCGAAGAGTATCCCTAACCCCCACCCCATCCCTGTTCACCATAATTAACCCACTGAGTCTGCACAACGCTAGAAACTATGGAACAATTTAGCATGGCCAATCCACCTAACCGACACATCTTGGGCCTTTGGGAGCCCCCTGGCAGAAACCCATGCAGATAGGGAGAGAATGTGTAAACTCCACAGAGTCAGTCACCCAAGGCTCGAATTGAATACATAGCCCTGGCACTGTAAGGCACCAGTGCTAACTGCTGAGACACAGTGCCACCCTCTACATGGTTTCCAATGCTCCCAATTATATGTTCTAGACAGATTAAAGTTTGTTCTACACAATTCCCATCAAACTCTCCCAAGGTAGGTACAGCACAGGGCTAGACACATCCTAAAGCTTTCTTTGCATGACTCAACCCAACCTCAAGTGTGATTATCAGTGTGATAGTTTCATGTACCAACGCATCCTGCAAAACAAGGAGTACCAACTTGTAAACAGTCTTAGTTTGGTGGACTCTCCTTAACCGTTCACCTCATCAAAATGGTTGAAATGGATCAAGGTAACTCCAGCTCCAAGGAGGAAAAGACCATCTAGTGATGGTGATAATTTTGCTTGCTTAGGTCAGGTTAAGACTCACGTTCTTTGGCAGGGAGCAGACAGCAGCCTGCAGAAGAGCAATCAGCTGAGTTTGTGGCCACGGAGAATCCGGTGACTGGAAAACAAAAAGAAAATTTCACAGTTTACAGATTACAATGAAACATTCCAATTTCTCAATTCTGTACAACTTCTGTCTCCAATCATAAATCCACTGTGTCGAGCTTCAGATGATGGTAGGGGAAATATAAGTTTGCCTTCAGTTGAGGCATTCAGAGGTGCTGGAGCTTTTTATTCAAGGAGGAATGTGTTCGAGTCTGGAACACCTTTTATTTCAGGAGCCCTGTATCAGCATCAGGCATTTCTCAGTTAGAACTCCCTGGGCTCCATCCCGACAATGATTCTCTCCAAGAACAGATCAATCCCACGGCATCCCCAAATCAGGTTGAATATTAGCACCTCACATTAGGCAGTTTGTCAACCCAAACTGAATGGAATGGTCTGGAATGTACTTAGTTACATTCTGCTCAACCATAGAATTAGTGTGTATCCGGATGGTGGAGCGGGAGGTGGAGTTATGAACTAATTCTGTTACTTCCAGTGCGTTAAGTTTCTGAGTGAGTCTGCAAGATAAAACAGGGAGATATCAAGGAGATGTCTGAGCTTCAAATCAAGGGCAGGCAGAAGAAGGGGTAAAGCCATTTAGGATTGAGATGAGGAATCATTGCTTCACTCAGAGGGTAGTGAAGCTTTGGAACTCTTTACCTCTGAAGGCGACTGAATATGTTTAAGACTGAGACAATAGATTTCTACATATTAAAAACATCAAGGGATAAGATAAAGCAGGAAAATGGTACTGAAGTAGAAGATCAGCTTCAATCACCTCAAAAGGTGGAACTGGGTCAAAAGGCGGAACGGCCTACTCCTGCTCCTACAGTTTATGTTCTTTGAAGTACTGAAAATCAGAGATTCATCAACCTCTCTAACGCACCTCCTGCTGTTTGCAGAGTCACTGGAGACCTAGGGCAGTGCACCAACCAAGTCAGTCAATGCAACGTGGGATAAACCTTGCCTGGGCTTGGGAGGGAGGCATAACAGAACTTTAACATCAACTCAGTCCCTAATAAAGTTTTGTTAGGCAGCATCAGACCTCAGTACCTTAGACAATGTGAGATTGTTCACCCAAGCCTCAGCAGCACTTATGTCAAGCAGACTAGGATTTTCCTGCTCCTCGGATACAGCCTGACCTGCTGTGCTTTTCCAGCACCACTCTAATCTAGACTCTATTTAGCTGAATAAGTTGTGCCCTACATTCTTTCGGATAGAGATCACTGGAAAGCCTATGTTCATCGGCTGTCTTCCCTGATTTAGCTCCCATCACTGTCGCAGCTGAAATTAGCTGATTCATTACTGACAGAAGGTCAAACCGGAGTATTCTAGTCAGCATGGCACAGCTACATAGAAATGCAAGAAACAGCTGGAGCAGGAAGGCCATTTGAGACTGTTCCAACTTTCAACAGGACAGGCTGATCCATCGGCAACTCAGCTTTCTTGCCCTACACCCATGTCCCTTGATTCAGTCACTGGCCAAAAATCTAGTTTTTAAAAAAAAAAATCATTATTTCATGTTATATCAACATCACTGGCAAAGCCAGCATTTGCTGCCCTTCCCCCTTGTCCTGGAGATGATGATGGTAAAAGCTGCCTCCTTCAATCACACCATTCCGTATGGTGTCAATAGAAAGTGAAATATATGCAACAACTGAACATCTACAGCATTATTGCAAAACGATTCACAACCCTCTAACAGGATAGAATAATTAGGAGCAGGAGCAGACTGTTCAGCCCCTCAGAACCTGCTGCACGAACTCAAAAATATCATGGCTGAGCTGATTGCAGCCTCAATTCCCACCCATCCCTGAAAATCTTTGCCTCTCTTGTTACCTACCTCGGTCTTTAAAATGATCAACGACTCTGCCTCCATGCCATTTGCGGGAAAACAATGTTGCAAACACTCGTGACTCTCAGAAAAAGTTGAAAATCACACAACACCAGGTTATAGTCCAACAGGTTTATTCGGAAATACAAGCTTTCGGAGCGCTGCTCCTTCACCAGTAGCTAGTGTGATTTTAAACTTTGTCCACCCCAGTCCAACATGGCACCTCCATATCATGGCCTCTTAGAAAAAGTATTCTCTATCTCAGACTATGAAGACGTTTTGATGAATGACCAGTTTCTATGTGGGGTGGCTCAGTGGTTAGCACTGCTGCCTCACAGCACCAGGGTCCCAGGTTCGATTCAAGCCTCGGCGACTGCCTGTGTGGAGTTTGCACATTCTCCCAGTGTCTGCGTGGGTGCTCGGATTTCCTCCCACAGTCCAAAGATGTGCAGGTTACGTGAATTGGCCACACTAAATTGCCCATAGTGTTAGGTGCATCAGTCAGAGGGAAATAGGTCTGAGTGGGTTACTCGGAGGGTCCGTGTGGACTTGTTGGACCAAAAGGCCTCTTTCCACACTGTAGGAAATCTAATCTAAATCTAAAAAAGGCATGATCTGATTGTGGCTATATAGCTGGTTGCTTATTCTGAGACTCTGACTCCTAGTTCTAGACTCCCCAAAGGATAAACTACAGAGCTCTCAGGAGGACTGAAGGCCCGTTGAGATGAAATGTCTGAATCTGAATTTAGCACCATCTCATTCTGCAGAACAGGGAACACCCCCAGTATTCCTGCTGCTGTAAAAGTTAGTGTTGCTTCATTCATTCTCATTTATTTAGTTTCAAACAGCTTACTGTAAACAGTATGCTGGGCTTTATCTGAAGAAGCAGAAATGTAAAGGGACTGCTTTAACTGTATACAGCCTTGGTTCGATCCGGAACTGGATTCAGATCTGGGCACTGCATCTCAGGCCTTGGAGGGAATACACAAGTGATTCACCATTCACAGGATGACATGTATTAATTTATGAGAATGGGTTGCAACTTCAGGCCTCTCAGGGATAAATGTTTGAGGAGTGATTAAATTTAAGTGATTAAAATAATTGAAAGGGATTCAACCAGATAGGAAGAGAGAGAAATTATTTCCTCTAGTGGGAGAGTCAGAACTAGGGTGAGCTGGATGCAGTATTCCAATTGGGATCTGTACAATACTCTGAAAAGTAGAGCTCAGCGATTCAGGATTAAAACCAAGAAATAAGCAGTCACGGAAATCTAGAACTCGACACTCCAAAAGGGTACAGATGCTGAGGAACAAACTAATCGTCCTTGCAGGAACTTTTTATTCAGTAAGGGTACCATTAAAGATGGGTGGCTGGTCTTGATGTACAAGATCAAGAATGGTTTCACTGACAGGCAGAACAGGCTCAAGGGGCTGAATGGTCGTCTCCTATTCATTTGTTTTGTTTCCAGTCAACAATGCAACAAACGTTGCATGTGATGACTGGATAAACCGTGGGCCCTGCCTAGCTCCACTAATGATTCAGCATTGAAGACCCCAGGAACAATGTCAAGAATGGAGAACTAAAAGCAATCAGAATCCTGTGAACACCTTGGTGCATGTCTGGCTGGAGCAGGATTATGCTGAGCTACAATGGTGTAGCCACTGAATAGCCCAGCCAATACTGTGCTCAGCCGGACAGAACACAGCCAGTTGGTTGGCTCTTGCAAAACATTCTCAGAGGGTCAGTACCACAGGGGACACTGTTAAAGATAACTGGAACTCTAGGTTCTGATACAGATAATCTGGAATGCAGTGGGCTGTGGAGAGAGATTCAGCAGTTAACTTAGATAGGAAAACCAGTTAACTAATTGAGAAATGAAAATATTTATCTTTTCCATCAACCTGCTCAGACATATTATGACACCTCTGGAATAGGTGGGATGTGAACCTGGGTCAACTGGTCCAGAGGTAGGGACATTACCACTGTGCCACAGGAACCCTCAACAGCTATGGGACTAATTGGCATTTGTTTCAAAGCTGGTGCAGAATTTGTGTGTAGAATGATTCTCTGATGAAAGATCATTTACAAAAAAAAAACAAAGGAGTTGCTCACCTGAAAAGGCTGGAACTTTCTGCAAAGGTTATTTTCAGGCAAGGAGGAGACATCCCCATCAAGGTACAAGGCCACAATCTGGGAGATTGTTCTAGAAGCTCGTCTAAGAGTGGGTAGTGTTAGAGGATGGGGAAGGGGGAAAAACGAAAACAAAAACTTTTCTTTAATAACAAAAAACTTTCTACACACAAACGGAAAATTCCAAAAGGTAACTCATGTCACAATTCAAAAATAATTTCACTGCCAAGTTATTTTCAAAAGCCAGGTTTAAAAATATTCACAGAATGAAAAGGTTGCTGAGAACCTTGGCATTTCTTTTCCTTTATTCGTCTATGGCAGTGTTTTTCAATCTTTCTGTATACAATGCCCCCTTCTTATCCCTGAAATCATGCAAAGCCCCCAGATGACCAAAGTCTGTTTTTGCACATATAAACGCAACACACTGCAGTGCTGAAAATGGAAAACCTTTGTGAAAAATGTTTTATATACAGCAAAAAATAAATGTTATTTATTACTGTTCTTACTGTCCACCTACTTTTGACTCACTCTGTATAAATTTTAGTCTGTGATAGCAAAATAGTCAGTGCAATCCTTGTGGTTCATGTTGTCTTGCTAAATCATATACATCGGTTTCAATTATTGTCAAAAACAATCTCAGGTCACCACGCTGAACAACATCCATGTGATTGCGGGTCTTAGCTTGTATTCTGGCAACAGCACGGAATCCTTTCTTAACCAAATAAGAGGTAGGAAATAGTAGTGCAAACCACTTTGCCTCTTTGCTTAATAGCAAGAAACAACATTGGGTGGCATCTTGAAGCCAAAAAAGGGTCTCACCCATTTGCGAAAACCGAATTTTCATTGCAGTGTCTTTTTGAAGCTCTATCATTTCTTCCTGAAGGCAAATGCCCATTTCTTCTGAGCATGAGATAAACGGGTCAGTCAGCCATGTAGGGATCTCCACCTCGATAAGATCAGCAAATTGTATTTTCATATCATCCTGCAGTGCACAAATGTGAGCTGAGTAGATAAGTACTTGATCATCAGTAACATCCTCTGTAATATTGTTTAAACTCAGGAACTGGTAAAACTCACGACGACTGATATTCCGATGAAAGAGATCAAGTTTCGCAATAAAAGATGTAACAGCATTCCTTGCTTTTATGAAACTCACATTATCTCCTTGTATCTGCATGATCAGCGAATTGCACTTATCGAATATATCCGCGAGATATGCACAGTCGTGTTTTACGGTTTCAGCTTTCATACAAAGGTTTTCATTATTTCTGTGTAGGAATTCGATGATAGAATCGAACACTTCATGGAAACGATTGAGGCATTTTCCTTTCAAGAGCCATCTTACTTCTGTGTGCAGCAACAATTGCAGAAATTCATCTTCATTATTTTTATAGAGTTGGCGGAGAAGTCGTTCATTCAGAGCATGTCTCTTTATATAATTTGCCTCATCTGTCACCACTTGTAGAGAATGGTTGAGGGCTTCACTAAGTTTCTTTGCAGCCAGATGCTGCTGATGGATAATGCAGTGTACTGTGAAAACATGTGGCACTTCTCTCTTTAATAATGCGACAAATCGCCGATGTTGGCCAGTCATAGCACGTGAACCTCCATAGCACGTGCACCATCCATAGCACAAGCAATAATGTTTTTGAGGGAAACAGACTTTTTATCAAAATAATCCTTGATGCAGTCTAAGATAGTCTTACCTTTGGTATCTGTCGGTAGATCCAGAGCAAAATGTAGTTCTTCTTGTATTTCATTTTTGTTGATGAAACGTACGTACCCCAAAAGAAAAGCTTGATTTCTGCATATCGTACTTTCATCAATTTGTAAGGCGATTTCTTTTGATATCAAAAGGGAACATAATTTATCTTCAATGTTTGACGCCATTTCATCGATGCGCCTTCTCACAGAATTGTTGCTAAGAGGAATACGCTTGACAGTCATTGATGGCTCCTGACGTAGCAGGGTTGATAATACTTCAGCAATAGCTGGAAGCACCAACGATTCACCCACGGAATGAGCTCTACCACATTTTGCAATTAGCTTTGCTATGTTGTATGATGCCACAAGGCCACCCACATTTGTGGCTCCCATCTTTGAAAAAGCAGTGGAAATCATTGGTCGCTGATTGAATTTATTCTTTAATGTTTGAAAATATGCCAAATCTTTGTCCTTTTTGTCACTGTGATTCTTTTCCAAATGTTTAATAAGATGGGAAGGCTTCATGGCCTTGTTGGAAAAACCTTGTTCACAGAAGAAGCACAGTGGTAACTGCTTATTAGACAGAGATTGAATAAAGCCATATCACAAATAGTCCATGCTATACTGCCTGTACTTTTTCTTACTCGATGAGGCCATTTTTACACTGTCGCTCGAATAACCTGATGGAGTCCTGGGTATTGCCTTATCATGATGATTTTAAGATGCTCAGACAAGTGGCAAAATTTGATTGGCTAATGTGCATTCATTCTGCCACCCAGTAGAACAGTTGAAAAGCTGTGTTTCATCTTCCTAGAAGCGGCACGAATTAGGTGATATTGATCTCGGCAGTAGAATCAGTGCCATCTGTGAACGAGTTCAAATGGTTTGCCATTCACAGAGAAGATGGTCAACAATAGCGCAGCAACCAATCAGAACGCATGCCTCCATGGGTGCAGGGAAAATAACAGGCGCTTCCACCCTCCCCTCCCCTGTTGAGAAACACAGATCTATGGGATTCAGGCATCACTGGCCACTTGACATTTGTTGTCTGGCCATAATTGCCCTTGAATTGGATATGCAGGGAAATGTTCGACAACGGAGGGATAGGGGCAGGGGCAGGGGCGGCTTTGTTCAGAAGAATTGAGGACATCTGTTCTTAGTGTAAGTGGATTGGTGATACCATTTATTCACTTGTGGAACATGTGGTAGTACCTCCTTCTCATGGTGGGGTCTGGAAGATTGCGCATATTTCACAGTTGGATATCGGATAACTAAAATTTTGGTTATATCGAAGACTCTTAACAAAACTTATATTCAAGAGGAAAAGATTTAATAAGGTGAGTGGAATATGCACATAATAGAACAATCCTGATACATAATCATGTAAACCACACTGAGCAGATTTGAATTTATGAAGTTCAGCTCCCTCATCTTGACTGTTCTGGAATGTGAATGTCTCATTACCCCTACAAGCTAGGAAAACATGAAGTCCGAAACTGAGATAGTAGGAAAGTTGGAAGATGTTCATATGTGAGTGAGAGAAAAAAATATTCTTCTGTAAATTATATTCACTGACTGAAGAGACAGAGAGAGAGAGACAAAGAGAGAGAGAGACAGAGAGAAAAAGAGAGACACAGAGAAAAAGAGAGACACACAGACAGCAAGAGAGACACACACAGACAGACAGGACAGAAGCTGATGGAAAGATTAACTCTTTGTGGTCTGATTTGAGTGAATACTGGCTTGTCATGGTTTGAATGTTTGTGTGCTGTTCCCTGGAGCCAGAGATCCGAGAATGTTATGAATTTAATTTGCATTCTGGGAACCTGAGATGATTTTAAAAGAAAAAGCCACTTTGTAGGACAATGATACTGGAAATGTTAGCTGAGCAAGGTTACCTCATGACTTTTTCCATATAGTTTAGACTATAGTCATTATGATGAACTAGCCAAAGCAACTGACCATTTGGCCTGACTTGATCAGGTTTCCTACTTTAATGTGCGTGTAGCTTAATTAGTTAAGCATACTCAGACCCGTCAGTGAGTTCCTCTTCCTCTGCAAACTTTTGTATTTTATTGCTGCTCATCTGATGAAGGACATGTGGCTTTTTTGTAATTTTAATACCAATTTCTGTGTAGAAACAGCTTGTTTGCAGCAAAAAAGGGAGCAGCCTGAGAGAGCTCTTAGGGGTAAGAGCTGGTGCTGCTACTCTGCTAGTGGTTTTAAAACCTTAGCTCAAGCCTGGCCTGTAGGTATCAATATTATAGTGTATGGTAAATGCCATTGGCAAATAAAAGGTAATAATTTAAACTAAACTGTCTCTAAGAATTTTATATTCCAGACTACCACAGAGTAAGATCTCCGTGGAATCTTTCTTTTATACCTACAATTCCACGAAAGGGCAAATGAAGCCTCCTTTATAAGACAGTAGGACCGACAGTGCAGCATTCCTTTCATTATCGGATTGAAGTGCAAACCTACATTTTGGGCTGAGATCTCAAAGGGAGCTCGAGTGTTAACAGTGGTTCAGTTGGTACCACTCTTATCCAAATCAGGAGGTTTTGGTTCAAGCCACACTCAAGGACTTGAGCTCAAGGTACTGACATTCTTGTGCCAGGGTGTTGCACTTTTGGCTGAAATATTAAACCAATGGCCCAGCTTCTCTCTCACAAGAGCACAATTTCATACAAGAGTTATCCCTAATGCCCATGGCCAATGCCTGACCCCAAGTCAGTGTCTCAAAAAATTATATGGTCATTACCACATTAATTGCTGTGGGAGCTTAGTTACCACAAATCAGCTGTTGAATTTTCCTACTTTACAACAGTGGTTACATATCAAAGAGCAATTGTTTGGCTTTAGTTCCATCTGTGGGTGTGAAGGCATCAGAGAAATGCAAGTTTTGTTTTAACTATGAAACCACAACATTCTGATTCAGAGCCAGAGTGCTATCTCCTGAGGTAAGCAGCCAAATGAACTTTACACTTGCCTGAAAAAGAGCTTCACACATACAAATTACTGTTCAAGTTCAAGGAATTTAGATAGTCAGGCAAATGCAGAACAGTGAATTACAAGCAATAAATGAGATGAATGACAATTCTTGTGCTTTTTGGTCATGTTAACAGAGCAAGAAATGTTGGCTGGAAGCTGGCAAACAACTTGCTCCTGTTTCAGTATCCCCTCACCAAAAGGTCGTTGATATGCAGAACTGCCCGTTTCTTTTCAGTATCTTCTGGTAACCTCACTGACTTAGAACTAGTGAAAGATCCCATGAACGAGAGAAAAACACTAATTGCGGGTTTACAAGGTGGCACCTATCATCCATGCCATCGTGAACATCATTATAGACATCATTACAGTGGCAACATCCATAGCTGTCTGGAACAGCGATGACGCTTCCCAATTGCCAGTTCCAGCAGCTGGTATCTAAAATAAATTAGAAAACATGTGGGCCACAGAGTTGACCAATCTACACATGTAATCCAGATACGTCCATTCAAGGCACTATTGCAGCTGTGTGACACCACAGGACCATCAGTATATGCACAGACTCCAGTGGCCATCTTTGCACAGATGAACTCTGCCAAGCACCCTTGATATTTGGAGCACATGCTGTAGGTTGACAATTCACTCATCAGGTCCACTCTCCACAAGGGCAAACGGTCAATAAGTTGGACCAGTCTTGACTGAGACAGAGATTTCATCCTAAATAAGAAACAGGAGCAAAAGTAGACAGTACAGCTGCTTCAGACTGCACTGACTGTCAATACAACCATAGCTGCTTCCCTGAATTCATTGCCTGAACTCCTTGACCACAACCTACTGCCACATGAACTCCAATTTCCCACCAACTCCACATATGCTTCCATTCCCTGAGGGGCCAAAATTCTATCATTTGCAGTCATTAATATATTCAAAGTATGAAGCATCTACTGTTCTCGGGAATACAGAATTCCAAAGTCTCACAACCTTCTGAGTGAACAAATTTCTTATCTCAGTCCTAAGTGGCTTACTAATTGTCAATGTTTCCTCTAAACTGTGTGGCTGTGCAGCTGCTTCGACAGTCCACATTGCATTGATTTGTAATTCTGGGAAGTCACTCCCGTGCATAGACCTTGGAGGTCATTGCAGAAAATAAAATTAGTGGGAACATTACTCCTTAGCCTAAGATTCTGTCATCACCTTTTAGATTCCCTGACCAGGGGAAACAACTACTGAGAGTCGATCCTGTCAAACCCCTTCAGAATTTATGTATCAATGAATTTTTTTCCAAAAAGTACTTGGCCCATAAGATCTTCTTCCTGGCCCAAGGATTTCCATCACTCAAGACATTATGTGAATACAAGGGAAGGGTGGGAAAGACGTGGTTGGTCAAGATGATTTGGCCATGGACTTTTGGTACATACTTTTGAAGCATGCTTCATGAACCAGACAAATACTTCCTGTCCCTGAAAGGTACGTGCAAAAGTCATAGAAACTTACTCTGTCTCGCCATCACTATAGGCAGTGCTGATCACAGTCCCAAACGCCGTGATTACCTGTTCCTCACACAGGATGCCAAGCCGGATCTCAGACGCACAGTCTAGATCAGATAGTTTACAAGATTTAGTGAGTAAAATTCACATTTCTTCATTTTTTTTTCAGTGACAAGCTTTATAATCATCGTTCACTTCCAATTACACAAAGCCAGATCAAAAGAGAAAGTAAACTGTAGGGAGCAGTAAATCTAATCTTAAAGACAGCATCTCTGACAGTTCAACACTCACTCAGTGCTGCACAGGAATGTCAGCCTAGATTATATGTGCAAACACCCCCAAAGTGGGACTTGAACCCCTCAACCTTTTGACTGAGGTGAGGCAGAAACATTTGGATGGGTATATGAATAGGAAGGGTTTGGAGGGATATGGGCCGGGTGCTGGCAGGTGGGACTAGATTGGATTGGGATAACTATTCGGCATGGACGGGTTGGACCGAAGGGTCTGTTTCCATGCTGTACATTTCTATGACTCTACAACCCATTGAGCCGCAGCTAACAAGAACAAGTTTCCAAATTCCAGTTCTGAGGAAGGGTCACTTGACCTGAAATGTTAACTCTGACTTTTCTCCACAAATGCCAGACTTGCTGAGCTTTTCCAGCAATTTCTGCTTCTGTCAAGTATGTTCCAAAGTAGGCTGCTTTCTTTTAATGTAGAGCTAATAGACTGGGTTGCATGGAGGTTCATGTCAGGACTCTCAGCTACACGGCATCTCCAGTGGAGGAAGGAGAAGAGGGTCAGTGTCTAGGTGGCAAGACCTGCATCTCAAATTATTTTTTCTAAAAAAGCTACAGGTGAAGAATTTACATGCAGTTGTCATGTAGTTGGGAAAAAAAAAGTTATATATCAACCAGCTGTGCTCACAATGACAGAGATTTCCTATCAGTGTCACATCTGCTGCCTATCATGGTTCAGGAATGGGGAGGGCAGAGAGAATTGGACAGCTCAGGGAATTGATCAGTTCAGACTCAGTTTCTAATTTCAGGATAGCTTAATGTGTAAATCTCCTTCAGTTTACTCTTGAGACGTAGTTACAGACTAATATTTGTGAGAGCAAAACAATACCCCTTTTTGTTAACCATGTTTGCTCATTCCCTTGGTTAATCCAATCCAGGTGTCTAACAAAGAAATCTCTCTGAAGGCATGATTTGGAGATGCTGGTGTTGGACTGGGGTGTTGGACTGGGGTGTACAAAGTTAAAAAAATCACACAACACCAGGTTATAGTCCAGCAGGTTTAATTGAAAGCACTAGCTTTCGGAACGCTGCTCCTTCCAACCACCTGATGAAGGAGCAGCGCTTCGAAAGCTAGTGCTTCCAATTAAACCTGTTGGACTACAACCTGGTGTTGTGTGATTTTTAACTCTCTCAAGGCAGACATCAAACTGTGTCCCAAACAGGTGCCTTGAGATGCTCAGCTCCTTATTGTCTCGCTGCACGTTCTTGAGAAAACAATGACAAGAGTGTACAGCAGAGAACTCTTGCTGAGGGTGGGTGGCACAGGACAAAAAAATGGGGCACCCAAGAGCCTGTATCACTCAGAACAGGAAGAAAGAAAAACACAGATATAGCAGGAGGCTATTTGGACCCTCGAGCCTGTACCACTAATTAATGAGCTCATGGCTGATCAGAGGTTGAATTCTATTCATCACGCTTGACTCCATTCCCCTTAATATGATCAGCCAGCAATCTAAATTAAAATTATTAATTGAGTTTGCACCCACTTCAGTTCTACATACCTAACCACTCCTAACTGATCTGGTTGATTTTAAGGTTATGTCATCATTTTTCTAGATTCCTTCCACAGACAAAATATCAAGATAGAGTGGAGGGAAAAAAAAAAAAGAGTCTGGCTAAATGATAATTCAGCCTTCCTTTCCAGTGGAAGTATCTGTGGTCCATTCAGCCCCTCTGTGCAGTTCTGTGACTACAATCAACCAAGTGAGTGGCAGAGTGGGGAAGTGGGAACTAATCCAATTCCCACCACTACTGGAAATCTCAGCAAGTTGGGCGACTACACCTTTGATTGGAAGTTTCATTTTAAGTTGAAAGAAAGTAAATGTGTGTGTGTGTGTGTGTGTGTGTGTGTGTGGGGGGGGGGGGGCAGGGGGAGGAGAGAGGGAGGAAGAGAGAGAGAAAAAATGCAAGTGAGATAAGAGGTCTTTGAGAAATGCAAACACAATATGAATTCCAATAAAGTAGTTAATAAATGACAGGTTGGCGAAGTCCCAGGTTAGGGTCCCAGCCTATGACAATTTAACTGATCCGCTTTTTGAATCCAAAATAGTAAAAAAAAATGAAAAAGTTTTAAAATTGACCAAATACTGCAAATATTTAGTTAGGAAGAAAATTAAAATAAAAATGGGAAAGAGCATTGGCAGGTACTAGCTCATAGTTACAATGCATGCTTAAGGTTATGTTTAATATCCTTCAGCAGTTTGAATGAACTCTGGGTCAAGTACTTCAGAAGAAAAAGAAGAGGGAAAAAGTGTAGAAGCCCTGATCCAATGGAATCAAGGTAAAGCATGCTTAATATTTAATAGCAGTTACACTGTTTTGTACAAAAACATAAAGAGCAAGTGGGAGTCATGACTTAAAAAGGTAAACAGACCTTTCTGCTGTCCTGTAAGGGAACGCTAACTTGGATGCTTAGCAATGCTCGTTTGGGTTTGGCTATAAGGTCATGTTTACCTTGCACAGCTGTCTGGATGGCCAGTCCCAGTAGGCATGGAACAACCATTTGGTGAAAGTACTGGCTGCTCTCTTCAGCACCCCGACAGTGTTCTGCCACTAGCTGCAGGCTCTGGCAGATCAAGATGGCCATGTCGCTTTCATTGCCTGAAGTCCCTGCAAGAATATAAAGTTACTGTAATTAGGTACCCTGATGGTGGAGCTCTAATGTACGCCACTACTGAGCTAGTTTTCAAAACCATCCACCATAGGGCAGGATAGTCATCTCTCCCTTCCAAAAATCTGGTGTTGTTCACCTTAAAGTATTTTGTAATTTCCTGTTCTTCAATTGCATGTATATCAGGACTTTTACAATTATATCACATCCCAAAGCACTTGACAGCCAATTAAGTACTCTTGAAATATTGATTCACTGTTTCTACATAGAATTTGTGCATAACAAGAAAACAACATAATATCTTTTAATCAAACAGAATTTACTATTGAAACTCAGTAGGTCTGGTAGCATCCGTGGAGAGAAAACAGAAGGACACTAAACATTACCTCTCTTTCCCTCCACAAATGCTGCCAGACCTGTTGAGTTTCTCCAGCAATTTCTGCTTTTGTTGGTTTCAGATCTCCAGCATGTGCAGTCTTTTGTTTTATATTGATATGTTGATTAAGGGATACCTTTCCCTTTTCGACCTCAAAGTATTTCCATGGGACCTGAGTATCTGCTGGAATTGACTGGCCTCAGTTTAATACATCAATAGGCATGTGCAGTCCTGCTGCAGCATCTGACCAAATGACAGTGCTGCACTCCTTAGCTGAGTGTCAGTTTTGATTCTTGTACTCAAGTTAAGAGTGGACCGAAACCCACAAAGTTCTGATTCAGAAACGCGACGAAACCCACAATTGACAATTAAAGGCAAAGTGAAGAGGGAACAAAACTATCAAATAAATGTTCAGAGTCACAATGTATTGAATTTCATGCCCCCAAGAGTAACCCATCCTCACATTCTATTTTTAAGAGCATTAGTCCTAATCACAAGACAGTTATCAATAGCAGATCACTGATCACTCTGCCTCTGATTTACCATCCATGGTCTCCTTCCTGGAGCATTAATGGTCCACTTGCCTTTCAAAACCCCTTTTTCACTAACACTGTCTCACCCAAAGAAGGCGTCAATTCCAACCACAGGCAGAGTTTCTTAAACCTCTTCACATCTGAACGGATACTCAAGTAATAATTTGGAAAGAAATCTCAGCTTTCAGCATCTCAGTTCACCAATATTTTGGTGAGATAAAAACCTCTTTCTGTAGAACTCACCTTTCTGTAAATTGGTCAAATGCTGCAGCAGGACTGGGACGGTCCTCTTCACTATACTAGGGTGTGTGGAAATGGCAGCCAAAGCCTGTATACTGCGTTGATGCAGAGCATTACCAGACGGTGCAAGAGGTTCGCCATCATCCTTCACTTCCATCCGTTCTAGAAATATCAGTGTACAAAATATTCATATTTAGTATTAATTACTCTTTTGATGACGCTCCTCAAAACTCAGAGTATGTTTCAGACAGTGCTTCAATATTCCAGTTCCAGTCTCACTTGCTCACAGAAATTTCAGGTGTAAGAAGTGGAAGTAGAATTAACATTGCGAGTCCAAAAACAGTCTTCTTCAGTAATACTGTCTGCCTCCACCTCACCTCCAACACAATGGCTTGGATGTGTCTCGTTGGCTTTGCACTGATGAGATACTAAAGGAGATCCAGTCTGTATTATAGGGAAAAAGTTCAAGATCTTCACGCTTGGAGACAATGGCAACAGCCCGTATGCTAAACTTGCACAGACTCTAATTCTCCAAAGTCCCAAAGTGTTTTGAATGTTGGGTTGCAAACAGCTATGCTTTAAACTGTCAATTTGTTTCCAAGAGAAAAGGGATCTCAAGGATAACTAATCCACAGTTATACTTGCATGCATGATCTATGTGATTCTCGTTGTTATGGAGCAGGGGTTTGAGAGGGGATATGTTTCTAAAATATCCACGAAAACCATCTGTTATGCATCAAGAGAAAAAGTGAGTGAGTGACAGAGTCAGAGAGACAGAGAGAGAGAACGCAAGTGTGTGTGTGTAAGAGAGAGAGAGAGAGAGAGAGAGAGAGAGAGAGAGAGAGAGACAGAGACAGAGACAGAGACAGAGACAGAGACAGAAAGAGAGGAAGAGCGAGAGAGAGAGCGCGAACGAGAGAGAGAGCACGACAGGGAGACATAGAGAGAGAGAGCGCGACAGGGAGACAGAGAGAGAGAGAGCGCGAGAGAGAGAGAGAGAGAGAGAGAGCGCACGAGAGGGGGAGAAAGAGAAAAGCTAAATACCTTTATGGTGCACAACAACACAAGAATGCAGATAGACATTTGTGCTTGGATTGGAAAAACCAAAACTTGTGAAGAGCTAAAACGAAGCTGGAAGAATTGCCTCACTTCAGCAAATGGAAACATTACATGGTCAATGATACTTCTGGAGCTAAAGTGTTGCAAGCTGGAAAGGAACAGACCAGAAGTAAACTATCAGGAGCCAGTCATTTTGGACTGTTTGCAGGAGCATTGAACATCCGCTTAAAAGACCTAATAGTGGATAATTTCAGTGTTTCTAAGGATAGTGAGACTTAACCTGTTTGACAGTGAAGTGTGAGATAACTTTGATTTAGCTAATCCAGGACTGACTGATTGGCAGCAGAAGCTGCTTCAGTTTTCTCTCCAACCCAAGACTTTTTGACCTCAGTGAACATTGCCCCATTACAGCTTGTTTTGAGATTACAACTACACCCATGGTGCAGGTATAACACTGAGCATAGTAAAGGTCATTCCTTATGCCTTTAATTAATAGAGTGGCCACTTAGTGATTTATTCAGTTATCATTTATTGCAGGAACTCAGAGTGATCTACTCTCAGTAATCACTGCAGACGTAGTGCACTTGGGAAAGGCAATTACAAATTGTGAGGAACATGATTTTACCAGAGGGTGTGGCATCAAGGAAATAAACTGTGCCAAAACATGCAGGTCAATAACCAACAAGAATTTTCTTTTAAACACAGCAAGCTGTTGTGATGTGTGATGTGTTGCCTGAGAGAATGGTGGAAGCAGATTCAACAGTAACTTTGAAAAGGAAATTAGATATTTCAAAAATGAGACATTTACAGGGCTGTATAAAAAAAAATGAGGGTTGGATTAAATGGATATCTCCTTCAAAGCTATAATGAGTTGAATGACCTCCTTTGTGAAGTGTGATTTTGTAAGTCAACAATAAAGGAAATGGTAGGTCCAAGGTCTTTTAGCATTCCAAGCGCTGTTACATCCGTGTGTAACAATCCATCCAGAGAAGAAACAAACACAGCAATGTGATATACCTGTGTTTAAATCTTGCGTCAGTGCTGGAACCATCTTAGTGATGAAAGCAGAGGGCTGGATTGCAGAAATGATCGTGGAAGCTTCCAATGCTGCGGCACTGAAGGAAGAAAAGGTTATAAAAAAAAGCTTTTATTTATATTTAGCTCTTCTAACACAGTAAAAAATCCTCAAGGCTCTCCACAGAAATATAATCACACAGAATACTGACAATCAACAACATGATATTAGAACAGTTGGTTGATCAAAGATGCAAGCTTAAATAGGAGAGGGAAATGTGGAGAAATTGCAGAGTTTAGGGACCAGACAGCTGAAAGCGCATTGAATGGTAGGACATCGAAAGTGAAACTGCACAACTGGCCAGAGCTGGAGAAGTACAGAATCCCTGGGAGAACTGTACCGCTGAGGACAGTTACAGATGGAGCTTTAAGTATGGTGAAGAATTTATTATTTAAAGTGTACAATTGTTGGCGAGAATGGCATGCAGACCATCAGAAGTCTGAAAGGCCAGAGCACACCAGCAGGCAAAAGTTTAACCTTTGATCACAAGCTCATGACTCTGGGGAAATGAGGGGGACACATCCCAAATTGAACTGAGGTCATCCATTTAAAATGTTCTATTGTTGGAGCAGTCAGTTCCTTGCAAGGAGGTCTGTAGAGAGCAGTCTCCTATGCTTCACCATACAGCAAATATTTTATCTACCAGCCTACTATTCAACTACTGGAAGAGGACAGGAAATGGACAGAACATCGAAGCTCAAATTTGTCCTCAGCCAAGATTGACACCAATATCCTGCAGGGTAGACAGATGATTAGGAATAAGGTTCTGGATGTAGAACCCCACCTATTTTGTTCTCAAGCTCCAGGTTGCTGTGACCAACAGTAGAAGCCCTAAAGTGTTACTGACTGATCAGCAGAGAATACCACAGAATATGTACGATGTGGTATTTGCCTAACAAGTCCACACCGACCCACCGAAGAATACCCCACCCAGACCCATTCCTCTCTCCTATCGCCCTGTATTTGCCAAGGCACATCCCTGCACACTATGGGCAATTTAGCATGGCCAATTTATGCAACCTGCACATCTGTGGACTGCAGTCTCAGAATCAAACCACTGACGCTCTTATCTGGATGGCACCAAGGTGCATAGTTTTTTTACTTAAACTGATTAAGCCTTCATATGTCAATCTTCCACCTGGCATCTCCTTCTTTTTCAGAGTTTTGGAATTACTTTTCGAATGACAAAGCCAGAGCACAAGGTTGGAATACTCCAGAAATGTTCTGCCATTCACAACCAGACAATGAACGCAGCAGAGCTTTCCCTGGAGTATCAAAAAGAGACTATTAAAATCCTCACCAAACTTGAGGGTCAGCCTCCTGTAGGATCAGTCTGTTCAAGTGGTCTACACTCAACTCTATGTCGGAGGAAGACAGCAAATCTATAATAAGAGAGATCCATTAAGCCAGATACACAGCGAAATAAGAGTCGGTAAATAGAGGTGCTCACAGCAGCTCTGCACCAGTCAGCCACCCTGCCATTTAACAGAGTTCAATTTGCAATCATTAAAAAAAATTACA
The DNA here is from genome assembly GCF_047496795.1 of Chiloscyllium punctatum. NCBI lineage: Eukaryota > Metazoa > Chordata > Chondrichthyes > Orectolobiformes > Hemiscylliidae > Chiloscyllium > Chiloscyllium punctatum. The sequence goes on along the minus strand of NC_092776.1, from coordinate 12,477,062 downwards.
GCTGAGCACGTGTGAAGAGGAACTAACCTTGCTGTGATGCCAGAACTGCCAAAGTGCTAGTCCCCACCATTTGCAGTTGGACACTGGAATCAGTCAGTGCAGAGAATACCAGGACACAAAGCTGATCCTTAAAGGCACACAGGGGATTCTCATCTATAAGTGGGAGGGGCAGAAGAACAACTAAAAATCAAATCAATGTGCTCACTCCCCATCAGACATTCACATTGCTCAGTTTCATTGTTCAATAGTTTGCATTTACCTAGCACCTTCATCTAATGAGTTTTGAGAAGATTTGTAGCTCAGGCTGAGGTTCTGGATGTAGGTTTGCTCGCTGAGCTGGAAGGCTCATTTTCAGACGTTCCGTCACCATACTAGATAACATCATCAGTGAGCCTCCAGATGAAGGCTTCAGCCAGAAGCTCACTGCTGATGTTACCTAGTATAGTGACAAAACGTCTGAAAATGAACCTTCCAGCTCAGCGAGCAAACCTACATCCAGAACCTTCATATAATTCACCAGAATGTCCCAAAGGTTTTATCAAACTTGTACACACAGTCACATGAGGAGGTATTAAGATATATGGCCAAACACTTGATCAAAGCAGTAGTTAAACACTGAACTCCATTTAAAGTGCTGTAGGCACTTTGGGAGGGAATTCCAGAAACTAGTGCCCATGTAGCTGAAGACATGGCTATCTATGGTGGAGTGATAATTTGAGAGAAGCATAGAGTTCTGAAAGACTTATAGGACGAGAGCATAAAAACTAAGACAGATTTGACCACAAAGATTTGGAAAACATGGACAATAAATAGTATCCAAGCAGGTATTGACAAACAAAAATAACTCCTTTATTCGTCAATGAACAAACCACAACTTACGCTTACTTTTAATGAAATTAATTGTATCTCCTACAATGACTCAGCAAAACTATTTCTTTCAAGAACAACTCAATTCCACTTTTTTAAAGAAGCTGAAACATTGATACAAGCAGCAGAGTTTGCTCAATGGTAATTATTCACAAAGGACATGAACATTGCAGCCTATGGTGTAAAAAGGCATATCTATCAAATGTTATCGTATTATCAGTATTCTAGGAACAGTTCACATGGAAAAATCAAGCACTTACATTCTTTAACTTACATGAGAGGTAACAAATTATAAAATATCAGAGTCCAAAATTCGCATTCAAAAATCTGTCACTGGGTGTTTTCAGTCTCCAGGGTGGAGTTACCTCTTGTGATACTGGGAGTGAGCACTCATTGAACAAACAAATATTACAAAAAAAAAGCAAGCCATGCAACCGAGGTTCTTGCAACATAGTCTGACATTTTCTGCACTCTGTTCATTGTTGTTGCATTCTCTTGTTAACTATCTTTCTTCCTGCAACATTAAAGGACCCAGGTCCATCCACACTTTCACTCACTGATGCGGTGATTAGACCCTCTCTCAAATTCAACAACAATGTGAAACGATCCCAAACAATTCACAGGAGTGTTACCGAAAAACAAAATTACAAAGAAGGCAATTGAAGAAATAGATTTTAGGCAGCATTTTACAGGAGACAACAGGGTAAGAAGTTGGACAGGTTTAAAGGAGGGAATTCCAGAACTTAAGATCTTGGCAACCAAAGACAAAGTTTCCAAATACAAAGCTATTACAACTGGGAGATGTGCAAGAGACAAGAATTCCCTTGATAACACCCTGGAACACCACAGGGGGGTTGTCGTGCATCCCCACTTCCTCCAATCCCACTCCCTGAATATCTGATCAGCACAAAATCCAACCCACCTTCCTCATCTCGGTCCCACTTTTGGATTAGTTTAATGAAAATTTTCAAAATTCCCAAGATTGTCCAACGTTGGCTACTCTGCAAAAAAAGGACATTCCATCATTAGTTCAATTTGCAAGAATTGAATGCCAATACAAGTAAAGTGCCTCACAGTGTCCTTGTCAAGGGCGCCACACCAAATTAATTTTGGAGCACAATGACAATCATGTAAGGAAACCTATCAATCTATAACAGCAAAATCCCACGAACAAACATGAAAGGCCAATTAACCAGTTTGTTAGTGGTGCTTTACGAAGAAATGTCAGCCAAGACACTCACTCTGCTCTTCTTTGCATAGTTCAGGTTGTTGTTTCAAATTTTCATACTTTGTCTGGAGTGTTGTATGTAGTTTTGGTCTCCTTACTCAAGAAACAATATACTTTCCAGAGTAGGAGTATAGTGACTGTTCACCAAACTGATTCCTGTGATGGAAGGACGGTCATACGGAGATATAGACTGGGTTGACCTAGCCTGTGGTCACTGAAGTTTAGACGTATGACAGGGCTGTCAATGAAACATATAAAGTGCTGACAGTGCTGGACAGACAGGGTGAAGCAGGTCAGGCAGCATCCAAGGAGCAGGACAATCAACGTTTCTGGCATAAGCCCTTCTTCAGGAATTCAGGAAGAAGGGCTTATGCCTGAAACCTCGATTCTCCTGCTCCTTTGGTGCTGCCTGACCTGCTGCGCTTTTCCAGGAGCACATTTTTCAGCTCTAGTCTCCAGCATCTGCAGTCCTCACTTTCTCCCAGACAGGATGAAGGGATGATGCTCACCCTAGGGGGAAGTGTGTCTATAACAAGGGGTCAAGGTCTTAGGATACGAATTAAGAGCAGAGATAGGCCATTCAGCCCATCAAGTCTGCTCTGCCATACAGTGACAACACAGCTGATCTGATCATTCTCAGCTCCACTTTCCTCCTTTTCCCCATAATCCTCGATTCCCTTAATAATTACAAGTCTTCGTCTTGAATATACTCAGTGAGCCAGTCTCAACACCCTCTGTGGTAAATAATTCCACAGTTTCACTATCCTCAGAGAAGAAATGCCTCCTTAGCTGTGCCTTAAATGTTCAAACCTTATTCTGAGATTATGTCTTCTAGTCCTAGGCTCTATCACCAGCCCTGTCAAATCCTCAAATAATCTTTTGTTTCAATAAGGTTTCCTCTCATTCTTCTATATTCCAAGAAGTGCAGGCCCAGTTGATTAACCTCTACTCCTAACACAGTTCTTCCATACCTGCTATTAACCTAGTGTACCTTTGCTGCACTGAAGGGTAGGCTATTTAGAAATGATAGGAGACATTCTTCATTCTGAGGATGGTAAGTCTGTGTAATTACCTATAACAGGTAGCTGTGGATGCCAAATTAGTGAATATATTCAAGAAAGAATCAGACAGATTCCTCAACATTGAAAATGACAGAGTATGGAGACAATGATGTTAAGATAGAGGATCGGCCATGATCAAACTGAATGACAGTGCATACTTGATGGGCTCAGTGGCCTATACATACCATTACTTTTTACCTTTCTATGTTTGAATGTCCAAACAGGACAACACTTCTGACAATATGCAAATTCTCTGTAGAAAGGAGTTCAACTTTATATTGTGCATGAACCCTGAGTTTTGATCACAGCTTTGGTTGAGGCCATCTTAAAGCTAATGTTATTTCATTAGATACTGAGTGGAAGAGCAATAATCAATTTGCAATATCACTGTGTGCATTGCAATATCCACAAACAGCAGCAGGATCAATGACTAACTTATCTGATATAATGGTGCTGGATGAAGGAGGAATGTTAGGTCAAACATGGAATCTTTATCAGTCAAACTAAGTGCACTGAGGATCCAAGTTCAACATCATCTCTGAAACACTTGAGTATTGCGCTGGAGTATTGGCCCAGATTCTGCGCTCATGGTCCCAAATGAGGCCTCAACACATGGCATTGCTAATCCAAGGTGAGTTTCCATGTGCCCATCCTTTACCTGTTTATGTTTATTGAATTGTTCCAGCAACAGAGGAAATATGCAGCTGTTGATCTTGGAGCATGCTCTGTAGGAAGCACTCGCAGCTGCCTGGAGCAGCTTTGCACTTGGCCACACGAGTTTCATGTCTGGTTCACACAGGTGATGCTTGCAATCTGAAGCAAGGAGGCAACAGTAAACTTTTCAGAGATGCTGTAGAGTCATAGAGTCATACAGCACAGTAACAAACCCTTCAGTCCCAGTTTCCCAAATTAAACTTAAGCAACTTGCACAGCTGACATTGTTGGCAATGTCAAAATGGGCTGTTGTATAATCTGCAAGGAGGGACAACGGCATGTGAATTTGGTTGAGATATCAGTTGATCTGCTGGTCCCACTTTGAAGTGAATACCATTATTCAAGAATGATAGAACAAATTTAATTATGTAACATGCCAGCTGTGAGGAAGAACATGTCCAAGATAAAAATAAAGAAGGAAGTTAATCAACAAAGAATAAAGAAATTTTTTTGACCGCACATGCAAAACATTCAAAAGGAAAAAATCCTGCAGTGAGCTGGGAAACAACACCACATTGAATACAAACAAATCTCAAATTTTTAAAAGCTTTTAAATGGCAACAATTTAATATATTGTCAGCGAGAAAAAACCTTCAAGGGATTTTCAGTAGTTTGTTCAACTTGAAAATGGTCAGTATGTGTGAATTGTCCAGTTTCTCCTCAGTGCATCAAGATGTACTCTGCAACATAAGAACCTTGAGAACTGCTTGATGCGGAAATCAGATGATTAAAATGGAATGTGTTTGGCTCCCCAGCATTGAAATGTTTCTCTTTCAAGTACAAAACCGACAGTACATCTATCTGGAAAGGCCTGAAAACCTCAAGTTACCAATTTAGACAGGTAATTGTTTCTATACTTATTCATGGAGCGAGATCGATGCACTGGATACAAAGGCATAGATTTCATCCATACCTTGTAGAACATTATTGAGGAATGCATCCAGACTATCCTCTGCATCCGAATCGATAACTGATTTGGACAGACTAGTTGATAGTGCCTGGAGAGCAGCAAGACCTTCAGCTTCAACCTTTTCACTTGCTGTCTGAAAGACCTAGAAAAATTTAAAGGGTATATGTAATGATCAAAATGGGCCTGACCAACTCCCACTCTGCCATAAATGAAACAGCACATGACCCATTTAACAAGTATCTGGCTTTATAACATATGTTGTGTCAAAGCAATGCTAGAAATTACTCAGGGTTTAGAGCCCACCACTCTCAGAGCGGAAGTGCTCCTTTCAAGCACCCGAGAGAGGAAACAGGCTAGGAATGTTCTCAATTCAGTTCTCAGCGGGCACTCAAAATGCAATTCATTCGCAGCTGGATAGTTTCAAAACAACACAGAATGTGTAGCAGAGAAACAGGCCACTTAGCCGAACTGGCTCCATGAGCCTCCTCCTACCCTCTTCATCTTACCCGACCAAACACAACCATCTACTCTTTTTTCAGTCATGTCTATTTCACTTCTCTTAAATGCAGCAATGCTATTAGATGCCTTAGCTGCATCTTGTTAACTGAACTTACATATTCTCATCACTGTCTGGGTATTTAATCCCAAATCCCCACCTGGATCACTCATGACTGTCTAATATTTATAACCAATAGTTTTGGACTCCACTTCAAGATGAAATATGTTCTGTACACCCAATCTACTCCCTTACCACTCTACTGGTGGGTTGACATCTTGAATCACACATTTAAACTATAGTGGGTTAGAATCCTTATCCTTTAAGAAGGATTAGTACGGCCAACTGAGTCAGGGTTAACACTCTAGAAGGTAGATGGTGCACAGTCTATATATTCTTGTGCTTACCTCTCTGCGTATAGAGTGCCAAAGAGCTGGTAGGAATTCTTTCAACTCCTTCTTCCTATAATTTCTGCAGCATGTTGTCTATGAGGGACAAGAAAGCAGGGAAAGTTATCTTCTTTTATTGATTCTCAGGGTCTCACAGACAACACCAGACATACATTGCCAATGGTCATGAAGGTGGTGGTGATGCGTTGTCTTCCTTGAACTTCTGCAGTCCATGTCTCTCCACAGTGCTATTTGTTTCAGGATTCTGACTCAGCCATGAAAGAACAGCTAATAGATAGTCAAGTTGAGACCGTGGTGCTGGAAAAGCACAGGTCAGGCAGCATCCAAGGAGCAGGCAAATCGACGTTTTGGGCAAAAGCCCTTCATCAGGAAGCATTCTTGATGATGCTGACAAGCACAGTACAAAGATGTTCTCTTTTTATTTCATATCTATATCCCTTTTTTCCAACATTTTCATTTTTAAAAAAAATCAATATTGCACTTCACTACAAGTTTTAGTTGGCCACTTGCAACCTATTGATTTAAGAGTAGCACTTAATATACATATGTGACATTTGAGACCCATCTCCCTTTCTCTTCCCTCAAGGGAACAGTAAATGTAGTGAAATAGGAAGCAAGGTCAGATCAGCAGCTACAAGAAAACGAAAAGGGTTTTGTCAAATGTCACACCTACATGTTTTGACAGAATGACCGGTCTCAGCTATCCATTCACCATTACCCATGTAGCTGCAATAATCTGGATTTTCCTGTTCAGGTGAGTGATCTTAAAGGGATAAACCAGATTTATTAAAGGACATCACAGACCAAACCCAGAGTCATAGATCACCAACACCACAGAGAACTTCAAACAGGAACACCTCACCTACCAGAGTCCGAAGGGAATCCACTTTGGCACTCTGAACATCCGAATCCAGTTTCTCAATCAGGAGTGGCAATAGGAACTAAGAACACAAGGAACATTTTTGTCAAATTAAGAAAACTCAGAGAAAAGATGCAAAACTAAATTAAGACAAGCCTCCACTTCCCCATCATCTAACAACCACTAACACTCAATATCAAATGTCACAAAAGAAAAAGAGCCTGTTTCTGTCATATTTCTACAACTGTTATCAAAGGATGAGAGACAGACCAGGTGGGAAATATAAAGAGAACAAAATGATACAGGCCGACAGGAACTTTCTGGTTGAAACTGTTTGTAGCAGTACTACTAATGAACACATTGAAGTTTGATCACACTTCCTTAAGAATCTGATTAATCTCTACATAAAAGTTGGAAGATTGAAACATCACTAACAATTTGACAGGAATAAGTATGCCTGTTTTATTACAGGCATAAGTGATCGTGATCATAAGTAAGCTCTTAATGTTGAGGGGGGGGGTGAGGGGGGGTGGGGTGAAGACTTGTAAGTGATAAAGGTCAATCCCTGCATTGTATCGACTGCACATTTTTGCCACATCAACCCCAAGGCACAGGATGAGACATGATGCCTATGCCATACTACTCACTAGAGTTATCTGCACCAATCTACTGCCACCCAGGCATTACTGCCAACTCCATATCCGAGCCCTTTCTGACTAACCAACCACTATCATACAGGCATAGACTTGTTGGGCAAAATAACCCATTTCTCAACTGTAAATGCTACTTAGCAATGATAGAAGAATGTGTCTTGGAATCAGGAAATATTTTGGTCTGTTTTTGCCATTCCTCCCTACTGGGGGCATCATCTCCTTGAAGGCATACAGTAGTATAGGTAATTACCAACAGTTCAAAGTTACCATGCTTCAGGGACAAATCCTGAATCGCAAGCTAGTGGGGCAGCACGGTGGCACAATGGTTAGCACTGCTGTCTCACAGCAGCAGAGACCCGGGTTCAAT